>NW_012148175.1:864419-875638 GCF_000956105.1 Propithecus coquereli
ATTCTACTAAGTGAAGTATCCCAAGAATGGCAAAACAAGCACCACATGTACTCACCATCAAATTGGTATTAACTGATCAACACTTAAGTGCACATATAGTAGTAATAACATTCATTGTGTGTCAGGCAGATGGGAGGGAGAAGATTGGATGGGTATATACACAACTAATGAGTGCAGTGCACACCATCTGGGGAATGGACATATTTGAAGCTCTGACTTGGGTGGGTCAAGGGCAATATACATAACCTAAACATTTGTACCCCCATCATATGCTGAAAAAAAAGAGAAAAAAGGGCTTAAATCCACAATACACAGAAAGCTCTTAAAAGTCAACAATAAGAAAAACAACCTAATTAAAAAGAGATTAAGAATGAGACATCTCACCAAAGAAGACATAGAATGTTAAATAATCATGAAAAGATATTTTCCGGCATTGGTCATTAGGAAATTAAACATTAAAACAACAGTGAGATATCACTACACACCTATTATGATAATCAAAATCCAAAACACTAACACCAAATACTGCAGAGGATATGGAGCAACAAGAACCGAAGGCTGGAGAAAGCTGCCATTTTGAAAAGAGTGCTAAGAAAAGGCTTCATTTAAATGCCAAAATTTAGTTACATTGATAAATATTTTTGTTGATGTTTAAAATTTAAAGTAGATAAATGAGTGAGTCATGTAGTTATTTTGTAAAGAAAATTCTCAGATGATCGAACAGTATGTACAAGGGCCCTGATCTTGTAAATTGTAAGATCTTTTGTGTTTACTCAGAGCAAGCAGAAAGGCTATGGAGGGAATGATATAGAAGTAATATTCTGAATTAATTTTTTAAAACAGAATTCTAACAGTTTTATTGAGAATAGTCTGTTGGGGAATAAGAGTATAAACAGCAAAATCACCTAGAATATCATTTAAATAACCATAATGTGTTATTCTGGGTCTTCTGGGGAGCAGATTCCAAGATAGTCTTCCAGGTATTAATACAAGAGATTGATTGAAGGGAAAGCCTGTGAAGGAAAATGGCAAGGGGAGTAGAGGAGGCTGGGAGTGCCCAATGATGGAAGTGAAGTTCTGACCACTTCGAAGGATGGATAAGGAAGGAAGGAAGGAAAGAAAGAAAGAAAGAAAGAAAGAAAGAAAGAAAGAAAGAAAGAAAGAAAGAAAGCAGGCAGGCTGTCTTATATCTGGAGCACAATCAAAATACTTTTTAGAGTTTTTTCCCAGTAAAAATTTAAGTATTTTTTATTTTAGTGTGTTATTTATTTCTCCTGGTAGTACATTGTATTACCTAATATGTTTTTGTCATTACCTTACGCTGTCAAAATCCAGCAGTTCATATTTTTGTACCTGGAAAGCATTTAAATAACATAACCATTTTATATTTAACAATCCATTAGTAAAAGTATGAAAATTGCTATAGCCCAAATAAATCTATTACTTTTTCTTGTGATTTTACTGTGTGTTACAGACTGAATGTTTGTGTCCCCTCAAAATTCATATGTTGAAGGCTTAACTCCTAATGCAATGGTGTTTGGAAGAGGCTTTTGGGAGATAATTAGGGTTAGATGATGTCGTGAGAGTGGAGCTGTCGTGATCGAATCAGTGCCCTTCTAAAGAGAGCAAGAGAGACCCAGATCTCTCTTTCTCTTTCTCTGTCTCTCCTTCCCCCATGTGAGCACACAGTAAAAAGAGGGACATCTGCGAGCTAGCAGGAGAGTTCTCACTAGGAACCAAATCTTCCACCACCTAGATCCTCCAGAACTGTGAAAAATGAATGTTGTTGCTCAAGCCCAATCTGACTATGTCAATGTGGTTTGAGGAGAAATGTGCCCATCTCCCCAGATTCCTTTCCATATTATTTCTTATCAATAATACAAAATAGTACCTCTCATTGCTGTCAAAGCTAATAATAGTACCTCTCATTTCTGACAAAGCTAATAAATTAAAAAGGAATGTGCACCTGTGTACATTTAAGTTAGATTCAGAGAAAGTAATAGAGATTAATGCATGCTATCAACAGGTGCTTTAATCACCTTGATTTATCTGCAATAATTTATATGCAGATTTTCTTTATACTTTCTCTTGCCTAAAACGTTCAAAACATTCACATTAAAGTTGCATTGTGTTTGTTCTAAACACTATCATATGACAACTAATGGCAGAATCACCTGCTGATTTACTATTCAGTATTAGCTATTTATATTTTCCTGAATTTATGTAAATAAATGTTGCATGCATAAACAGTAAAATTATCTATGGGTTACAACATACAGTACTGGGGTGCTGGGTACACCAAAAGCTCAGACTCCACCACTATAAAGTATATACATGTAATGGAACTCAATTTGTACCCCCTAAATATATTAAAATATTTAAAAAGGAAAAAATTAAAATTTAATTCAAATATATAATAAAAATGTATGTCTCACTGAAAATGCTACAGGGAATATGTTCTCAGTAGGGACAATTTTGTTCCTCAGAATACATTTGCCAACATCTGGAGAGATTTTTGGCTGTCACAATAGATGGTTGCTACTGGCGTATAGTGGATTGAGGAGAGGGATGCTTCCAAGCATCCCACAATGTACAAAATAGCCCACAACAAAGAATTGTCCTCCTCAGAATGTAGATAGTGGCAAGGTCAAGGTCCTGTTCTAGAGAAATAATGACAAGCCCAAGTTAAAATTACTATTCTCTCACATAAAATTTAGTTTACCAAAAGAATACATTAACTAGTAAATATTAACTCACACAATTTTCATAGTAATAATTTTTATGCTACTAGTTGACCAGTCTGAATCATATTGAAAATTGCGTGAAAATTGTTATAATGTTGCTCACAATTTTATTTACCAATGTACACCAAAAGGCCTAATCATAAGACTAGAACACTTCTCTTCCCATACCTTACCACCATATCATGAAAAGCCTATTGACTATACATAGTTTCTCAGTACACTCTGTTCATCTTTCGACCAAAACCAACAAGACATATTAAATAGAAAAAAAAAAGCACAGTTTGAAGAGTCTGTGTTTCTGGACTGTGAATGTCATAATTGCTTCTCAGTTTATAACTCCCCTTTCATTTGGGGATCTAACCGTATATGTGATGTGGTACCTGGTCATGCAAGAGGTATGATGGAGATATATAAAAAGATGAATGTTGTTTTCATGCCTGCTAACATAGCATTCATTCTGCAGCCCATAGAACAAGGAGCGATTTCAATTATTAGGTCTTGTTATTTAAGAAATACATTTTGTAAGGAAATAACTGCCATAAATAGTGATTCCTCTGATGGATCTGGGCAAAGTAAATAGACCTTTGGAAACCTTCTGGAAAGGATTCGCCATTCTAAATGCCACCTAGAACATTCATGATTCACGGGAGAAGGTGAAAATATCAACATTAACAAGAGTTTGGAAGAAGTTGATTCCAACCCTCATGGATGATTTGGAGGGGTTCAAGACTTTGGTGAAGCAAGTAACTGCAAATACGATGGAAAGTGCAAGAGAATTAGAAGTGGAGCCTGAAGATGTGACTGAATTGCTGTAATCTTGTGATAAAAATTGAGTGGATGCACAGTTGCTTCTTATAGATGAGCAATGAAAATGGTTTTTTTTTTTAGGATGGAATCTACTCCTGATGAAGATGTGACTATTGTTGAAATGACAACAAAGGATTTAGAATATTTCATGAACTTAGTTCATAAAACAGTGGCAGGGTTTGAGAGGATTAATTTCAATTTTGAAAATAATTCTACTGTGGATAAAACGTTATCAAACAGCATTTCATGCTCAAAAGAATTTTTCTGTGAAAGAAAATGTCAGTCAATGTGTCCCTCTTCATTGCTGTCTTATTTTAAGGAATTGTTATGCCACCCCAACCTTCAGCAACCACCACTCTGATCAATTAGCAGCCAAAAACTTAAAGGTAAGACCCTCCACCAGCAAAAAGAGTTTGACTTGCTGAAGGCTCAGATGATCATCAGCATTTTTTAGGAACAAAATATTTTTTAAATTAAGGTAGGTACATTGTTTTTTCAGACATAGCACTATTGCACACTCAATAAACTACAGTATAATGTAAACATAATTTTTATATGCATCAGGAAACCAAAAAATTTCTGCAACTCACTTTATTGTAATACTCATTTTATTTTTGTGGTCTGGGACCAAATTCATAGTATCTCTGCCTTATACTTATATATGTAGTCATAAAAACTCTTCTAAAGTATTTCTTTATTTGTACAATTTTACAATTTTTCTTTGCTTCTTTTTTTAACTGCTGACAAAATTGTGATATATGTGCATGTATTTGTTTAATTCTAAACTTGTTTTATTTAAATAAATTTATACTATACTACTAAGTAGATTATACCTAACATTCCACCTTACATGTTTTTAATATTCTTATGATTGATGTCATTTTATTTGTGCTTTGCATAATAAAATTCCCCCATACTTGTATTTTAATTCAATCAATTCACATTGCTTTATCTGTACTTAGACTCATTGATGTTATTGTTTTTGGTTTTTAAATCTTATATTCATTTATATTTAGTCAAAATTATGACAACATATCTGTGTTTCCACTTTTTAATAGACTTTATCTTTTAGAACTGTTTTAGATTTAAGAAAAATTTTGCATGTAGTACAGAGTTCCCATACACCACCAACAGTTTGCCCTTAATATCTTGCAATAGTATGCTGTATTTATAGTAATTAATGAGCCAATATTGATATATCATTATTAAATCAAGTTTATACTTTATTCATATTTTCTTAGTTTTTACATAATGACATTTTCTGTTCTAGCATCTTCTCCAGTTTACCACATTACATTTAGATGTCATGTCTTAGCCTCCTCTTGGTTGTGATGATTTCTCAGACATTCTTTGCTCCCATGACCTGGAGAGTTTTGAGGAGTACTGATCAAGCATATTGCAGGACACTCCTCTAGTGGAATTTGATTGATCTTTCTCTCATGATTACAATGGATTATCGGCTTCAGAGAGAAAGATCATATAAGTAAAGTGCCATTTTTGACACATCACATCTAGGGTACATGCTATCAACGTTTTTTATCACTGCTGATATTGACCTTGATCACCTGGCTGAAGAAGTACTTTTAAGTTTCTCCAGTGTAAAATTACTCTTTTCTCACCTTTCTATATTGTATTTGGAAGGAAGTGTCTGTGTGCATCACAGATGTAGTGAGTAAGGAGTGATGTTCCCCCTCTTTGAGGGCATGGTATCTACATACATTATTTCAAATTTTTCTGCGTGAGAGATTTGTTTCTTTTCCTCCATTTACAAATTTATTCAATCAATTTTTATAACAACATGGACGCATGGATTTTTTTCTGTACTTGATTTATACTCCTATACTACTTTCCTTATTTTCTTGCTCTAATTGTTTCAGCTTTGATTACAGGGAGCACTTTTAGTTCACTCATGTGCGCCTTTGAGTGATGTGTGTGTGTGTATATTTAGCACATTTTTACTTTCTGCCACTATAAGATGCTCTGCACTTATTTTGTATATTTTCTGCCCTAATCCTAGTATCAGCCATTTGTCCAAGGTGCCCTGGTTCCTTTTACTGAAAAATGGCATTGGAAACCAAGATTTGGGTGCTAAGTATGTTCAGTACTACTGAGGTATCATTTCTTTTAAGACATATTAGCTGACAAAGCAAAGAAATATATATATTTATACCAAACAGTTCATACTTCTCTCTATAAATATTTCTGTATGTAACCCTCTACAGCTATGTTAAGTTCAAGATGAGTTATTTCTGAGTTCTCCTACTCTACTACATTACCACATGATTTATTCTAGCCTCGTCCCCTGGCTGATCTATAGATTTCCACTCTAATAATGAGAATGCTGGTTCCCACCTACTGCCATCCAGTTACTTAATTGTTCAATCCTGTACACGTGTATAGAAGTATCAGAATTTTCAACAAATACCCTCCCTACCATGGGAAACAACTTTATAAACTAAAGTACAGTATTTATGTGCTGTTTCTTTAGCCTCTATTTTTACATATTCCATTCATTTTTAAAGTTTCCTACGTCAGTACTTACCTCTTCCTTCAGTTTCATGCAATTGTAATATAGCAAGAATCTCTTTTCACAGTTTAAATTCTTTCCCGTGAATCCCTCTATTTCTAAAGGATTTATTTAAAAATTGTATTTATCAAAGTTAACTCTGTGTTGTAAAGTTCTATAGGTTTTGAAAAATGAATAATTTTATGTGTTCATCTCACAGTATTGTGAAGAAGTTTTCCATTCTAAAATTCCTCTGTGCTCAACCTGTCCATTTCATATTCATCCCTTGTGTTTCAAGCAATCCCCTAAACCTCTGCCAGTTACTTGTACTTTAATTGAACCTGTAGTTTTGCCTTTTTTATATTGTCATATAAATGTAATCATACAGTACGTAGCCTTTTCAGGCTAGCTTTTTTCACCTATTCATACACATTTAGGGTTTCTCCGTGTCTTTCACAGCTTGATAGCTCATTTCTCTTCACTGTTACATAATATTAATATTTCAGTGTATGCATTTACTACAATGTATTAATTCATATTCACTTATTTTAAAATCTCTTGGTTGTTTTCAGTTTGGGGAAATTATGAATATGGTACCTATAAACATTCATATGTAGGCTTTTGTATAGACATATGTTTTTATCTTGTCTAAAAGCTTAGGAACTATTGTGTCAGTAGTAGTGTATTATTATTCTTATTTGCAATTCCCCAATGATAAATGATGTTGAGCATTTTTTTATATGCTTTTTTATGATGTTTACTTTCTTTGCTGAGGTGTCTGTACACATTTTTGCCAATGTTTTAATTCAGTTTATTGATTTCCTGTTGTTGAATTTTAAGTTATTTGTATATTTTGGATTCAAGTTCTTTATTAGGTATGGGTTTTGTGATATTTTCTCTCAGTCTGTGGCATGTCTGTTAATTTTCTTAACAGTCTTTCACAGAGAAGATTTTAATTTTAATAGCATTCAATTTATCAATCTTTTTCTTTATGTATTGTATTTTTTGTGTTGTATTTAAAAACTCTATTTGAGTTTTCCAATAGAAATTGATACACTATGCTTATTCCTTAACTTCTCTATGAATTTATAAACTCTTATTTGAAAATCCTATTTTTAAAATAACTTAAATATTTTTGTTTTTAAATCATATATAAGTTAATATTATTATGAACTGAATTTTTCCCCAAAATTCACACGTTGAAGCTCTAGCCCCATTGCCATAGGATGGGACTGTATTTGGAGATAGGGTCTTTAAGGTGTTAATTAAATTAAAATTAGGCCATAGGATGGGCTGTACTCCAATCTGACTAGTGTCCTTATAAGAATGGATTAGGATGTGCAAAGAAAAACACCAGGGATGCTTGTGCACAGAAAAAACACCACGTGATGACATAATAAGAAAGTGGTCATCTGCAAGCCAAAGAGAGAAGCAGGGAATTTGTTTTCTTTCTTTCTCTCTCATCTGAAAGGAATGGACTTCCCATTGAATAGCCTGTTCAACTTTACATGATTTTCACTTTTGTGTTTCAGTGCAATTCTTGTACAAATTTTATACAACCGTACTTTCAAAAACGAAAGAATTCTGAGTCTTATGTTTTCCAAGTAGTTTCTACCTGCCCTTGCTGCATGTGTGGGTGTGTGTGTGAGAATGTGCTCAGGTATAAACCTATACAAGTTTAAATTAGGGCTGGTGTTATTTTGGGGGGATCTAGAGTATCTATGGAGTTCACTGTACCTATGCTTACACTACTACATAGCCTAACTTTTCATCTACCTTTCCCATCCCTACATTTTTGGAGACTGCTCATACAGTACACATACAGTGGAGAGAACCAAGAAGTTATAAAACAGGTGAAGGTAATCATTGAAATTCATTATAGTAAACAAATGAAAGTCAAGGAAGAAAAATGAATAGATTGTTGGAGTAGATTGGGGTTATACATGGAAAAATTCCTAAGAAGTGTTTTCTAGGCTAGAATTTCTTTACACCAGCAAAAACAATAGGGCAAATTTAATGTATATTTTATGGCCTATAAAAGACTGGCAAATACAAAAAACATGTATATTGTAAAAAATAACATAGAATGAAAAATTTATTAAACATGTTTTATTCTATAAAAATAATGAATTGATTTTGGAAATGGTTTATAATTTTATGCAATATAGATATAGAACTTTCTTAGACAAACTTAGATATTGCTGCTTTTATTTCCCCTTCTATGTAGAGAAATACAAAAATAAGACTGACTTACATATTGCTACTTTTATTTCCCCTTCTAGATAAAGAAATATAATAATCATTCTGCTTTCGATTTCTTACTCTGCTTGATTTATAAAAAATCTCCATAACATTTTAATAAGATCTTTTGTTGATTTCATCAATAGTTATTCAAAAACAATCATTCACCTGTGCCTAACGATACACAGTGTAGAGAGGAAAAAAATTTTGTTGAAAGGAAGTTGCTATTGATTTAAAACTCTAAGAATACCAAACTAAATTTAGAAGAATCCTCAATTTCAAAGTGACAACATAGAGCCGACTTTCTCCCAAAAGGTTTAATCTTTTGCTCTCTCTCTCCCTTTTATCTGCAATAAATAAATAATCAAAATCTGTTCAGATGCCACATATAAGAACTTCAGATTCTGGAAAAAATTAAGGCTTTTCCCTGGAAGATGCCATTTGCCTAGAATTATACATAGGATTTCTTCCCATAGACAGTTCCTGGGGAAAGACAGTGTGTGTGTGTGTGTGTGTGTGTGTGTGTGTGTGTGTGTGTGTGTGTGTGTCTTTGTGTGTGTTAGAAAATAGGATTGCAATTTAATTCAGATTACTTGTTCCACTAGCATCCTACAGAGGTAAAAACAAGTCAATGGGCTGTATTTTAATAGTTTAGAAGGTGGAAGGAAGTGTTCAAAAGTGAGTCAGTTGGGATTTTGAATTTTAAATTTTTACCCACTTTCATGCCTAGCAACAGAAAGGAGAGATGGGATTAATTTACAGCATGGTATATTGAATTGTCATGAAGAGAATCCTAAAGAGGAATTAATAATAAGGAGACAATCAGACTTCAAACTCTTCCTCTAGTATTCTCTGTGGTCACCAATCAGCCAATTTTCCCTACAGTATTCTAACCGTTGCTCTTGGGACTAAATTATTTGGATGATAGCCTATGATTCTGCCATTTCTCATCTACCACTATTAAATTTTTTATTTAGAAAACACACCAGAATTCTAACCAGATTCATCACTTCTTTCTCTTTCATAAATATCACCAAAGTCTGATCAGATTCCTAACCTGAGGAAAAACAAACCAAATAGAAAATCAAACAACAATGAAAACTATAACAATAACAATATAAAACTAAAATGTTCAAGGTAGAGGAAGTGATTATAAAAAAGAAAAAAAAATCTCACATAATATTTTTCCACAATCATTGGCTAGATTTCTGGAAAAGTACAAAGAATAAAAAATATTGAAAAGTATGGAGGTAGGATCCCAACTATGTATCAATATATATTTTAAAAAATTGTCAATTCAACCCTAAAACTTTCCTGGACTCTACTTCTTGGCATAGCTTTTATTAAATCCTATTAAAGGGAAAATGCTTAATGATAAAAAGATTAGTATAAATTCAGAAACATCTTTCTGATGGACATAGCATAATGTTCACTATAGATAAAAACCAGAAAATATAAAATACCAAAAGGTATGAAGTTGTAATAACAATAAAAATAATATCATCCAGTGATAAACACTGATAATATTTTATTCTATATCCATCTAGTGTCTCCAATTCTATTCATATTCTATTTACTTATTAAGTGCTGAATGTGTGCTATGTACAATTTTATATTTTTTGCATGTATAAACTCATTAATTCTGTTCCAAGAAACTTTTAAAATAAATACTATTTTTCCTCATTTCGTAAATGAAGAAATGAGGACAAAATGTTACAGAATGGCAGAACATTTTAAGATAGCCATGGTACATATCCAATGTTAAGAGAAGAATACTACTCAACTACAACAAACAACGGTGAACCTCTTATATTATCCTGGATCAAGACTGAGCCCATCCTTCGAAGTGAGGCATCACAAGAATGAAAAAACAAGCACCACATCTACTTGCCATCAAATTGGTACTGACTGATCAACACTATGGTGTTCACATGGTAGTAATATTCATTGGGTACCGATCAGGTGGTGGGTGTGTGGAGGATAAACCCACAACTAATGGAAGCGGAACACACTCTATGAGGGAGGAACACGCTTGTAGCCCTGGCTTGGGTGATGCAAACTCATTATATGTAACCAAAATGTTTGCACCCCTATAATATCCTGAATTAAAAAAATTAAAAAAGGAAAAAAGGAAGAAATACAGTTTTAAATAAGCAGAAATATAAAAATAAGCATAAATATAAATATTTTTATATTTATAAAAATATAAAAAACAACCTAGTCTAAATTATGTAGCAGTTCTAACTCATGTTCTAATTTAATCAAATGTAATATGTAGTACTTCAGTTTTAATCCAGATACAACTTTCTATCATCCTACCTCATTCTTCTTTTCATCAGCACTATTCTACATAGAATTCCTTAGCACATTGGATACTGCGGTTTTGCCTTGTACCTGCTATATGCATTTATCTCTCTCGCCCTGTCCTCCTCATTTGTTTTTCCACCAACCTCTTCCACCAACAAGCACACACATAAACACACACACGTACACATTCATTCCCTCATCCATTCACACCTTCGCCTGAGGTCTCTAATCACCATCACTGTCTACCCCCTTCATACAGAAAAGAAGAGAACCCTTGTGTGCCTGTGTATGTGTGTGTTTAATATAAATTATATACATACATATATCTTATAATTCTTTGTAAGTGGTTTTCATGTAATTGCCTCCAAATGTATTTTGTGCTCTCCTTCAGGACAGAGATGTGGCTTAGGCACATCGGTGATAATCCATTTTTGTTTTATAAATGAACAGCTTCTTTTGATCATTTGCTTTTGTTTTCTCAATTGAGGAAATACAGATTTACAATTACAAATTACAAATAATTCAAAAATTATATCACTATTCTTTTCAAATAAGAAATGTTAAGCAACATATAACAAATAAAAGTGTAATTAATAATTAATTAGTAATTATTA
>NW_012148175.1:876919-878093 GCF_000956105.1 Propithecus coquereli
TTATTATATTTTAGTGAAAGTCACATTGCTGTTAATAATATTTTGGTATTATGGAACAGTGTTTGAAGTTGTAAAAATTCAATATATCAGTGTTTCAAGTACATATTAAAAAATTACAACTTACACAAGAGGTATAAAATCATCTTTTAATGCAAAGATTTTATTTATGAATTTTTCCTGAGAAAAGCTTGCTTAGCTCATTTATTAAAAATGATGTCTCAAATTATTAATGAAGTTTAATATTAAGACATAAAATCTTGTTGTTTTTGCTTAGAATAACAACTTTTCTTTGAAACCAAAGTGAGGAAATTGAGTGGAGAACTTGTTATTGTTAGATTTTGCTTTGTATCCAGTTGTAAATAAATAATTAAATTGTGCACAGAGTATATTACTTAACTAATCTTTAACAGTAAATGAAACATTGGCAGCAAACGTCAAGATATCCCATTACATTTTTTTAATGTGGAAAAAAATACATTACCATTTTAGCAAAAAAATGAATTATGTTAAATTGCCCTAAAATGTTTAAGAAATTGAAGGGGCAATTCACTACAATAGATTTAGTTAAATAAAAACAATTCTTAATTTGGCATAGCCCTTTAAAATAGAAAATTGCAAATATACTAAAATTCATGATAGTAAAATTGAAAATTCACCCAACCTAACACTCAAAATCTCTTGCAAGTGTCTTTGGCAAAGGGAAAATTACAAGGGTGTTTGCTGCAGGAAGTTTTTTTTAACTCTAAAAGCCAGCAAACAATTTAAATATCTCTATATAAAAGTTTTTAAACAAAAGAGTATCATGCAAGGATTTAAAAGTATGAACTAGGTCTTTATATATCAATGTGGATAGATATTCAAAACAGAATGTTGGTGAGGAAAAGATGTCAATTAATTCAAACAGAATAATGTGATTTATAACAAAAGTTAAAGCACATAAAGTGATCCTATATATTACTTATGAAAAACATGTTTGGTCATACACATACAAATTGTGAATTGGAAATACATACATAAAATTTTTCATAGTATTTTTCATTGGAAGGAAAGGGATCTAAGGAGAGTGGGTAAAGAGAATTTCAACTGAATCTGTAATAATTTTTACTTCTGTTTTTTATTTTCAAAAAGATATGAAGCAGGCCAGGTGCGGTGGCTCACGCCTGTAATCCTAGCA
>NW_012148175.1:878143-878994 GCF_000956105.1 Propithecus coquereli
CGTTTGTGTGTGTGAACATATATAATCTCTTTCAATCCAGTGTGCTACAACTGATTGGAAAGGGATCTTTTTTTTAAACTTTAAATTCACTGTAGATCAATCTATAATTTTTCAATCAAATTATAGGTTCTTTAAAAATGACTTGGATATTTGTATTTCTTAATATATTATTAACATACTAATAAAAAGTAATGCCCACCTTAGGGCAAGAGATATTGTGATGTGCAGCCAAGAAAATACAGGATAACAGCAGATACATCATCTGTATCAGATGAGATTTAAAGATTTCTTAAAAACAGATTTGGTTTACAGGATTACTAAATTTGGGGTTTGAACCCAGTGACATTTTTCCGTTTTTAAATTTTATTTATTTTCTTTAGAGACAGAGTCTCGCTCTTTCACCCAGGCTGGAGTTCAGTGGCCTGAGTATGGCTCACTGCAGCCTTGAATTTCTGGGCTCAACAAACCTCCTGCCTCAGCCTCCCAAAGTGTGCCACCACACCTGGCTAATTTTTAAATTTTTCATGGAGACAGGGTCTCATTATGTTGCCCAATTCCTGGTCTCCGATTCTCCTCAAGCAATCCTCCTACCTCAGTTTCCCAAAGTTCTGAAATTACAGATTTGAGCCATTGTGCCCAGCCGTTTTGTTTCTTTTTATAAACTATGTATAGGCTGGGCGTGGTGGCTCATGCCTGTAATCCTAGAACTCTGGGAGGCCGAGGCGGGTGGATCACTCAAGGTCAGGAGTTCCAGACCAGCCTGAACAAGAGCGAGACCCCATCTCTACTAAAAAATAGAAAGAAATGATCTGGACAACTAAAAAAATATACCTATAGAAAAAATTAGCCAG
>NW_012148175.1:880669-886732 GCF_000956105.1 Propithecus coquereli
AAAGATATGAAGCAATTTATGAAAATGTTTGAGGTAAATCCATCCTGCAGTGGTGGAACATGTAGTTAGTTGTATTATTCTTTGTAGTTGTCTGCATTTTTAAAATTTTCTTAGACAAAAAAAGAGCAGTATTTATTCTTTGCTGGAAACAAAAATTAAAGTTTTAAGAAACTGTCATGAAGGGTATTATATAGAAAACTGACAAAATTGCTTGATAATGGGATCAGAGAACCACAGATGATCAGAAACAACATCAGACTTGTTGATAATGATGTGAATCAACCTAATTATTATAAAAATAAGGAGAATCAAGGCGAAAAGGAGTTAAAATATGCACAATTGCTCAGAACCCACATTTGTTAAACATTTCTACCAAATAAGAGGTGGCTTTGGGTTTGGATTTGGGTTCTGTTTCGGACTAAACGACTTTTTGTAAATTTGTGTATAACGCAATTGAAATTTAAAATAATCTCAGGTCACAATGAGTAAATTACTGAAAGAGGACAAATGACTTTAGAGGTAACTCATCTTTGAGGAAGAGTCTGTGATCAAATTGCTCACTGTGAACCTTTCTCAGACGTTGGATACAATTCATAACCCAAAACAAGATGTCACCAGAAATGCTGGTATTTGCCTTGGGCAATGTGCTTGAGCAAGAGAAAATCTGATCACTATGCTAAACTTGTGAAACAATGGAAAAATAGATGTGTTTTATTACAGCAAATAAACTAGATACACTATAAAAATAGCAATATTTGTGAAATGGTCCTTCAGGACAGAAGCTCATCCTTTATGTTCCTGATACAAGAAGCTGGGCTCTCATGAAGCATAAGCAATCTGCCTCTCAACCCGTGAGAGGATAGAGTGTATTTAAGATCTGCCAACAGCATATTGCTTGGACTATATTAGTTTTTGCCCTTCAGGGATGGGTGTTTCAACTCAAAGTAATATTTATTCCAAATACTACACTAAATATCTTTGCCGCCTTCAAATTGATTTTGAGAGGAATTCTTGTCTTAGACCCATCAGAGTAAGTTTTAGGTTAAAGGGAGCCTTGAGAGTCAGGATAAACCAAGGTACTCAATGAAATAACATGACTTCAGATGAAAAACAGTTAAAATAATGAATTGACTGCAATAAGGACAGTATAAGAATTGCCTAAGACTCACAGGAGAAAATTCAGCCTGTGGTAATGAAACTGCTTTGTCTACTGCTAAAAAACTGTTCAGTGAAATCCTCAGATCTCTCTGCTTTTATTGCCCTTAACAGGGTCAAAGAATATCTGCTGTAAAGAGTAAGTAATTTCTCAATTACGTTTTCTTAAACGTCAACACATATATTAAAGAACCTATAGAACATATGAAGACTAATTTTTCAGTAAAGACATTTTAACCTTTGAAAAATCTGTGATTGGACTTTTTCAATTAAAATGTAATAGCAATGTATTTGGGTCATGCTCTTAACTAAAACTCTAGCTACATCAATCCAAGCTGAGTTTCTTCTATTTGCAAGTTGAGCTTTGAATGAAAAGATGGATGTGCCTTCATTAGAGTAATCTCTAGATATGGACACTATTCCAAATCTTCTAATGCATAAATTAGTAATAATAATATTTGTTTAATATTGTAATGAGTATCCATTTTGCTATGTTGTAGGTGTGCAAGTTTGTAAGACGTGAATAAAGATATTATTCTTTTTTCTTTACTATTTACTCTTAATTTTCCCATACCAATAGTTTTATTAATGATCAAATATGGGTAAAGTGCTTTCCACACAAAAAGCAGTGAGTTTCAAAATGTTTTGGCTGAGAAAGAAGAGAATTGTTAAGTTTCTAAAGATATGTTAATGAAGACAGGCCATCAGGGTATCATTTACTTTGTTGGGAAAAAATTAATTGTGGACAAATACTCTAATGACCAAAAACAATAATGCATTTAAAAATATGTGCATTGATTTCCTTCTCAGCCATTGTAACACTCATACTATAAAACTCGAATAGTCTCCCCAGATATTAATACTTTACTTGTCTGTATTTCCAAGCCTTTCATCCTGTCGAACTCACACTTTTACTGGACTTGTATTGCCCTCTTTAAAATGCTGTTAATAATTAGTTTTGTCATTTCTTTTCTTTTATTCAAATAAAGAATAGGTCGTGACTTTTGCATCATTAACTTTTATTTTAAAGTTTTTATTTTTTAAGTAAAATTTTTAATTTTATGCTCTATTTTACTGAACATGATATTTGTTGAAGAGAGATTCCTATTTTAATGGCATGTTTGTTTTATTTTCCTTTTAGGAATTTATCTCAGCAACCACTTTATTCAGGCACTTCTGAATTCCTTCCATGTGGTTTATTTCTTCAGAAGCAACGATTAATTATTGGTGTGTTAAATGTGGTTTTAATATATATTTTTAAACATTAAGGTCTCTATTCTAATACATCTAATCCCTTAAAAAATTTGATCATATTATTTTTCACCTCTGACTTCCATGCTCTTATTTAAATCTAAAATACATATTTTATATATATATGCACTAAAGAGGAAACTGTATATCGATTATATATAAATTATTTATATAGCAATAGAATAGCATTGTAAAATTATTCCTCTTTTGAGGATGAGACTCAGAAAGATATTTTGTTCATTTGCCTTAAATAAATTCTACTATCTTACTTGAAACGCATTAATTATTATAAGTTTATTGCTTTTGGTGAAATTTATTTGTTTAGAAATCACCTGCACACCACTTTTACTGTCATTTTAGTTGTAATGTTCTTGAAATCCCACCCTAATCCTGGATTATGACAAATTATAAAAATGAAGAAAACTGAAGAAAGTCCTTGCTAACCAAAGTAAACAGGTCTTCAATCGCCATGTTTGGGGAAAAAAATCAGTTTTGTTATTTTTCAGCTTTGTTAATTAAATGATTAACAGAGTACTTTCTGAGACTAATGCTATTCATTTTATTCTCCTCATCGTGGCCTGTGTGCTTTAGTTGACACACGAAAAGTTAAACACACACTTTAAATTCTCTTATAGTACAGTAGAAATCAGTACTGCTGCTCTCTTATCCCTGTAGGGGCCACTATTCAATTTAATTAAACATGTGCTAAATTTTAATTTGAAAAGGAAGTCAAATGAATTTCTAGTTTATATGCTGTAAAATGTGTGTGTAATATGCATACACAAAAATCTTGATATTTCTGAAACATTATAAATATGTGACTTCTTTATGTATGAACTTTATGAAAGACATTCAGATTATATATGATTTTCAAGATCATTCATTTTTGTTTGATAATGAGTACAGTCATAATCGACATTTAAATTACTATCCTGGTGATAACATCATGCAAGTCTTTTCATTTTCTCTTGTTAACTAAAAGTACAACCAATTCTGACATTTGGGTAAGCTTCACTGATTTTCACTTTGATCTTCTATTTTAAGACCCAGTGAAATATTAAAGATATGAGCCCTAAGCACAGAAGCTAAAATAATTTTGCTTAGAGACTTTCCCTCAGTCCAGTCAGAGTTCTAGAATACCATCACACTATCCCCTGAGTAAATAGAGAAGAAAAAAATATATCTATATGTCATGAATTAGTGGAAAAAGGTTGTGTTAAATGGCTGGAATATCAATGAAACAATTCTTGATGAATTGCCCTGTACAGGGCAATAAGTTTTAAGCAATCATATCAGCGTGGGTTTTATAATAATGGGAAAATCAGAGTAATTCAATCAAAATATTTTCTTATGTTTCCATAGCAATTAGAGATACATCACATATTTTGAACCTCTCTGCTTAGAGCAATACCTGGAATATAGCATGCATTCAATAAATGTTAGTTCCAAGGAGTCAATAATTTCTTCTCTATCATGGACGAAGACATTAAAAGGAAATTTCTTTTAAATGTACTCTCATTGTGGAAGCCCTGGAGGTCTCTGAGCATAAATATCCTCTTTAGAACACACACTGCTTCTCCAGAATAAGTGACTCTGCATTCATGACATCTTTTTGTTGTTGTTAGGATACTTAGATAGCATCATTAATAAATCTTTCACTAGTTTTCCCATGTTCTAGCTTTGATATGTTCATTCTTGCAGATCCCTATACTGACTCATAGAACTTGCGGCACATTCTGATATTTGTTATTTGTTTTGTCATTTTTTTGTCATATTTTTGTTCACTTTTTATAAAGCACATTCATGTATAATTTTGAAAATCATTTTTAGGGACACATAGTAAATGTTAACGTTCTCATTGTAAAAATAGTTCAAACTTAAGCAGCATTACAGTTCCCCTTGGCCACTTCCCCAATCCAAGATACCTCCAAAAGGGTAATTCTTTTATCAATTTTGTATAAATATTTTTATGCATTTACATTCATCATGAATACATATATAAAGTGTTTTTATTATATATTGCTTATTTTGGTGTCTTATTATTGATTATCTGAATAGTGTTATTAGCTACTTTTTGATCGTCCTGTTCATGTATTTAGATATAAAACATATTTATATATTTATTTATCACAAGTATTGTCTTGTGGATAACTGTCATGTCAAGCAAATTCATCTTATTTTTTTAAACAGATATGTAGTATTCTTTAGTACTCATTTACAATTTCTCCTTTCATTCTTTAAATGGTAATCATTTAAATTTAATCATTTGAATGGTAATCATTGCAGAATCTATAACATATATCAAAGCATCATGTATGCCTTGAGTATATGCAATATTACTTGCTAATTATACCTCAAAGAACGTGAGGGTGGGCAAAGATTTTTTCCTTAGCACCACTTTTGAGCAGTTTTATTACAATGCTTCTTGGTTAAGTTCTCTTTGTGTTTATTATATCCCATATCTCGCTATATTCTATTTTTTGTTTTATGATGTCTGCCATTTATAGTCAATTCTGAGGAACTTGAAGGTAAGTACTAGCTCTGATTTGCCTTTTTCAATTATCATGTCCGGTTATAACTCATATAACTAAATATTGAAAGTAGATAATTTTATATAAGGCTGGTAGGAATAGAAGGCTACATAATGTAAAATATTTCGAATCCATTTCAATTCAGCATTTTTACTTTTGTATTGAGAATAGAACTGATTATGTTCTATTTTTAAAGCTATGCCTTTACCTGGTCTTCAAATATGTAGATGTGAGTTATAGAAGAATAAATCTAATAACGATTTTGAGTAAATCAAATAACAGGTAATGCATTGCTATAATGATTATGCCCATGTCACTTAAAAAAATAGTGTTTCCAAACAATTCACAAACAACAATACATTTCTAATAAGATCAGGTATTTAAAATACCATAACTTCATTTGTATATTTTTATTATCTCTCTGTTTTCTTGCAAAATAATTAGTAGGCAAATTACAGGAAAATAAATCCATGTGTTAATTTCTATTTGATTTCAGGATAATTGTTAAATTTTCTGTGATAAAATGGAAATTGTACTATTGTCTATTTTTGTGTATGAAATTCCCCTATAATTAGTCACTTAACAGAACAATGATTTTTTTTTTTTTATTGTTGCTTTTCACAAGTCTACAAATTGGGCTTCTTAGGGATAGTTCATTTGAGATTTATGAGGCATAAGCTGAGATGGTACCACTGGACTGGAGGATTCTCTTTCAAAATGCCCTACCCTCACTACTGACAGCTTTTATCTGGCACTGGAAGCTCCACCAGCCTTATCAACTAGGGATATTTATTTCTTTCCAGTTAGGCTTCTCCACAGTATTCTTGGGCTTCCTCAGTATATGGTCACTGTGTCCTATGAACAAGTGTTTCAAAAGCCAAGAAATGGAGGCTGCTAGTCAATTAAGATTTGGGTCTTGAAACTGACATACAATTACTCAAACTGTGTCAAAGCAGATAGAAGCTCACTCATATTGAAGATATGGGAACATAGACCCAACCTCTTGATGGGAGGAGTTTTGATGAATGTGTGGCCATTTTAATTTTCTCCGGAGACTATATACATTTTTTTTCCTATTAATACACTTGAAGTCATTAACCACTGTTTTAAAATTGTCAGAAAAGTA
>NW_012148175.1:887524-891372 GCF_000956105.1 Propithecus coquereli
GAGCATTATCTTTGGGAAAGGTTCTAGCATCATAACACTTTTACTATAAATCAGTGCAATGCCAAATAAATGAATGAAACAGTTATGATTAAAGCACCTCTACAAAATTCAAAACCAGAAATTATCATACATGCAAAAGGATTTAAAACTTATAAACATATAAGATCTAAAAATGGTAAACATTTGAAAGATATGTTGTACACTATGTTGATTCGTTAAATTATGATCCCACAGAACATATTATGATGTCCTCCACAGGACAGTTGAAGCACTGATGTACATTTAGCATTACTATAAAAGTATTTATAAAGAGTACATAATGTTGGTATTCAATAATAGCATTTTGTCAATTTGTTATTATGCAGAGCAGTGATATTATACTGCTTTTCATCAATTTTAAGGCAGATATTTATCCACCTTTTAACATCTCTGAAAATTGGATATGTTCTCCAATCAATGGCAAGTAGTGGATTAATTGGCATTTTTTTTAACAATACAAAAAAATGAAACCATGTTCTTAAAATGATGAATTATGGTATTTTTAAAAATATTTATTTTCAAAACTTATTCAGTTTCCAAATAATGTACAACACATACATAAAGTTTCAGTTCTTGAAAATTATGCAGCGGCCATACGATGATCTGAGTCTACAGTTGGAATACATTCTCATAGTCTGGTCTAATCCTATGTAAATTCTAATTTGGAAATATGTATACACATATTTTCTTGGTAAAGAGAAATGACTTATGGAGGACGCTCTCTAGAATCACAGCTTGAGAATATTATTTTATATCATGTTTATATTCACATAAGTCAAGTCTACTATAGATGATAAAATAAGCATATAATTCATTTTCTATAGCAGGACACTTTAAGAGTAAAAAAGTCATTGGAAACATTATGGTGGGTTAACAGATATGAACAAGTTATATCCCAGGCAAACTAAGATATACGGTCGCTTTATCTATAGAGGGTTAATTTAGAAACAGGAAATTATTTCTCCAGTGGGCAAATCCTGCTCACACGTAATTTGTTCACAAAACCAAGCATTGGTTTTTAAAATATGGTTCACAGAACTATGAGTTTCTAAAATCTTTTCAGGGGTTCTGAAAGTTAAAAATTATTCTCATAACAATATTAAAACATTCTTGGAATTCTCCCTGTGTTGAAATGTATACTGATATTGCAAAAGCATTAGAAGATAAAGGCACTGCCACCTTAGCATGAACGATGGAGTGCACTAAACTGTGTTATTAGTCACCGTACTTTTCACTGTCATGTACTCACAAGAAAAAAAAAGAAAGCTTGAAAAAAAAGTAATAATTTTCTTGATAAAGTACTAAAATGCATCATTATTAAATCTCAACACAAGAATATATGTGTAGATGTATGTATATATATATATGTGTGTGTGTGTTATACATTTTGTGTGACAGAACAGGATGTACACATTTAGCACTTATGCTACATACGGAAGTATGACTGCTGTCAGAGGAAAAAGCATCTGTGTGATCGCTGGAGTTGCAAGCCAAAACAGCTTCTAGTTTTTGGAAAACCATTTACGGTCACACATCGCTAATGACAGCATACTTTCTGAGAAATGTTTGTTAGGCAATTTTGTGGTTGTGCAAATCTTTAGAGTATATTTACACAAACCTAGATGGTAAAGACTACTACACACTCAGGCTATATGGTATAGCCTACGGCTCCTAGGTTACAAACCTTCACTAAATACTGTAGGCAATCGTAACACAATAGTAAATGTTTGTGTATCTAAACATAGAAAAGGTATCGTAAAAATATGGTAGAAAAGATAAAAAATGGTACACCTTATAGAGGACTTGTTATGAATGGAGTTTGCAGGACTGGAAGTTGTTCTGGGTGAGTTTGTGACTGAGTAGTGAGTGAATGTGAAGTCCTGGAACATTACTGTTAATATATACACTACTATAGACTTTATAAACACTGTATACTGAGGCTTCACTAAATTCATACAAACACTTTTAAATAATAAATTAATCTTAGCTTACTATAAGCTTTTACTTCATAAAGTTTTAATTTGTTAACTTTTTGACTTTTTTGTAATAACACTTAGCTTAAAACACACACACATTATACAGATTTACAAAAATATTTTCTGTCTTTATATCCTTATTCTATAAGATTTCTTCTATTTTTTTCTTTTTAAACATGTTTCTTAAAAACTAAGACATAGGAGGAGCCAAGATGGGGGACGAGAAGAGCCGTCAGTCAGAGTGTCTCTGCAAAAAAGATGAATTTTAGAAGAAAGAGAAAAAAATAAGCGAGCAGAAAAACATAGATCGGGTGAGGGTCGGAAGGAAGGGTGCCTGAAACTACAGGAGACTCCACGGGAAGACGTTGAGGAGGAGAACTGGAAGGAGAAAGGTCCCGAGAGGCTTGGAGACCAGCGACAAGGGTAGGTGGAGCGGGTAACTTCCCCCTCCCTTGCATCTTGGACTGCGGGTGGCTCCTGAGCGGCTGGAGAGACCTGCTGACACCATTCCAGAGATGGCTGCCTCCAGTGAGCAGTGGCTTCTTGCAGACTCAGCGCCAGGCTGCCAGCCCCCTCGAGGCACCTCCCCGGGCGCAGATCTGAGCCTATCGGCAGACGCCATAGTGCTCCATTCTCTCCTTCCCCCTCCCTACCCGTGCGTGCCCAGAGAGACAATTTAGCCATCACACAGAGGCATCTCCAAGAAATGAGACCTTTCCTTTTGGGGCCCTACAGCAGACTGAGGGGTACTCAGACTGCGAGTTCCCTACCCGCCAGCCCTCCCAGGTGCTACTTGCCTGGGGACTCCAGGAAAGCAGGGCAAATCCCAAGGTGGAATGAAATTGATCCAGCTTGGGCGCCCTGTAGGTGATTCAAGACCAGCACCCCTCCCCCTGGCAGGGTCAGGGATTGATCTCCAGGGTCCAGGGGACAGACCTGTAGATCAGACCCCGTACACCCAGGTCAGGATCGCACTGCCCCGGAGCACAGAAGAGAGATCTGTGAAAGAGCCTACTGAGGAGTGTGCACCTTCAGGGGCAGATCAGAGTGCCAGAGCAGCAACCCTCCTCCCAAAAGAGGGCTGTGCACCCACCTAAGGCTACGATCCTGGGTAGGGAACCTCCCAGCCCACGTCACAGCCAGGGGAGATCCATCAGCCTGAGTTCCCACTAGCTGGCAGAGGCCTGGGAGAGGCCACGGAGAGGGGAAGAGTGGAGGGGAGCGAGACCTGCTTCAGAGTGCGGGTCTTGGATAGACCCAGCCCCAAAGCCCAGACTTTCAGCTGAGTGGAGCCATTTCGGCCCCTCCCGGTGCTTTGCACAGAAACAAAGAGTAGACCTTTGACCCTGCTAACAGCAGTTGTGGAGCCTGAGGGCAGGCTTAACCAACCCAGCCCCACCCAGACTCACTCCCCCCACTGAGGTGGAGAATAAGGACACACCTGGAAATCCCAGGGCCCCACCCACCACCTGAGGCACATGAGGGCCTCTCTAGAGGAATAAGAGCTAGCTACAGGACCCAAAAACAGCACTGCAGCTTGCTCCTCCCTGCAAGTGCCGTCTACTGACAGGGATGTCATCCTGCACACCCTTTTACTGCATCTACTGATTCATCATAAAGGGTGTGGTTGAATCTCACCCACAAACACCACCTACTGGCTCAGAGACAGGGCGTGTCATTATCCAAATGAAAATCTAAAGGCAAGAAGGAACAATTGATCCAGATGGGAAGGAACCAGTGAAAGAACTCTGGAAGTATGAAGACTCAAACGGAAAGCACACCCCCAAAGAGGAACAACAGCTCCCCAGCAATGGACATTAACCAAACTCAGAA
>NW_012148175.1:894148-894504 GCF_000956105.1 Propithecus coquereli
GTAAACAGGTGGAAAACCATACCGTGCTCGTGGGTCGGCAGAATTTACATAGTTAAGATGTCTATACTAACCAATGTGATCAACAGATTCAATGCAATCCCTATTAAAATACCAACATCATTCTTCACAGATGTAGAAAAATTAATTTTACATTTTGTATGGAACCAGACAAGACCCTGCATAGCAAAAACAATTCTAGGCAATAAAAACAAAATTGGAGGTATCAACTTACCAGACTTCAAACTTTCTAATAAGGCTGCAGTAATCAAAACAGCTTGGTACTGGCACAAAAATAGAGCCATTGAGCAGTGGAATAGAACTGAGAACCCAGATATAAAACCATCCTCATATAGCCA
>NW_012148175.1:895759-902523 GCF_000956105.1 Propithecus coquereli
CATACGTAACCTAAACATCTGTACCCCCATAATATGCTGAAATAAAAAAATAAATAAATAAATAAAACTAAGACACAGACACACACACATTAGCCTAGGCCTGCACAGGGTCAGGATCATCAAGAAGTCACTCAGTGAGAGAAATTTTCCAGCTTCATTATGAACTTATGGGACTACATTCTTATATGCAGTCTATTGTTTACCAAAACGTCATTATGTAGTGCATGACTGTACCTGAAAGAGTAACTGACAGGCTAGGCAGACTTGGTACTTGTCAGATATTTTCTTGCAGAAGAACAAAATGGGCCCGCAACTTCATAAATAAACCAGCGGCATTTATTTCTAAAGATAAAATTTGAACTTTCAACATAAAATCAGAGTTTGGGAAAACTTTTTCCTCCACCTTAGCTTGATAGCATTCCAATACTTAAAGACTCTGATGAGGTAAGTACACATACTAACAAATGTGACTTTTTGATTCCCACCACATGGAGTACACTCAAAGCATAATTCTCTCCCCTTGAGTGTTGGTGGAACCTCTGAATACGACAGGATATCATTCTAGGGATTATGTTTCACGGTACGTAAATAAGATTTTTATAGATGTAATTCCGTTTACTAATCACATCTTTGAATTAACAAAGAGGGAGATTATCTGGTTGGAACTGAACTAACCACATGAGTCCTGTCAGGGATTCAAAGTAGCAGAGACATTGTCTTGCGGGTCTGGGTCTTGAAGGACAAGCTATTCTGTTGCAGAGAGGATCCTGAGGCAAGGAATGGTGGGCATCGCCAAAGAGCTGAGCTTAGTCCCTGATCAACAGCCATGAAGATAATGAGGACCTCCATCCTACAACAGCATAGAAGTGAATTCGTCCAACAACATGTATCAGCCGCAAAGAGGACAAGAAACTTCCAATGAGATAGGAGCCCTGACCAAGACCTAATCACCTCCCAAGGCCCCACCTCCTAATATCGTTACTTTGGGAGTTAGTATTTCAGTATGTGAATTTTGGGTAGAAATAAATATTCATATCATAGCACCTGTATTAGCCTGATGTGTCACAGCTTTCAGATGCTCTGTTCTTTGGGTTTCTTTCAAACTCTTTTTTCCCTTTTGTGTTTCAGTTTATTTGTTTTCTCTAAATTTTCAAATGACTTATTTCCATGTTTTCTAATTCTTTGGATGTTTTTAGTCTTCAGAAGAGTCCATCAAAGACACTAATTACCCTTATTAGTTTGGCTTTTATTTCTAGCATGTATATCTGATGTTTTCCTATTGTTTCCATCTTTCATCTGATTTTGCATGTAGTCCATATTTTCCATTAGATATTTTAACAAGTTAATTATAGTTATTTTTAATTAATTTTTTAGATAATTCCAACCTCTCTCATATCTGAATCTGGTACTGATGATTGTTGTGTGTCTTGGTAATGTTCATATTTCTGTTTGTTTTTAATATATTTCACAATTTGGAGGTTTAATTTGGTTTTGGTTTTAAAATGTCTCACAATTTTTCTGTAAAGTGGAATCTTAAATAAGAGAATAGAAACTGAGGGAAGTAGATTTTATACCTGGAATGGGCATGCCTTTCATTTTGCTACGCCTGTAGTGCTGGGGTTTGAGTTAATTTATTAATTATAGTTAAAATTTGGGCTGGTTTGAGATTTACTATTGCTATGTTTAACCTCCATGCACCATACATGTCAAATTCCTGCAGCTGTTTTTACTTTCGGTGCACCATACACTTCAAATTCTTGCAGCCACACCTGTTGTTAGGGGTTGGTTTGCCAGAACAATGTCTGTTCTACCAACACTGTTAGCTCTGGCATTTGAGTTCAACCTCTTTGCTTATGTTTATTTCTTTTCTGCTCCTTTTCCAGCAGCTACTTAAGCTACTTATTAGTGGACTGGTGTTAGCTTGGTGACATAGAGTGGGGGTGGTAAGGAGGTTGAGTAAGTTGTCTGTATTATTCTGAATAAATCTCAATCTTTAGCAGCCTTCCGTGTCCTGTGGATGCGACAATTAGAGTCCTCCTTCTCTCTCACACTGTAGTTGTGGACCCAGAACTTCCCCTTCCCCAGAAATATTGTTTTGTCCTATTTTCTTTCTCCTAGGTACATTGAATTTTCACTAATGCCCTTGGGTGATGATGTTTGTAGCCCTTCCTCCAACTGGTTCACTCTTCTGTGCTATAGTGTAGATGGTGAAAAGAGTCCAGACAGAGATTTGTGCCCTTCCTGCCCTTCCCCTCCACCAGGTCCCCACAAGGAACACAACAAACACTTTTGAAGGGCTCTCTCCATACCCAGCAGTGTTCACTGAGAAAGAGGCTGCAAGTTCGTAGCTATCCCTCCAATTTCCATAACTTCTAGGGAATTCACACCATTTCCTACCAGCTTTCATTCTGTTTTCATTAATTCTTCACATATTCTAGCTGAAACTTTTCTTACAGATGTCTGGTTGTTTCTATCCTAGTGAGTACTCATATCTCCTTTCTCCCTTCAGGCACCTGTCTCTGCTTAGATTTGGGGCTAGTTGGTTGCTTTGCTATGTGATAGGTTCACAAAAAAATGTCAGTTTGAAATTCTGACTTGCTCCAGCTTTTGTTCTTGTTGTTGTAAGGATGTGAATGATGCTCTTTTCAACTCCCAACACCTTATAGCACGAACCGAAACTCCCATTTTTGTTTTGAAAAATATACTCTTTTTAAAAATGTTATTTTTGTTAACACCCAACATATATTTATTTCACATGAATTAATAAGTATATATTTATTAATTTATAAATTTTTCTCAATTTAACTTATGGTAGAGCAATATGTATAGATATAATCCACAGAAACAAAAACTCTTTTTTAAGAGATGTTTAAAATTATAATTGTTAAGAATATAAACGGGTCCTGGAACCAAAAATTTTGGAATCTCTACTTCAGATATATTGGGAAACCAAGGAATTTCTCATGTTAATTAGAAGATCTGCTTGTGTATTTTTGAGAACTACATACCTTACTGTATGTACCTCTTCTTGGAACAGAATGAGAACTTTGACAAAATCCCTATTTTTACCCATGTGAAGAAGACTATATTTAAAAAGTGTGAAGGAAGTATTGCAGTATTTTTCAGCATAAACTTTAGGTTGTTAACTCTTCCTTTCTGATTCTTAAGAATTACCACCGTTTTACTTAGAGCATTGACTTTTGTGAGAACGCAATAATGGCTTTGGTTTAGGCAGGACCAGATATACAGACAGTTGCAGGGCCTAGTGAAAAATGAAAATTCTGGGACTCTTGTAGAAAATGATAAAGAATTTTAAGACAGTAGCAGCAGAGCAGTAAACCAAGCATGCATCCTTTCTAAACATGGGGCCCAATTTGACTGAACAATTGAATGAATAAAACCAGCTGTGGGCTTAGACGCAGCATTCCATAAAACCTTTAACTACATGTTTACCCTGCCCTCTAGCCATCTTCTTTCTTACTTTTTTATTGTTTTTGCTTATTTTGTTTTAGGATGTGTTCACCAACCCCTCCAAAGGAGAGGCATTTCATTATTCTATGAATGTCTGGATGCCTAGTGTTTCCTTCCGATGTTCCCTCTTTTTCCTTGAGTCCAGCTAATTGGAGACCCATCATTTTATTGCTGTTGCTGTTAATAAATAAATCAATGCCATGATTGCTATTGTGGAAGACATCCCAAATTCGGTATCTGGAGCTAGGCCACACAGGTTTTAATGAAGAAAAAGATCATGCTCATCCCAAATCAGCATCCTGTACCTTAGACAAAGGATATCACTCGAGAGTTGGTTAGGCCATAGATTTTTTTCCTTACAGTCTCGGGGCTTCACCAGGCCACTTTTGAACTTGTGGATAACTATTCCAGACCTTCCATTAAATTCATTTATCACAGAAGCTAAAGACTATAGAAAGGTATCAGATGTCTTTATGTTATGAACTGAATTGTGTCCCACAAAATTTATACGCTGAAGCCCTGTCTCCAAAGTAACTGTATTTTGGGATGGGGCTTTTAGGAAGTAATTAAGTTTAAATAATGTCATAAGGATGGGGCCCTAATCTAATAGGATTGGTGGCCTTATAAGAAGAGGAAGGGAGAGAGAACTTTTTCACTCTCTTCGCCATGGAAGGACACAGTAAGAAGGTAACCAGGAAGACAGCCTTCACAAGAAAACAAATTAGCCAGATCTTTTCATCTTCCTAGCCTCCAGAACTGTGAGAAATAAATTTCTGTTGTTTAAACTACCCAGTCTGTACTATTTTGTTATGGCAGCCCAAGAAAACTAATGCACTCTAGAATGTGGTTCATTAATCCAATAGGAATCAACCTATATCAGCAATTATAAAGCAGGATCCCATTCTTTTTCATTAGGCCAACCATTAAACCACAGGGACTTTGTTACAAGGTCCCACTTCTGTCTTAAACAGTAAGATTTTTCAAAACTTCACATTAGATTTTCAAATAACTGTCTATATCTAAAAGTTTTAAAGTTTTTATATGTTCATTCTTTGTCTTTCTCACACAATTTTCACATACTTTTTGTTCCCAGAATTTTTCAGATTTGCAGTTATGATATCATTTTAAATTCTCTAAGCTTATTTAATATTGTAGAATATTGTTAGAGATAAATTATATATGTTAGGAGAGAAAAAACAAACGAAATATGACAGAGAAATATAAATTAATATATAAATACATTTACTCATAAATATATAAAATGAATTCATAATTAAGAAAAGTATAGACAAGAACACAAGAATACAATTTAATCCGTCATCTACCAACTAGGAGCTATGTGGTCTTCTATGACTGAAAGTACCAAATTATCTATTTATATTTCACATTTGAGTTTACAACTTTTATTCTGATTTTTACAATGAAATACTTTCATTTTTGTCATGAATGTCTTTTCCAGTAAAGTGTGAGCTTCTATAGTGCAGCTAGGTCTTATTCATGCCTAACCTAGCAAAATGATTGACATTTTAGCCTAAGGAGATCAATCAGATAAGTTCAGACAATGATTTAAACTTATATTGCATTAACAGATGGAAGTGTGTAAATTAAGAGTAAATTATGAGAAAAAAATTGTAATTTTATCCTTAAAATATTAAAATTTACAAAAATGATTTTGCTTGTGTTAAGCAAAAATTTAATTTATGCATATAATCTAATACTTAGGAAAAATTAAATATAAATCAAATATTATTTATTGGTAAAATTTTTTTCTAAAAGTATTACATGGCAGTGTGAAAGAAGTAGCTCTTTCTTCATCTTCAGATTCTATAGCATATTTAAAAATTTTTTTATTTAGAAAAAATAGTCAGGAGATTTACCAATTTTTCAAGAATCTGAGATCTTTTGATCTTCAAGTCATTCTTTTTTGAAGTATTAATCATTGTTGCAAAATTAACTTCTTCAGCTGTCATCTATTCTAATTTTCAAGAGAGTCCTTTGTCAAAGTTTTGTAGTGAATTTGAGCAGTTCTCCAACAATTTCATCAACTTCATAAAATCTTACACTTTTTTCAAGATCTATAATTTCAAGTTGGTCTCATTTTCTATTATATTTGTACTATAATGTCACATGTTCTATACATCTGAGATTCGGTAAAATATTAACAAGCAACATCCAGATGGATTAAATTCTAATGTTAAGTGGTGAATATTTAGTTGGAGAGTCATCTTAAGTAGTTAGTTCACTAGTTTTTTTTTTTTACCTAATACAATAATTTTTATTCCTGAAATACCTTATTATTCTAGAGATTTGAATAATGCATGGTTAGATAATGAGAATGACTCTGTATTTGGGAGCTTGAGTTTTTATTTAATGGCAGCAGAATTTTTTGTGTATAGCTCAGATTATTTTCCTAGGAAAAGTAGCATGCATTGTATTATTTGTGCATTTGTGAAAGCATATACATTTACCTCATATCATGGGTATATATACTCAGGTCCTGCTCAATTGCCAAAATTAGTTAATTAGCTAACCAAGTTCCTAAGTACCTCATTTATAAAATGGTAATACATATATCAAGTGAAATATGATCCCTAGCTAGAATTCTAGCTTTAATGAATTCCAGCATTAATCCCATATGACTCATCTGTCAGGAAGTGTGAGAATCAAAACTGCTCCTTTTGTTGCCTTTCACTCACCGTGAAAACAGAGCAAAGAACAGTCCCTTTGGCACATTCATCAAAACTGCTATCAGGCTGATTAAAATGCGGATATACTGGGGCTTGTCTTTTATCTGCAGTCCAACAGTGATATCTGATTTGTTTGAATCTCATTAACACTCTGTTTCCAGGCCTTCTCTACTATTGTTTGCTGCTGTTATCAGCATCTAATTAAACAAGCAAAACTGAAAATTTTGCACATACATTTGCTCTATACATTTCTCTGACATTGTTTGAAACCTGTCCTCCTACCAGTAATGTACTTCCCAGGCGTAGCATGGGGGCAGAATGGTAATTTGGTGTTGTTCTGCACCATATAACTTTTGTGTGAGGAATCATAGTGTTTTGTAAATTTTTTTAAAATTGAACAGTACTCACTGTTTATGATTTTCTTTCATTTTTTTTAAAGAACTTGCCACCTGGTATTAAGATTTTTGATGTGTGAATGACAAAGCCTGCATTTCAAGGAATATTTATTTATTATTTGTCCGATTTCTGTGGTGACAAAATTGTATATTTCACTTTTATTGCACACATTTTCACTATTCTGTTTTCTGTATAGGTTTTCTCATTTTA
>NW_012148175.1:902573-905282 GCF_000956105.1 Propithecus coquereli
TTTTTAACCCTTTACATACTTCAGGCTTTGCAATTACTGCAGTAGATCATGTTTTCTAGCCTTTTCTCTTTTACTTTTTCTGAAAAGAGCCACTTAGTTCCCCCATCCCCACCAAAAAAAAAAAAACAAAACAAACAAACAAAAAAAAAACACAGATGGAAAGTAGGAAATAAGTAGAAATAAATCAGAGAAACATGAAATTACTTTAACTCACAACTTCTTCATTCCATGTCAATTTTTTTCCACAAGTTCCTCAATTTATAAACCAATTTAATCCACTTAATCATTCAGTGCATTTTTATTGAGTATTAATTATGTGCCTATTACTGTTTTAGATGTTATGATGCAGTAGAAAACAAAATAAAGTAAAATAAAACAACTAGTCCTTCCCTGGCTTAATTTACAAGGTTACTGACATAATCAAATTATAAAATAGATACATATGAGGAAAGGGAACTAGGCCTAAAGAATTTGGCACATGCATTTGAGTTTTTTATTTTTATTTTTTTTTATTTCAGAGTATTATGAGGGTACAAACATTAAGGTTACACTTTATGTCTTTGCCTCACCCAAGCAAGGGTTAGAGGCATGCCCTTCCCCCCTACAATGCTCCCCATGTCCTTTAATTGCGGGTTTACCCCCATCCCCCTAATCCCTGGAGAGTATTACTGCCATGTGAGCCCCCTAGTGTTCATCAGTTAGTACCAATTTGATGGCGAGTACAAGTGGCGCCCATTCTTCCGATCTTGTGGTGCCTCACTTTGGATAATGGGCTTAAATTTAATCCAGGAAAGCATAAGAGGTTCTAGATCACTGTCGTTTCTTATGATTGAGTAATATTCCATTGTGTACATATACCAAATTTTAATAATCCACTCATGGATTGACGGACACTTGGGTTGTTTCCACATCCTTGCAATAGTGAATTGTGCTGCCATAAACATTTGGGTGCAGATGTCTTTATCAGAATGTTTTATGCTCTTTTGTGCAGATGCCTAATAGTGCTATTGCTGGATCGAATGGTATTTCTATTTTTAGCTCTTTGAGGTCTCTCCAAATTCTTTTCTACAGAGGTTGCACTAATTTGCAGTCCCACTAGCAATGTAAGAGTGTTCCTGTCTCTCCACATCCTCGCCAGCATTTGTTGTTTTGGGATTTTTTGATAGAGGCCAATCTCACTAGGGTTAGGCGATATCTCATTGTGGTTTTGATTTGCAATTCTCTAATGATTAGAGATGTTGAACATTTTTTGATATGTTTGCTGGCCATTATTCTGTCTTCTTTTGAAAAGTTTCTGTTCATTTCCTTTGCCCATTTGTTGATGGGGTTGTTTGATTTTTTCTTATTGATTCTTTTGAATTCTAGATAGATTCTGGTTATCAGCCCTTTATCAGATGTGTAGAGAGCAAATATTTTCTCCCATTCTGTGGGCTGTCTATTCGCTCTAATGATAGTTTCCTTGGCAGTGCAGAAGCTTTTTAATTTGATCAGATCCCATTTATTTATTTTTGTTGCTGCGATGATTGCTTTGGGGTTCTTTTTCAAGATTTCCTTGCCTAGACCAATGTCTGAAAGGGTCTTCTCAACATCTTCATTTAGAATTCTTAAGGTTTCATGCCTTAGGTTTAAGTCTGCTATCCATCTTGAATTGATTTTTGTGAGAGGTGAGAGGTGGGGATTCAGTTTCATTTTTCTGCATGTAGCTATCCAGTTTTCCCAGCACCATTTATTGAAGAGAGATTCTTTTACCCAGTGTATATTTTTGTCAGCTTTGTCAAAGATTAGATTACCATATGCGGATGGTTTCATCTCTGGATTCTCAGTCCTGTTCCAGAGGTCAATGTCTCTGTTCTTGTGTGGTATCCTACTGCATTCCAAATGGGCATCTTTGAGAATTAATGTAATGTCTTTTGCATTAGCTTCATGCTATGTAGTATTTGATTCAATGCCACGAATAACAGAGAATATATTGTTTTTTGTGTGTGATTGTACCCCCCTACTTACGATAATGAAAGTAATTGAGTTCAAGCCTTAGTAATTGTGAAAGCAATTCAGATATAATCATATTTCAATTACCGTGATGGTGTAAATCCAAATTACACCATCTGATGCTTCTAGAGGGAACAATATAAACAATATAAACAAAAAAAGAAATACACCAAATATATTTTGAAAGGCTAAAAAAAGGGAAATGTAATTATTGTATGCTTTTTAACGGAAAGTTAAGTATATATCACACAAGCATGTATGATGACATACACCACCTATTGGTAACCATTAACCTCCTTTACATTATCTCAGTGAACTTGCATATTTAAATTATTCTCCTCACACTTTTTACTTAGAGATATCATGTGTATAGATCTGATCCTGCCCAATTGTAAGAGCTTCAATCATATTCTGAAATTGAAGACAACATTTGGTGATGACAGTACAGACAATAGACATTCTAATATATTACTTGTGGTGTCAACATTTTGGAAGGAAGATTTTACGATGAATTATGCTTGCTGTATGCAGAATAACAATTCTATGATTCTAGCTACAGAAATAGCATGCATACATAAAGACATATCTGTCTCAATGTACATCTATGTATCATTTATTGAAATATATGTTGTAATAGAAAAATATTGGCAACATTTTAAATGACCATGATAAATGACTCTTTCTATTATAGTAGAGGAATATAATCAAATACTAAGCAAT
>NW_012148175.1:905666-910708 GCF_000956105.1 Propithecus coquereli
AATACTTTCCCATTATGCTTTCTTGGTGGTAGCTGGTGATGCAAAACTTTTAGACTTGTATGCCCATGTCCATTGCTAATTTTGCTCATTGACAAAAGAAATACATCTCACTTATCTCACCTTGGAATTCTGATCCAATTGAGAACAGTGCAGTGACTTAAATAAGATCTCTTGTTACTATTTTTTTCCCTTCTATAACAGTCTAAAAACTCTAGGCTGCTCTGAATTGCCCTGAATGTTTCATGATGTCATTCAGGGTAAATTTCTTCCATATTATTGTGCTGCTCTTCCCAAGACAGTTGTGTTCTTCCACATAGTCAGATGGGGTGACTACACGTCTGAAAGAAGGAGAGAAAGTCCAAAGACACATTTTCCTATATAGGCAGTTGAAGCCCTCAAGTGAATGCATATTTTAATTGTTCTCACTTCTCTGGGGACAATTTGGCCACATGATCACAATTAGACAAAAGGAGTGTGTGTGTGCATGTGTGTGTACCCTTGCCCATACTGCCCATAGACAACCATTTAATGTGTTTCATATGTATGTTCATATTTGGATGTCTTCTTGGAAAGTATGCATTTTTTTGGTGTGTCAAATTTTCTTTCAATATATTAGAGTGGAGGACTGTATGTTTTATGATAGCTATCCCTGAATGAAAAAGTAATTGTCTTCTATTAGAAAAATTATTATGCATAGTAATGAATAATGCATTTTCTTTCTATCTTTATTGGCCATATCAATTGTAATTTTACAAAACACACCAATATCCTATCTCATATTCTAATATGTTTAGTTCTTTCAAAGTTGGAATAATATTGTCAAATTAATTGGAATCTTCAATCAAAATATCAATTATACAAATCTACTCACAAGTGCCCCAACAGTGGCTCTCAACCAGACATGCTTTGAATGATGTTGGTATAATATATCACAGTTTGTTATAAAATTACCAATGCCCTGGAAAAAGAAAAAGAAAATGAAGTCTCTGGCCATTTTCTTTTAATTTTAAAAGGCATCATACCAGGCTTCTTTATGTGCAATATAAATATATGTGTATATTTTCATATTTTTGTAAATTGTGTATCTGTTCCAGGAAGTGATACAGTCTAAGTTGTATGGATACTAATATTTCTTAAACAAAACAAGTATTATTTTATACAAGATTAATGCCATTCTTTTTGATTCTTGCCTACTATTTTAACATTTCATTTTCTTTAATGTCATGTATGTAATTACTTTTAACAAGGGCTATCTGATTTAAGTCATTTCCTAGTGAAGCATCAGTGAGCATAAATTGCTATTAAATTGTGTCAGCTTTCATCTCTCAGTCAATGACCCATAGAACCACTTGTACCACAAATGTAAAACTAATCTGTTAACACACAGTGATTTTCCAGTTTCCTTCATCCTTAAAAAGAGAGATAGAGAGAAAGCATTTAATAGATATGCTCAATTCTACTCTGATAACCCATTACACCAAACTATCTATTTTAGTGCCAAACGACTTCTTACTCTCTACATTGTCTTCTGTTCATTCACATCTCAATTCCTTATCATTAAGTTTCAAATCTGATAAATATTCTCAAACTACTGTTTTGAAGATCGCTGTTGAATAAATACCATTTGCACTTTTTCATTCTCAATCTTAGCATATTGAAGATAATGTACTTTAGCGGTTATACCACATTCACACAAGCCTGAAATTCAGATTCCAACCTTGCCAATTTCTCTGTAAATTACTTAAACTCTGAGCCTTGTTACTTCATGTGACTAATGCTATTTTACATTCAGTGAAGTTTCAGGTTACCAAATCAATGTACACAAATCAGTAGCATTGCTATATACCGGTAATGATCAAGTTTCTAATCAAATAAAGACCTCAATCCCATTTACAGTAGCTTCAAAAAATAAATGGCCTAGGAATATACTTAACCAAAAAATTGAAAGATCTCTACAAGGAGAACTGCAAAACCCAGATGAAAGAAATCGTAGATGACACAAATTGAAAAAGATCCCATGGTCATGGATTGGAAGAATCATTATTGTGAAAATGACCACACTGTCTAAAGCAACCTACAGATTCAGTGCAATACCTATTAAAATACTAATGTCATTTTTCAAAGAATTAGAGTAAAACAATTCTAAAAGTCATACAGAACCAAAGAAGAGCCTGAATATCCAAAGTAATCTTAAACCAAAAGAACAAATCTGGAGCCATAACATTACCCAACTTCAAATTATACTATAAGGCAACAGTGACCAAAACAGCATGGTACTGATATAAAAGTAGAGCTATTATGAACTTTAAATAAGATAAGGTTCCTAAAGTATTTAGTACAGAGTTTAGTGCAAATTAATGATGGCTATTAATATAAGATCTGACTTCCATTCTTAATATTCTTGATCTCTCATTTTCTATGAAATATATGACATCAGTTCTCACTTCACCTCTCTGATTACTACTTCTTAATCTCTTTGGTCATCATCCCTTCTTCCCATTACTTATATGTGCATATTCCTTAAAGTTTTTGATTGTGCACAGACTCCCCTGGTTGATCTTATCCCCTCTCTGGGAATAAAATATCACTTCTCGATTCTACTCACTTAGATTCTGGAATATAAATCTGTAGGCATATCTACCCTTTTAAGGTCATCTCTTAAATTTAATATTTTCTTCAAGGTATTTCTAAATATCTTTCTGATAGCTCAACCTCAAAATACTTCAATCTGAATTCACCCTGTTTCCCAAATCTGTTCTAAATATCCACAAGTCTTAGTTGGTGCTACTTCTATACTCATTGTCACTCTAACTTTTGTATCTGCTATAATGTCCTCCCACAGTTATTTGTTTGCTTAACAACGTGAATTCTATCTTCAGTCTAACTCCATGCACCCCTCCATTTCCACTCTGCCCTGATGATACTCAGGCCCTTAATAATGTCTTCTGACTTATGGTCTCCCATACATCTTTTTGCGTTGATGCCAGATCAAACCTCTCTACCCATGGTCCAAAGATTCAATGGTCTCCTGATCATTAATTAACGTACAAGTACAGCTATGGTTCATTCCTACCTATTTTATCATCAATAACTGACTCTCAACATTGATAACTGAAAATAGGTTAAATGGGAAAAAGGAAATTATTTCAGATGAAAGGCAGCAAGATGAAAAATTGTCTAACAATCCTTTCGTATGTTGGTCTTGGGAATGCTTTACCTGGATAGGAAAAGTCACAGGTGGTGAACCAACTTTTTAAATATCATATTTGAGAAAGCATACATTTAGTAAAGGGGTACTATCCAGACATAATACTAACAAATTTACAGAAATTACAGGAGAATGGTTTGTGAAACAAAGTGAGACTTTTTGAATGATCAAAGGTATTGTCAGCCTCCAAAGTTATGACATTCCCTGAAAATAGTTAAATATAATAAGCATAAACAAGAAGGTCAATAAAATACATGTCTTGTGAATTTGTGATTTTTTTTTTTTTGGTTAAGGAATCACCAAAATTCTATTCATGTTAATAGGGGCTAAGAAACCTATACTGGCCATGCTTTGATTTTAAATACCAATTAAGGTTATTAATAGTCATTTTTATTTTTGATAGAATTGGCTGAAGGACATAAAGGCAATTATAAGTATCTCTGTATGTTGTAGCCCATATATCTATTTTCCATCTACTGTTTTATTTTGAATATTGTTGATAAATAGGGCAGGTGCAAGAAGGAGCAGATTATGGGAACTGATAGATCTAGATATAAATATGCCTGTTTCACCCTAATTTCATGAATTGAAATATTCTTCATGAATGTTCAGAATAAAAGAAAATTATTAAAGATTGAGCCTTGAAAATCGAAAGAACAAAATTAGGATTTTGCTTTTCAAAGTCCCTGATTAAAGTGTAAATTTACCAGTAGGGCCGATACCTTAACACCTTAGGCTGCAGATATCATCTTAATTATCAGCTAACACTTTAGCAGGGACTAGCAGTCACGTGCAGCTTGCCCTTGGGGAGCCCAGGAAGGAAAAGGTGAGATGTTAGGAGAGGCAAACAAAGCCAACTTTGGAGACATGCCAAGTTTAAGAAATCTACTACATTATTTGGTGAGGCCCAGCTTGCTCCATCCCTAATATCTTACTCTCTTAAGCATTATTCCTGAGATGTCAGAAGTAAATACAGCAGGAAAGAATTTTGTGTTGCCACCCCACATACTTTCCTTACCTTCATTACTTTTTCTCATCCATAGAGAAACTTTGTCTTTGCTAAGACAGTAGATACCTAATTATTCATAGAAGTTTGCTATGAGAGAAAGGTTCCATTAACAGGAAAAAAAAGGCTGGTCGATGATCCATTGTAAAGAATTTTAAATACTCATGAACGGTATTTGTATTACCATCAAAAAAATAATCATTGACTATACTTTAGGCTGAAGGTAAGAACAGATATCATCATGAATTTGAAGGCATCATAGTCAACCACCAGAACAAAGCAAGAACTGGTAAGAGGGGGAGTCAGAAAACAGAAGGACAAAGGAGACTTCTATTTAAATGATGATGGAACAAAAGGAAAAAGACCAAAAGAAGGGACTGCCTGGTATTCATCCAAATGCTGAGAAAATTAAATATACCTAATTCTATGCTCCCCAAACTGCATTTCTATATGTCTAAAAATAAAATAACTTTCTTTTTGATAAATAAATGTAACCCATTATTCAGATGTTGTGGGGTATAACTTCAACGTCATAAATATAAGCTTTTTTATGACCTTTTTTGTCATTGAATGTTTATATGATTTAGTTAATATTAAATGCACAGACATGGGTTTGACAAATACATGCACTCATGAAACTCACCTCCAGAAATTTCTATAATCCTTTTCCCCATTTAATACCTGAGAGGCAATCACTGTTCTGATTTCTTTCAACATGTTTTAATTTTGCTGGTTTTAGAACTTTATATAAATGGAATTATACTACATACACATTTGTGTTTGGCTTCTTTACCTCAGAGGATAAAAAAGAGTTTTGATTCATCAGTA
>NW_012148175.1:911033-912022 GCF_000956105.1 Propithecus coquereli
ATGCAGGGGTTTATTTAACCTTATATAAATTTTTCTAACCTGATTTCTAAAGTGTGTATGTTATTTGTACGTTCACTAGCAAAGGATGAGATATTGATTTCCAGTTATCAATATTGAGGAACCATTATTGATGAGATAGGTAAAACTGAACCAGGGATGTCTTTGTATGTTAATTAATGATTGGGAAACCCTGAATCTTTGGAATGTAGTTAGAGAAGTTTGATCTGGCATCAATGCAAAAGGATGTGTGCCCCAGATCCTCACTGACAATTGATGTTATTAGTCTTTTTAAATTTATCATTCCATGGGGTATGATATTGTATTTCATTTTGGTTTTAATTTGTACTTTTCTCACCAATTAATGCTGAAAACTCTGTCGTCGATTTATTAGACATAAGAATATTTTCCTTTGGAAGAGAGTTTTTAAGTCGTTTGCCAATTCTTAATAGTTTTATGAATGCTTTATATAATCTGTGTACAAGTTCTTCACCCGATATATTTATTTAGCCTACTCAGTAGCTTACCTGTATGTTTGGTTTTTTGAAAGGTTATCTTTTGATGAGAAGAAGACTTTAAATTAGTTGAAGTTAATCTCATCAATTTTTAATTTTATGGGTGGTGATATCTGGGTATTGCCTGCTTTACCGTAGGCAAAGGAATCTTGCCTACAAAGATAGAAAAGAAATTATCATATCCTTTTTCTATAAATTTTATAATATTAGTGGTTATATTTATGTCGATAATCCATTTTAAATTAGATGTTTATATAGTGTGAAGTATGGATAATAGTGCATATTTTTCTGCAGATAGGTAGCTATTATAGTACATTTGTTGGAAAGACTCTCCTCTTTGCTACCTCAGTGAAAAATCATTGCTTGTATATAAGCAGCTCTATTTCTGATCAGTCTATCATATTCTAATGAATAATTGGTTCATTTTTATACCAAAAATACACTCTTTTACTCACTGTAAGATTATAGTGAGTGTTG
>NW_012148175.1:913305-927533 GCF_000956105.1 Propithecus coquereli
CATTGATTCATGAGTGAATTAACCAAAAGTCATGTATATATACCCTGGACTACTACCCAGCCATAAAAAGGAATGAATTAATGTCTTTTGCAGAAATTTGTATAGAACTGGAGACCATTCTCCTAAGCAAAGTATCTAATGAATAGAAAAACAAATATCACATGTACTCCCTAAAAAATTGGAACTAATTGATAGGCACAGATCTGCACAGAAAGAAGTAAATATCATTGGAAAACAAGAATGGGGGCAGTGGAGAGGGGAGAGGTATAAATCTATATAACAAGTAAAATTAACAATACCCAGGTGATGGGCACACTTATAGCCCTGACTAAAGCATTATAAATCTAACCATACAACAAGAACATTTGTACCCCCTTAATATTTTGAAATAATTTTTTTAATTAATAAATAAAAATAAAACAAAATAATAATTACAACTAAAAAAGAAAGTATAGAAAGTCTACTCCACAGACAGAGTAGAGGCTAGTTCTGCCTACAGTAGAGAACAGGCCCCCTGCAGAAACCATAGAAAGTCTACTCCACAGACAGAGTAGAGGCTAGTTCTGCCTACAGTAGAGAACCAGAGCCATGGTTCCCTTATTCCCTCTACTTAAGCAACAGCTTAATTATAAGCTAAATAAGGGAAGGAATATTCATGCTATTTCATGGCAGGTGGCAGTGTTTTCCCGGAATTAGCATTTTCCTGATGACCTCCTTTCTGCTAAATATTGTCAAACAAGAAATGTTATGTCATCAGGTATATGATGGGAATGGAAGGTTTCCTTAGAAATGTTAATGGTAATTTTTTCGAAATGAGAGTTTAATGAAGTTGGCAAGGTCACAAAGCAATGGGTTTCTTTGCCATCTTGGTTCTAACCAGTTGGAACTTGTCCTGCCTCCATCTTGTTTTGATCAGGGTAGTTTGAAGTCTTGTTTTGAGGCTTCCTGTCTCAGTTAAACAATGCTTGTCCAATTAAGCAATGCCTGAAACAATGCCCAAAGCAATGCCCAAGTCAGTGCCTGCCAATTCCCTGTCTCAAAATGGCAGTTATTTTTATTACATCCATATGATATTAAGATCATGTCAGAAACCGCTGCAATTTACTGTATTTTCCCCCATTTTTAAATTTTATTTTTGTGGTTTTGTTGAGTTCTAAGAGTTCTATTTATATTCTTTGTACTAGACTCTTATCAGATAAATGATTTACAAATATTTTCTGTATGCTATATTTTCACTTTCTTAATAGTGTCCTTTGATGTACAGAAGTTTTAAATTTTGATGAAGTTCAATTTACCTGTTTTTTCTTTGGTTGCATATATTTTTTTGTAATATCTAAGAATCTATTGCCAAATCCAAGGTTGACGAGTTTTTTCTTGTTTTCTTCTAAGAATTTTGTAGTTTATGGTTTATAGCTCTTACATTTAGATATTTTATCCATTTTGAATTAATTTTTGCATATCATGTGAGACAGGTGTCCAATTTTATTCTTTTTTATGTTGCTATACAGTTATCCCATCACTATTTGAAGAGTCCCACAACTATTTGAAGAAACAATTTGTTCCCCATTTAATGTTTTGGAACCCTTGTCAAAAATCTATTGACATAGTTGAATGGGTTTATTTCTGGAGTCTCAATACTATATCTTTGGTATAAATGTCTATCCTTATGCTAGTACCATACTGTTCTGATTACCATAGTTTGATAGTAACTTTTGAAATAAGGAAGTGTGAGTCCACCAATTTTATTTTTCTTTTTTAAGATTGTTTTGCATATTCGAGAGTTTTTTCAATTCTTATCACTTACTAGGCTGAAAAATAATAAATACAAATAATAATAAACGTAATATTTGGTGACCATTTTCTATGTGTTAAGCCCATTTTAAATCTCTCGGCAATCCTATGAGATGTGTTCCATTAGCTCCATTTTAGAGGTGAAGAAGCTGAGGCTTTTCACAAAGTCACAAAGCTTTTACCAAAGTTTGTGGATTTCAGAAATAAAATATGAAATCAAGATCATTAGAAAATTAAACATTAAGTCTGTGTTTGATTTTCAGCCTTAACAAGAACTATTTCAGTAACATATCTGAGAAAATTTACATTTTAGTTTTCCCTCTTTCTCTTTTGTAAAATGGGATTATTATCTCGTGTGGTCTCCTTTCCTGCCGACAAAAAAGGAATGATTAGAATATTAACCAAACACTTTGAAGACGACAGTAATTTGATTTAGGTTGCAGACACAGTGAGAAAAGATTTTTCATACTATGAAAATTTTCATTATTGAGAAGTTTGTAAATTTTTCAAGGTACCTCAAAATTAATGTTGATTTACTTAAAGAAAAGGAGAATGAAACTTCTCCATATATTGTAATTTTACAGTATTTATTTCAATCTTTAAAAGAAATACATTATGAATGAAAAACATAATAGATGAAATTATGAATTATATTGTAACCAATGTACTTTTAATACCATTTGGAAAACGTAATAGTATGAGTATAAATTAAATCTTAAATATTTTTTTTTTTTACTTCTTGAGTTTTTCTTTTAATTGAATAGGAAGGGATCTTCAAAACAAATTGTTTGATTATTTTCTATAATCTCTCTTAATTTGAAAGAACATTTTGTTTTTTATACAGCACAAACTTTGTTTCTGATCTAAAACTCTCAATTCCCAACATAAAGTTCCAAGGTATATCAACATTAGTGTAGGCCTGTGGGGTAAAAAATATTGTCTTTAAAATGTATTTTCTTGCAATAACAAAGAAGTATAATTACCTGAAGGTTCATATGAAGATATACAAATGTATAACTATGCAAATAAAAGTCTAGAAGACTTGGTTACCTGTATCAACACTAAGACTTGGCTAGATAGTCAATCATGATCACCTAATTCAAATTTTGCTGTTTTGCTTTCTGTGGTTTCAGTCACCATGTCAACCATGGTCTGAGAATAGATGAGTACAGTGCAATAAGATATGGGGGGTGGGGGGAAAAGAGAGAGAAAGATAGAACATTTACATAACATTTATTACAGTATATTGTTAAAATAATTCTATTTTATTATTAGTTATTGTTAATCTCTCACTGCACTTAATTTATAAACTAAACTTTATCATAGGTATGTACGTATAGGGAAAAACATAGTATATATGGCGTTTGGTATTATCCACCATTTTAGGCATCCACTGGAGGTCTTGTAACATCCCCATGGATGGCAGGGGGACTCCTGTATATGACTGTGGCAGAATCCTAAACTGTCTCCAGAAGATTTCTGACTCTAATCCAGATGACTAAGAATGTGATGTGAGATCACTCCCTGATTAAGCCAGGTGACAAGGCAAAAAGAATTTTTGCAGATGATCTTAAAGTGACTTAAAGTCACTAATCAGTTAACTTTGACTTAATGAAAAGGGAGACTATTTGGGTGGACCTAATCTATTCACATAAACCCTTTAGCAGTAGTGGTGACAATGTTGAAAAGGGGGTCAGAGAGATTAGAAGCAAAAGAAACACTCGACCTGTCTTTGCTAGTTTGAATATGGAGAAGATGGGTGACTTTTGGAGACAGACAGTAGCCCCTAGCTGACATCCAGCAGGGAAATAGGAATTTTAGTCATCCAAATGCAAACAACTGAATTCTTCAAAAATCCAATGAACTTGAATGTGAATTTGTCCTCTGAGTCTCTATGTAAAAGCCTAAACCACATGAAACATTGATTATGGCCTTTTGAGTCCCTAAGCAGAGAACACACTACAGCCTTCCCTGGGTTCCAACCTACAGAACTTGTAGATAATAAATGGATGTTATTTTACGTTTCTAAGTTTCTGTTAATTTGTTTTTCAGAAATAGAAAACTAATAGAATGACCCACTCATAGATAGGTGTTTATTGAAAACATATTTACAATGTAATATCTGCTTATCACCCCTTGTCCTAGTTGATCTCATGAAGGATAGATGCTAAAGTGCTAATGATTTTGAGAATTATTATGTAAATTAACATTACAGTCTTTAGGTCATGATTTTTTAAGGTCAGTAAGAGTAAATACTACATCTACTATGATTATTTACATCTCATACACCTGACACAGTGTTTTATATTTCCTAATTGCTCAAAATGTATTTGATTAAACTTACACAAATATTTTAAATCAATTTTATGATTTAATCATTTGTTAATCCAAGAAACAGTTATCGAATGCCCACATCTACTTCCCGCTAGTAATTTGGCAATGTTTAAAAATGTTATATTATCCTCAAGTAGCCTACAGCCCATAAACATGATTCATTATTTACTTAATAGGTCTTTACTGTGGACATTTAGGATGTTTCTAATCTTTACACTTTCAAAAATTATTGGTTTTTTTTTGCATACTGTATAAATATATCTGTTGTAATTTCTCAGCCTTGGATTTATTAAACCTAAGTGTTCATGTATTTTAATTTTGACATATCTTGCCAAATTATATTCGAAAATAAAAATTGTATCTTAGTTTTTCATTATTTTTTTACTTACATCATGGTGGGGTTTTTATCTCATTGTTGATTTCCCTTTACGTTTGTTTACATTGTTTCCTGGGAAATATTTCATCCATTTTTTTAGCTTTTTTTCCTTTTGTTTCTTCAAAAATTATTTGTAGAAAAACTTGGAAAGGTAAATCCTTTGTCTATATATGCATTGTATATATTCCTTAAGTTTATTGAATGTTTGCTATATAGACATTTTCAAACTTTAGGTAAATACATTTGTACATTTTTAAAAGGGCTTTAGTTTTGTATTTTATATACTCCTGATTTTTTTTCTTTCTAATTGGAGTATTCAAATTGAACTTGAAAACTGCTGAGAGTGGAGAGAAAATTTCTTCACGTGTTGAAAAAACACCACCTAGCGCTTTATTAGCATTGAGTAAATACAATCTCTGGAAAACCTTATGGCATTTATATAATAAGAAATATTCAAATTTCCTTTACTTCATTCCTTGAGTCTTAGTCTTAAAATTTGAATTCTCCAGAAACACATTTCAATTTAAATTATCACTAGCAGTGATTCTGATTTTATGAATGATTATTTTGTAAATAAAGACGAACATTTGTTAATAATCAGGAATCAGCATTCTGTAGAGTTTCAAGATAAGTAGTGAAAAATCAAGTCATCTAGTTACCAATGAGATGATGAGGGGAGGAAAGTGCTAGATGTTAATCCTGCAACATGGATGTCATTTGAGGAGTGTGACAATGCAGCCATGTTTTAACTGAAGTATAAAGAGTGAGCAGACAGGAAGAGAGAGAGGAAGGTCATGGGTGCTTTTAGAGTTTTCATTTTCCAGCATGACTCTGGCAGTTAGCCAGGAGAAATTTAGGCATTCAAAGTATCGTGACACTTCGTCTTCTTTTTTTGTTTCTAACTGTAAATAATCTTTGATATGCTTAAGATGGAAATTTATCACCACTGAACTCTGATAAATAGGAAGTTTAAAAGGCAAAACACTAAAATTGATTGAGTAAAGGATCTATTGTTTGCACAGAGAATATGATTTTTTTTAAAAGCAATCTGTTCCTAAGGTTTTCTTTCTTTATCAAATCTATGAGGAGCATAGAGGCCTATCTATGCCACCAAATGCTGAAATCAGAGCTCTCAGGATCATCAACATGTCAGGACTAATGGGTGTCATCGAAATGAGAAATCTTGAGGAGTGTGAGGTCAGTACTTGTCATGAGCTATCCTGGCCAACGTAAAGGGACTCAAGGATAAAAACAAGCTATTTTTGATGTATTTATGAGATCCAAAAGACAATAGTGGCCTGTCTACCTACAGTACGAACGGAAGCTAAGCCACTCTTAGAATAGTTGGCCAACGTAAATCAATATTGTATAATGCAAATGAAGAGTAAGTTAACAAGTATGGCAAAGGTAAGAAACTAAACTCACCATAAGATAACATGATATAATCACCAAGGTGAAGCAGAGGCAGTGCAATGCAGTATCAGCCTCAGTACTAAGCATGACTATGTTGTTCTAAGGTTACTAGGCATTCAGATTACGATTATTAATGATGGCATAGTGCTTGGAAACATTAAGCAATATCCCTTGATATTTTCTCTTCCTGTTGACTTTTCTCCCAAATATGATTATTGTTCTCCAAGATATTCATTGCTACCAGAAATAGATATGATGTGTCCTTTCATGTCTTTGGTATCAACGTGATATTGGCTTCATAGAATGAGTTAGGAATGATACCATCTTTCTCGCTATTGTGAAATAATTTCTGTAGTATAGGTGTGAGTTCTTCTTTGAATGTTTGGTAAAATTCTGAAGTGTAGCCAGCCATCTGGTCCGGAACTTTTATGTTTTGGGAGGTTTTTGATTGCTGCTCCAGTTTCTGAGCTTGAGATTGGTCTATTCAGATATTCTGTTACTTCCTGGGTGAACTTAGGGAGGTTGTATGTTTCCATGAATTTGTCCATTTTCTCCTTGTTATATAGTTTTGGGGCATATAGGTTTTTATAGTAATCAAAAATAGTGGCAGTAATACTCTCCCGGGATTAGGGGCATGGTGGGGTGGTAAACCCGCAACTGAAGGACCCGGGGAGCATCGTAGGGGGGAAGGGCATGCCTTTAACCCTCGCTTGGGTGAGGCAAAGATATAAAGTATAACCATGATGTTTTTACCCTCCTAATACCCTGAAATAAAAAAAAAAAAAAAGAAATGGATATGATGGTAAGTGAACAGTAAAAAAAAAAAGAAAAGAAAATCTTTTGAATTTCCAAGTTTCCATCCACAGGATTACTCAGTATTTAAAAAACAAAACACAATGAAACAAACAAAAAAAGCCCCCTAAAACCTCTAAAATAGGTCAACCGCTCTTGCAATAAAATAGAACTGGAGGGAAATAGTCAGGAAGGAAGAAATGACTTATTAGGTGTTGGCATCTCAGAGAAATGAGATCCCTATAGCCTGATTAATGGAGCTGTTCTAAAGCCAGCATGGTGTAGTAGCATCATATTATTGCCTGTGCCGTATAGAATGTTCCAGAAAATGTAGTGTGACGACAGATTCAAAGCAGGCTTTGAGGAAGGAAAGAGATACTACAGTAACACTCACATGGACCAAAACTGGAATTCCAGAGAAGATGAGCAGTGGAAGCAGCACAGACTGATGATGATCAAATATAGATGGACCTATATATGTGTTTGTAAGCACCTGTATCCAGCTCTGAGCAGAAGAGATTTGCTGAATTGTCATGTTGGCTGAGACAATGTTTCTGTACTTAAAATAGTAAGGGAATTAGGGTAAGAGGGTAATGATAAACAGAAATTTAGATAAATTATAGAAAAATATAATTTTAAAAAATATATTGTATTTTCTGCATCTTTTAATTTGTAGTCTTAGAGGAAAATTTAAAAAAAAATAAACTTAAAGTCAGTCAGAGTATCCCTTTAGTCGACTGGAAAGAATCATTATGACACAAACACATCATGAAGCCTAGAGAAAAGGAAGAAAAGTAGAAAGAGTTCTGAGACTCTAATTCACCTATTAATATCTAGAAGATTGTATGGGCCCCACTATGAGGATGGATTAATGAATGAAGAAGGACGTGCATTGTTATCCTCACCATAATTAGTTACACATGAATCTAATTCGTTATATCTGCACCTGTTATTTGTCTGGCAATCCCTCAAATAGTTCACAAAAGGTCCTGCTCAGGTCTTCTCAAATGATTTTTTCAATTTATTTGATATTTATTCAAAAAACGTTTACTGAGAATCAAATACTGTGTGAGGCACCGAATAAGTTATAAAAGGGAACCAACTCCTCTCACAGGACTTACAGTCTACATTGGAGACACGTAGTAAATAAATGCTTGCTTGAGTAAGTTTTACATTTGGCCGTGGGAAGTGTGAATAAAGACTATGAAGTAAACAAGCAAACAAATAGGAAGAGGATCTACCAACCCTGGAGGTGGGAAGGATTGTTGGTAATGGTGAATTAGGTAACTGTTATAATAGTGACATTTAAACTGAGCCCTTAAATAGCAGAGTATTGGCCAGCCGGGTGAGATAGAAAAGGAGAGAAATATTTCAAGCAGAGAGATCTGCATATATATAATGTCTGAATTTAAATGTCCTTTATTAATAGTAAAGCCAATATACAGTAGCCTCCACCCCTTATCAGCAGGGGATATGCTCAAGAGTCCCAGTGGATGCCTAGTACCATGGATAGTACCAAACCCTATAAATACTGTGGTTTTTTCCCTATATATACATGCCTATAATTAAAGTTTAATGTAAAAATTAGGCATGGTAAGAGATTAACAACAATAGCTCATAATAAAATAAAATAAATTGTAATAATATGCTGTCATAAAAGTTATGTGAATATGGTATCTTTCTTTCTCAAAATATCTTGTTGTATTATATTCACTATTTTCTGATCACGCATAACTGAAATCACAGAAAGCAAAACCACCAATAAGGGGGAATTACTGCACTTACTAAATTAAATATACTGTAATCAGTGTTAACTCTTGGAAGATATTTGCCTGACATTCCTATTTAAAAATTTTACCTAAAACCAAATAGTCAATAGTTATAAATAACAGTATACTTTAAATTAGCTTTTTAGGGCCTATAAAGAAAATTCAATATATGTTTTCCTTAAATACATTTACAAAGCTACATAAAGATTTAATTTAAGATCAATAAGAATGAGAAGAAAAAATGAATGGGAGGTAAAATTAGATCCATAAGGCAAAACTTTGCTAGAAAAAAAATGGAAACTCCAAAATTTAATAAGGTGATTTTTAAAAAATCATGCAATTTTAATATTTGTTAATTCTCACGTTGACAGCACATGCCCTCTTGCAGCTGTAGAGGGGCAAATGAGTGTAGAACCTAGATTGCAAGGACAATAGTTAAAACTGACAGCTGTAAGATGACCTACATTGTTAATAGCACTCCCATCATGAATTATAAAGTTGATATTCAAATGTTTTGGACCTGCACAACTTGGTTAGCAATATTTCTATTTGAGAAGCTGATAGAAAAAAAATTCAGAAAAAGGATAAGCTTATGGCTTGGTGTAGAGGAATATATTATATAAACCTGGACCTACAAGCAACTCTCATTTCCCCTACTCCCTTTCTGCTTGGAAAATGCCCGTTTATTCATCAACTGTTAACTTGGTTTCTATCTTATAGGAAACACCTACTCAAGTGGTACCAAACAGATCTAATGCTTCTTCTCCTGGGTACTACTGCACTGCATAGATGTTTATATTAAAACAATTAACTTCTAGAATCACCACTTTTATTTTTATATTATAATCACTTCATTTTTTTCTTTTGAAAACTTCTCCAGATCAGGAATATTCATTTTCACTTGTATTCATAAATTCCCAAAACTAAGTAGCAGATGCACAATTTATATTTTGTGAATATTTCATTACTATCCATATATTTTATTGATTATAAAACTAGCCTACAACATCAAATGTAGTTGAAAACGTAGTTGTGCTTTAGAAGTTCTTTGTACGTTAGAGGAATCCTCAACTGTATATATAGATCTTTCTTGGGAATATACAGGCACTTACTATTATAGCTAAAATACAGTAGATAGGGTGTTATATCATGATTTAGACCTAACCAATTAGATCCACCAAACTGTGAAATCAGCCTTTAAAAAAATAACTCAAAGAGTCACGGGAGTGTCCAGGGGCTGAGAATATGCCTGTGGTGTGGCTTCTTTGTGTCTATAAAAAAATATCCTGGGATTTTGAGTGGAATTGCATAATATTTATGGAATTTAGTAAAAATTTTCAGCTATGATAAATTTTTGTATTCATAAATATAGAATAAATGTATTTTTTTATTTTTTTTATTATTATTACAGGTGTCCAAATTTTTATATTGTTTTCAATAAAGATTTTACACTTCATTTGTTAAACATTAAAATATAACTTGTTAATAAATGCATAATTTGATTTTTTTCTTTTTTGACTAGCAAATAATAATGTTAACATTTGTGTTTTCATGTTATATCCATCAAATTCTCAATTTTCTTCTTCTTTATAATATTCTTAGCTTTTGAGGTGGTTATTTAGAGAATCATTTAGTAAATTATTTTATGGTTTTGTTTTCAAATTTTATGTCTTTTAATCAAAAGATTTTACTGCAATGATAGAGAAAATACTCAATTTTTACTCTTATGTATTTCATTGTGTTTCCTAATTAAGGGATTCCCTTAGAAGATATCTAGCAAAACTAGAAAATTAGCATTGAACAATACTATTATCTAATTTGTAAATCTTACTCATAGTTTACACATTGGACAAACAGTGTCTTGACAATAGAAAATCTGTGATCACTCATTATATTCAGTTATCAGCATGTCCCTTTATACACACCTTTAGTACAGAAATATTCCTGATTTTTTCTTTATATTTCATGAAATTGCCATTTCTGAAGAGGACAAACTACACATTTTGTAAAACTTCCCTCAATTTGCTCTGTCTGATGTTTCCTCATGGTTAAATTTTAGTCATACATTTTTGGCAGAAATACCAAAAGAAGGGATGGCTGAGTTTGTCTCAGTGCATCAAATCAGGAGGTACACACTGTTAATTAACCCCATTACTGGCAATATTTAACTAAGATCATTTGGTTTAGGCAGGGAGTGCCAGGTTTCTTCACTGTAGTTACATTACTATTTTACACTTTGTGATATGTATCTTGTGGGAAGACAATTTTAAGACTTATGTTAAGTATTTTCTTACTCTTCAAATATTCACTTACTACTTTTAGTATCTGTTATAATTATTGATTGAATTAATTATTATTGTTGCCAAATAATTGTTTTTTATTTTCATCATTTCTTCCCACTGATTAGTTGGCATTGCACCATAAGGAATAATTTTCCCTTACTTTGTTTGTTCATTCATTCATTCATTTATTTACTTTCTTGAATTAGTGTGGATTTATTTCTTCTTACTTAATTTGTTGAATCCTTTACTTTTACTTATATTTTGATGCTCAGATTTTCCTTGTTCTGTCCAATAGGTCAAATTTTCCCAAATTTGACATCTTCAAGCCAGTGTGTTTCTTTTTAGCATGCCCTGCCACTTTCCACAGTTTCCTTTATTTGGAACAAGACTAAGTTCCAAGTTCATTTTATGCTTTTTTCTGCCCCAGTTCAGTAATAAGCCATTTCCCCAAGAAGCCCTGGTACCTACTAGTGGAGAGCAGTATTCAATAATAAAAATGTAGGTGCTAGCCGTGCTCATTGCTTATTGTATCTGGACCCTCTGAACAGACAGTTTAGGAAGCAAAAACTGTATACTCAACACATATCCAGAGACCTGCATGCACAGACATGGAAGCACATTCAGCATCAACTAGTTTACATGGTCCAGAGATGCCAAAATTGGCAGCTTACATTTAGTCAAACCTATTAGGTAACTAATTTGGCTAAGTAACCAATGCAACATTTAAAAAACACTAAAAAATTATTTTCCTGAGCTCTACTAAAGTAAAGATTCTTCATGAAAAGCTTGTTGGTTCAAAATCTGGAAATAAAGCTCCTCCTATGCAACTAATAAAGGATCTGTGTGTGGACGTCTCTATGTACCCTAAAACTAGCCTGCGATTTACTTCTCCTGCTGTACCATACCCTTTACCTCTATTAAAACCCTGCATATTTTTGCTCTGTAGAGGCTTGTGATTCCTTTCAGTTATCCAACATGTGTAATCTTTGCAACATATTCACCCACCCATGTCTATATCCGTTTCTACATACTACCTAAAATACATAGACAAATCATCAGATTATATTGATAACTTCAATCACAATCTAACACCTCAAAGGTGTTATGTTTTGTCTTTTGTAACTCCGTACTCTAACAGTGGGAAACTAGTTCCCATTATCCAAAACACATTTACTTATTTGCTCAAATTTTAAATGTACAAAAGGTAGTTTCAGAAAAATTTACTAATGAGAGTTTCGTATCTATTTGGAGTTCTTTGCTGTCTTTAGCATGATGGCATATAATTCTAATACTGTATTCAAAATTTGCTTTGGTTATTGTTTATTTTTTTAATTCCATTCAGTGTGGTTATGTTATTCATTTGAAATAGGGTTTGCTTCATTTGAGTTTATATTCAATTTAAGAGATTTTCGTCCCCTCCCTGTGGAATGTATTTAACTATCTATGAATTCATTCATTTGTCTATTAATGAAAATGTGAAACATTAAAATGGATTGAAATGTCAGAACTGTGTAAAAAGATATATTCAGGGAAGTGTTACCATCCCCGATTCCCCAGATACTTTCCATACCACTTCTACCCACACCCTAATTGTAACCAGTTTCATTAATCTCTATATTACCTTTTCTGTGTTTCTTTTTGTTCAAAACTACAAATACATATGCATTTTCTTATTTCTCTTTTTTTCTTACACAAAAAGTAGGACACTATATATCAGAGATAAGGAAACATTTTTCTGTAAAGGGCCAGATAATTAGCAGTTTAGGATCTTTGTGCTAAAAGGCAAATCAATGATATTATATAGATGCTTACACAACAAGAAGGAAAAAAATCAACAAATTTTAATTGATAAAATTTAAGATATATAAATTAAAATTGCATACAATATTCTTTCAATTCATGTCTACTAATTAGGAGAATGGAATTGTTTGGAGAGATATTTTTCTTCATTAGAGTATAAAGTTAGTTTTTTTTATTATTCATAATCCATTGTGAAACTTCATCTGTTAATGCTGATCTATAATCTGATTTTATGTATGTCACATTTGAATATGTCTTTTCTCATAGATAAATGCTGTTAAATTCTGATATCTGTGAGCATATGGTTGTAATTGAGCATATTTATCATTTCATAGACATTGACAGAATTATATTAAATTCTTCTCTTGATATGTACCTTTTAGCATACATCACATTGCAGATCAATCACTTCCAAATGAAGATTAGATGGAAGCTCCTCAATTACAAAGCTAAATGGATTTTGAAATATGGAAATTTCATTTGCACTATCATTGAGGTCTGAAAAATGTTGCTGGAATGTAATTTGAACTTTGAATATATATTTGCTGTTATTTTTTTGTGGAGATCTTGCTCCTTGTTTTAACTTTTGATAGCATGAAAAGTATATTAAGTTTGACATTACCTTTGATTCAAACAACATTAGTCATTGTCAAAACTACTTTGTCATAGTATATGTTTCATACATAAACACTGTTTTGTCTTGTGCTTTTATATTAAATTCACTAAGAAACATTACCATGAGGCAAAAGCTAATTTTCAAAAATATTCAGTTCTCGATAATAGTGGTTGAGGATGATTATTCACATTCAGAAGAATTTCCATTGAGGCTTTGATCTCTAAATATTGAACTAAAAGTATATCATTGCTAAGACATGAAACTCCTATAATGTAGGGTTTATTAAGATTCTATTTTGACAAAAACTTATGGAATTGACAATGATTAAGTTCATGACTGTGGATGACAATGACTGTTGATGCTACTGGTCTAGTACCACATGCTAGATTAAAATACTTTCCTCTTCAAAGTACCTGCTGACAAATAACACAATGAATGTCATGGGACTTAAAAAATGCATTTTTGCGATCTTTGTAAGTTTATCCAGTTAAGCCTTTTTTCTTCCCAACCCATATTTTTACCATCATGAGTTTCAACACTTCTTAGCAGATTCCAATTCAGGTTGAACTAAATTTGTATTTCTTTAACAACTTCTAAAATATTTTGATCTGTAATTATTCCATGCAGACTATTCATAGAGGCTGGTTGTCTAGTTTTTCAATCACGTCGTACTGAGCATTAACCCCTTGAATAAATAACTGAGCAGTATCATTTACATCTTTCTATTCTTTTTTTATATATATACAGAAAGAAATTTATTATAAGATATCGGTTCACGTGATTATAGAGGCTAAAAAGTCCATATCTGTAATGCAGACTGGTAAGCCAGACACCAAGGAGAGTCGATGCAGTTCGAGTCCAAAGGCTAACAGCCTGAATACCCAGGAAAATCAATGATGTGGGTAAATTTTGAAGGAAGTCTGTTGGAGAAGTCCTTCTTGCTTGGGGAATTCAGTGCTTTTGTTCTATTTAGCCCTTCAACTGATTGGATGAGGCCCACCCACATTGTAGAGGGTGATCTGCTTTACCCAGAGTTCACAGATTTTTTATTTATT
>NW_012148175.1:933100-935347 GCF_000956105.1 Propithecus coquereli
CCATGAAATAAGTTTTCCAGCCCTTGAGTATCTTCTTCTTCTCTCTCTGGAAGACCGATGATCCTAACGTTCTGTTTCTTTACATAATCCCACATTTCTTGAAGGCTTTGGTCTTGTCTCTTGCTTCTGAGTTCTTTTTTTTCATCTGATTTGTTCAGCACGAAGACATTGTCTTCAAGCTCTGAGATTCTTTCCTCTGCACAATCCATTCTGTTCTTGAGGCTTTCCATTGTATTTTGAAGTTCCCTGAATTCCTCCTTCATTGACAAAATTTCTGTTTGGTTTTTCCTTAGTATTTCTGTTTCTTTGGAAAATTTCTCATTCATTTCCTGGATTGTCCTTGTGGTTTCTTTATGTTGGGATTCTATTTTCTCTTCTGTTCAGTTTCCTTACAATCCATAATCGGAATTCTTCCTCTGTCAGCTTAATTGTATCCTGTACATTAGTATCTGTTGATGGAGATTGAATATTTTCTTTTGGAGGTGACTTTTCTCTCTGATCTTTCATGTTTGCTGTGTTCTTTTGTTGATTCTTTCTCATTGGGCTACTTTGTCAAGGACTGGATGTACTATGACTCGTTTATGAACTTAATTTTGGGGCTCCACAGGGAAGGTCCTTGGCAGAGCTGAAGAGATGTTCCCTGGTCTTGTGCTGTCTTGGTGGGGTTTTGGTCTGTTGGGTTATCACTGGCCTGTTGTCTGCTCCTTCTGCTTACAGAGATTAGTGAGTTTCTTTTCCTTGCTTAGCTTTCCAGAAGTTGGGTCACTTTTGAGTGTGTGCCTCCGCTCTGGACTACTTGGTTGAGGTGGAAGGCGCTGGGTTTAGTTATGGGGTTGCTCTCTCTTTTGTTGCTTGAATTTTCCGTGGAGGAGTCACTTGTCAAGGTATTCCAGAGCCTTTGAATTGAGCTCTAAAATCCCAAGTGGAACATACAAAAGCCTGAGTCTTTGGGAAATCTTTTGCCACTCCCAAGGGCAACTTGAGCCTTGTTACCGCTTAAGGTGTGGTGAGCAGAGCAGCAAGAATCAGTATGCCTGAGGCAGTATACTTCAGAAATTGCTTGATCTGTAGCTAGGAGAGAGCTGCTAGTATGTTATTCAGGGCTTATTAGGCACTCTTGTGGAGGAATTCCTAATGGGTTTGCCAGTTGGTGCAATTGCTGAGTACTCTGGTCGAGATTTTCCTTCCCAAACCACTAGTCCCTAAGATGACTACAGCGTGGGCACCAAGTGCAAGCTATTGTGTTATGTTCTTGTCAGGTGCTCAAAACTGATCAGCTGTATCACGTCAACACACTGTCCCCTTTTGCTTAGATCCAAGGTCATACAGATTCAGGCTAATCCTATGGGGAAAGTATTTTTTCTCCTTTCTCCCTACCTTCAGGGGCAGGCTCTGTCCTGGAGGGCTGTGGGAGGGGAGTTGGCTGAGACTGTCACAAGGCCCGGCCTGAAGAATGTCTTCTCTCCTTTCTTTCCTCCCCAAAGGGTGGATTTTCACCTGCCAGAGGGGCAGATAACCCCCCAGACTGGGGGAAGGGCAATTTCTTGGGCTACCTGGCATCTCATCTCAGGAAGTGGTGACCCTTATTATTCCACCCCTTCAAGGGCAGGGTTGACTAGCTGGTAAGAAGTACACACTTCAGGGCTGCTAGAGAAGCTCTGCCTAAGGCCCCTGAGGGACCCAGACCAGAAAGCAGCCTGTCCTGCTATTCCACCCCAGCGCATGTGGAGTCAGTCCCTTTGATACACAATATTGGTTGTCAGATCGTAGTCAAGGGTCATCCACCACCCCTACAGGGTCACAGTCCAGAGAACAGCTTCCCTTGCTCCTCCGCACTGCCAAGGGTGGGGAACTAATTCTTTGGGAGGAGGGGCTGATTACCAAGTCACTGCGAAAATGAGGCTACAGGACCCCGCTGGGAAGACAGCCTCCTTCACTCTCTACACGGCCTTTCTGTAGTGGAGTCTGTCCATTTGGCTGGCAGCTCTAGCTACCAAGTCGCAGAGGAGAGGTGACTGCGTGTCTCAGCTTGAAGAGCAGCCTCCTTGGTCACTAGACACTCTTAGGGGTGCGTGCTGTCTTTTCAGTGCAAAATAGGCCCGCTGTGGAGATTCAACAGTTGGGCTCCTGTGGTCGTGGGTTTCAGTTATACACCCACACACATACACACTCGCAGAAAGAGAGTCAAAAGGAGGAAGAAGGGAAAGAGAAGGAAAGAAGAAAAATGTGTATATATATATATATGTG
>NW_012148175.1:935397-936579 GCF_000956105.1 Propithecus coquereli
GTATAGTTCTCTTGTTCTCAATTTCGTTTAATTGTGCTTTGATCTTAGTTATTTCTTTTCTTCTATTTGGATTGGGATTGGTTAGCTCTTCCTTTTCCAAGTCCTTGATTCTATTGATTAGGTTGTCAGTTTTTGATCTTTCTGTTTTTTGGATATTAGCATTTATTGCTATTAGTTTGTCTCTCAGAAATGCTTTTGCTGTATCCCATAGGTTTTGATAGCTTGTTTCTCTGTTATCATTTAGTTCAAAGAAATTCTTGATTTCCCTCTGTATTTCCTCCTTGACCCAGGAGTTAGTCAACAATAGATTGTTTAATTTCCATGACTTTGTGAGGTGGAGAGTATTTCTGTTGGAATTGAACTCTAATTTTAAGCCACTATGATCCGAGAAAGTACACGGTATAATTTCTATTTTTCTGAATTTGTTGAGGTCTGATTTGTGGCCTAGTATGTGGTCAATTTTGGAGAAAGTTCCATGGGCTGATGAGAAGAATGTAAATTCAGCTTTATTTGGATGGAATGTTCTGTAGAGATCTGTCAGACCGTTTTGTTCAAGAGCTCTGTTTAAGTCCATTATTTCTTTGCTTACTTTCTGTTTGGAAGATCTGTCCAGTTCATTCAGTGGGGTGTTGAAATCCCCTGTTATCATGGTGTTGTTGTTTATCATGTTGTTTAGATCAGACAAGGTTTGCTTTATGTAACTGGGTGCTCGTGTATTGGGTGCATAAATATTAAGGATTGTAAACTCTTCTTGTTGGATCTTCCCTTTCAACAATATATAGTGGCCATCTTTGTCTTTTTTTACTTTTGCTATTTTAAAGCTTATGTTATCTGAGAATAGTATAGCTACCCCTGCTTTCTTTTGACTTCCATTTGCCTGGATGATACTTTTCCATCCCTTGATCTTTAGTCTGAAGGCATCTTTGTGGGTTAGATATGTTTCCTGTAGGCAGCAGATACTAGGCTTGTGGCTTTTTATCCACTCTGCCAGCCTGTATCTTTTCAGAGGACAGTTCCGTCCATTCGCATTTATTGAGAGGATTGAGATTTGTGGTAGAGTTCCATTCATATTGTTGCGTGAAATCCTGTTGTTTTGTTTTGCTCCTTGATCCATCATGAAGTCCACGTTGTAGGCTTTAACTCTTGAATGATTTTACTTTGAAGAGTGTCTATTATGCTGTT
>NW_012148175.1:939504-950625 GCF_000956105.1 Propithecus coquereli
AGAGTAAGAATTAAGAGAAATATGTATATAGAGAAAAGAAGAAAGAGAAAAAAAGAAAAAAGAAAAGAAAATGAAAAGAAAAAGAAAAAAGAAAAGAAGAAGAAGAAAGAAGGAAAAGAAAAAGAAAAAAAACAAGAAAAAAGAAAAAAAAAAGGAAAGAAAAAAACCCACAAAAAACGACCCCTTTGCTCCGCCTGGAGGCAGAGGCAGGTCCTTTGGCGCGATGCGTGGGTAGGGGTCGAGTCGCCTGGTGGAGGGGGACTTATGTGTTCCAGGTCACAGTTCTATAGGCAGTCTCCCTCAGTTCACTCTCAGTTCCCTGTTGCCTTTGCGGACAGCGCCAGGGACTGAATGGAACAGGGCCGCTGGAGACCGCCTGGAAACTCGGCAGAAATATCACTCTTTCTCCCTTTTCCGCCCTTTCGGAGGCGGGGCTTGAGTCCGCCGCTGGGACAGACTCCGCAGATTCGAGAGAAAAAGTGGCTGCGCACGCTACTCTCCTCCTCTCTCCTCCTCGCAGGGTGCGACCAGCTCTGCCGCAGAGGCAGCGGCTGTGACTCAGGCGGATGCCCAGGCAACAAGTCCCTGCTGCTGTAGGTTTAGGGGTCCCTGAATTGCAGCTGCCCACTCACTGCTAGTCAGCGCTGAAGCCGACTGCACCGGAAGGGCATCCAGAGCCGGGGTCTGCCGTTGCCTACTCCCAGAGCTGCCTCCCAGGGCCGCCTCCCAGGGCCACCCGCTGAGCTCGCTGCCTGCCCTACACACGGTGACTCTGGTCGATCCGCAGGAGGACTCTGTGCTGTGTCCCTCCCAGCACCCGCCGAACCCCCAGCGATTTCCACGTGCAGAGCCTCTTTTCTAGAGTTCCCCTCCCCCAACCCCCTTCCTGGCAGTCTCCTGTGGCAAGAAGCTGCCTCCAAACTCTCCCCTGTGGGCTGGGGCGGCGTCCGATCCCGGGAGTGCGCGCTGGGGCCGGCCCCTCCCCTCCGATGCCCACCCAGCGCCACCCTCCGGCGCGTTCAAAATGGACTCTGCTCCTGTCTCGGCTCCCCACCACTTGTCGGTCTGTGCTTCCACTTCGCACTGACTTCTGGCACTTCCCTGCCTGCGTGGGAGTGGGGTTTGGTAAAGGAAGAGTCCTCTTCCTGTGAGTCAGATCTCACTGCCCCGGCGAGCCCGCCGCGGGGTGCGGCCGTCCAACGCTGCCCTTCCCCGCTGTCCCGCACTCTCTGGAAATTTGCGAGCGCCTTTCCAGTTAACCTTATTCTATCTGCGGGACTGCTTGTCCCTCGCTGCTTCTCTGTAGATTCACGAAGCTGATCCTGTAAGGGAGCGCCTCACTCACGTGTGGGTGTCCGTGTTCTTCACCTCCCACTCTGGGAGCAGAGATCCAGGAGGTCACCCCAATCCGCCATTTTTCTACATCTTGCTATTCTTAAATATCTGATTCAAACAATGCAAAATCAATTGATGTGTTTTTTTAATTGACTATTGATGTTGTTCCAAATGTTTTCAACCCTTCAACTATTCTTGCTGAAAATATCATATTCTTAAACAAGTTTATTTTCTCTGGAAACATTTCTTTGGCTGCTACAATCACACAGTATTGGCTGCTGCAATCACATACACACTCTTCATTAGTGAATGTTTTTGATCATGTGGCTAACAAATGAGCCATTTGAAAATTTATTTATAATTTCACTTTTAAGTTTCATTTATATGAAAAAAATTCTGTTCTGAGAAGCTATTATCTTGTAAATACTCTAATTTTTTCCTATTATTGCTTTCCTACAAGTTGGAAATATTGTGATGAGTGCTTACAATTCAAAAACAAACAATTCAATTTTAAAATTGGAAAATATTGGCTAGACATTTCACAAAGGAGATATAAAAATGACTGATAAACATATTTAATGATTCTTGAAATCATTAGTCACTAATAAAATGTAAATCAAAGCTACAATGAGATATCACTTCACACTCTCTATAATGGCTTTTGTTTTCTGAAAAAATGAAAATAACAAATATTGGTAGGGATGTGGAGAAATTAGAACATTTATACATTGCTAGTGGGAATGTGAAATAATGTAGCCACCTTGGGCAATGATTTGACAGTTTCTTAAAAAATTAGACGTAATTTTACTGTATGACCCAATAATTCTACTTTTAAGTATTTGTTAAAGAAACGAAAATATATATTTACATAAAGACTTGCACATGGATATTTTTTGAAAGCATATTCACAATAGCTAAAAATTGGCTCAGGTTTGACCCTAATACCTGGAAACCAAAATGTCACTATGCACTATCAATCATAATGGTCGCTTACGCATCTCAGGCTACATAAGTTTTGCATCAGTCTGCCTCATAATGAATACAATGTGACCACAGGTCCATCCTATACTTACTCCCCTGATCCTCCTAATGTGTTGTGGGAATCATTATACTTAAAAACTGAGATAATCCCTAGTTGGTTTCCTGAGATATGGAATCAGGGCTGTCATAGTACATAGGAGTAAATGGAAATCCCTTGAACTACTACTGCCTTTTGCCAAGAAAGTAAGACAACAGCAATATCACATCTCTAGGAGAATTACAAACACTATAGAGAGATGTGAGGATGTTGATGCATTCCTATTATATCCCCACTAGAATCATGTTTTGGCCAGTGCAAAAAACAGATGGATAATAATGATAAGTTATTGGAAGTGTAATCACATTCTTGTGCCAGTCTCAGCTGTGGTTCCAGATGAAGTCATCTTATTCTAACAAATTAATGTAACCCCTAGTACCTAATATGGAGCTATATGCTGCTATTGACCTAAATTATGCTTTAATTCCTATTTATATCAGAAAAATAATCAGAAGTAGCTTATCTTTACATGGAGAAAGCAACATATTACCTTCATTGTCTTAACTGTGGTTAAGGTAACTCCTCTTTGTCATAATCTTACCGGGAGAGTCCTTGAACATCTTAATATTTCACACAATACAAAGTTGTGTATTATAGTATTTACATTTTGCTAATTGCTCTTGGTGAACAGGAAGGAGCAATCTAGATGCCTTGGTAAAACATATTGCAGACAGAAAGACATATCCTTAAAAGTTTCTAGCTTTCTATCCCTAGAACTTTCTAAAAGTTCTAGGAATCCAGTGGTTTTAGAGATATTTGTATATTTTTCTAAAGTGAGGTGAAATTTGCCAAACTTTATACCATACACTGCAAAAAAGCCAGATGTTTGAGGTGATGCCTTAGAAAGCTGGAGACAATATATATCACATTTGGGCATATTGTTCATATTCATTTATTATGTATTCTAGAAGGCTATTTTCAGTAATGTATGAGGCAAAACAAAGGGCTCTGCAGTAGGTCTAGGCTACTATACAAGTTCTTCTCTCACTTGGGCAGCATGACACAGAAGATCAGGTGCTATCAGTAAGCATTATTATCGAACATAGATGCTAGGTAGAGTCTCAGTCAAGCTCCAATAGAGAAATTAGAAAAACGGCAACTAGAAATTTTGGAGGACATTTCTAATAATTTATTCTCAATTCAAAAGCTGCTTCTGCCCAGTACTGGGCGCTAGCTGACAACAAACACATAATCTTAGGACATCAGGGGGTCCATAGTGAACTGTTATGTTATTTGATCAAATAAATAATGAAGTTAGATATCAATACTAGAATTTTTTTTATGAAATTGAAATGGAATAAGTGAGACTGGGCCCAATTAGGTCTAGAAGGTCAAGCAAAGCACACAACCAGTAGCTGAAACTTCCCATGTCTCTTCTACTGTTAGTACTTCTCTCTCAAGCCACGTCAATGGCTTATAATTCTGAAGGTCAGAAATCAGAATAAATCTAATAGAGCTAAAATAAAAGTGTCCATAGAGATGTGTTCCTTTAGGAGGCTCTAGGGAAGAACTCATGTTCAAAGCCATCTTCCATCTTCAAATCCAACGGCATAGCATCTTGAAATCTCTCTCTTTCTCTCTGACTCCTGCTTCCTTTGTCATATTTCCCTCTCTCACCCACCCTCATGCTTCCATATTTCTCTTACAGTACCTTCAGAATTACATTGGCCCACTCAGATAATCCAAAATTGGTTTTAAGATCACATATATGAGTGAACATAGTAATGAAGTAGGAAGTTGATTCCAATTCACTTTAAAGCCCTAACCAGTAGAGAGTTTTGTCAAGGCACCTAAAATGTTATTTACTGTTTGTATAAAGCTAAGCTATAAAGCATGTAACAGATAAAAATCATTAAGCAGAAATATAGTTCCTAAGAAAAAAGTTTAAATGAAGCTAAACTACACTGAAAGAAGTCTTAAAAGCTACAGATCTATAAAACTCATTTTTTTATTTATGAATACAAATACCATGGCAGGCATGTTTGTTTCATGTTATTCTATGATCATCATTATCATGGTATTCTTGCTAAGAATATCTGTGAGTAGCTTCAGTATATTTGTCTTTTCAGTATAATATAAAGGTGTCATTTTGATCTTGGGAGATGTGGTATAAAATCTCTGTAGACATTTCAGTCAAGTGGTATGAAATTTGTAATTCATGTGATCACACTTTCACACAGAAAAGATAGGCAGTTCAAACTCTTGACACAAAGATTCAAAGATGAAAAATCAACTCAGGATATATTCATGTACAGTAAACACTTATTCCATTATCATTTACAATTGAAAGACAGAGATCCAGAGAGCAGTAGGTACACTAGAGAGTTCTGACACTATTTCCAATCAATTTTGTTAGAAATGTAACATGTTAGTTTAATTGGATCAGGAGTTGCTTCTGCAATGAACGAGCACACAGATTGGTATTACCTTCTACAGTTCTCTACATTGTAAAATCTAGCAAAACACGGAAGTGTGAAAGACAATTTATGAACCATCAGTGGAAAAGGAGCATATAGAAGTAATTGTGTCCAAGCACACTTGGGTTTTGAGATTTCATGACAAAGCTTTCTACAAAGGAGGATGTTTTATGAAACTAACAACCCCTGCATAATAGCAAGGCTGTTCATTGTTCTTTGGGAAATAGAGCTAAGAAGACTGGTAACTATTTTTTTAACAACTGAAACAGGTAAAAAAGTCTTACATTATTGATAAGGATGCATCTATCATCCATATATAAATAACAAGAAGTATCTGAAGTTCTAGAAACAATCTATTTCTACCAAAAATGCTTTATATTTAGTAATAAATGAGTAATTTATTTTTCACATTTAACAATACCAAATATCTAATCTTTTAGAAATTTAGAAGATATTATACTATAGATAAGAAATATTTTTATTATTGTAAAGATGTTTTGCAGAGAGATAGGCAGTATCAAAGCAGCTATGTATCTAAAAACAACAGATGTGAGATATTTCTCAATTATTACCTGAATCAGTGATGTCCAGGATGAAGAATTGTATTTGAACCATATTTTGCATTTACTTGTACAACAAAACTATGTCAGTGGATCATAATTAGATATCTGATCCTAGTTAGATAAGAATTTTTCATATCCACAGTCTCAGAACTACAGGTGTACATCTATTATACCCTGTTTTTCAATAGCACAAGTTCACGGTTGAAATGGAAATGTGGAGTTATTGGATCTCAACATTGCAAGCTAGGAGCTAAGATACCAGAGAAGAAAATATTTCAGTGTCCCATCATGGTTCAACTGCTATACTAAATGGCTTTGGACAATGCTTCAGTGAATGCTATAATAGCATGAGATGTTGGGTATAATACTGCATCATATTAGAATGGGGCTGAGTTAGTCCAATAAAATTTGAGAGAATGACACAGAGTATGTTACAGGCAACGGAGATCATTTTCATATAGAACCCCCAAACTGGTTCTCATCAGTTATCTTCCTAAGCACATCATAAAATTGGTCCATACCAACTTCATTTGTATCATGCTCCTTGATTAAGCACTAAGTTAAATTTCTCTTAAAATTAAAACTATGATCATTTTATGTCCATTTCAATCAATGTAATTTTATGGATTTCAAGATTTTCTTTTCATATGCCAAGAAATATTTTCTATTCATAATTTTTGTTGAATGAATAAAGAACAGTAGCATGATCAAATAATAGGAGTGTAAGTATCATTGTGTTATTCATTTCATCTTCATGGTTCTAGGCTGTAAAATCTATGAATTATTCTCAGTAGATAGTGATCCACCTAGCTTTTAAGGAACACCAGCATGAGAAATTCTGCAATCTGGCTGTGTGATAAAATTGACTGTTTTTTCCTTAATTGACAAGATTGCTTCATTGCTATTTAGAAACAGACTTATTTTCTCAAGGTAAACTGTTCCAGAATTTGAATTTTTCTTATCTACTTAAATGCTATTTGCTTCAAATTCTTTAAACATTAATTCTCTACTTTTGTAAGTCTCTTACCATTTTATTAATAACTTCTTTATTTGTGTATGAATCATCTTTCTTTCAAAATTGTAAGCATGTCAAATATAGCATCAATGTTTGTTTTATTGTATTTTCCAACAGTGTCTTACACCACCTTAAAAAAGGTATAGGGAAGAAAGAAGGATATTTTCTTACACATTTGTCAGTCCATGAAATTTTCTCTACATTTAACCTCATTGTACTGGGAACAAATATCTCCTTACAGGAGATGCACAATACTATCACGTTATATACAGAATAATTCATTAAATACACAAAGAATAGAGTCATTACTTTTTAGTAAAAGTAGATTTTACTTTGCCCTTTATATTTGGCCTACACTTGCCATGCTTCAGAAATAATTTCCTGAAAAAATAATGTCAGAGTACAATGCATTTGAAAAGTAGTAGTAACCATGTTTAGTTGAGTATAGGAAAACTGTGCCAAAAATAAATGTAGATCTTCGTTTAAATAAATGCTATTATTTCTAAGAACAGATACTGGAATGTAGTCAAGTTTAGTTGTTTTTTTTTTTTCATTTTCTTATATGTTTTAAATGAATTTCTAATAAAGAAATCTGTACTCTTGTGCCGAATTTCATTTTAAGAACAAAAGAAAGTAATTCTGTTTCTAAATGTTTTAGCAGAAGAAGCAGATTATTTCATCCTTGTCTCTTAAGCGAAAATAGTCGAACCACTATAGTATAACGAATACTTTTCTTTCAGGCTATTTAAGAGATCTTCTCAATATATAGAAAAGGAATTACGAATGCAGGCAAGTTTCTGGAAAATTCTCTTTAGAGGGATAATAGCACCTGTTTCCTTCTCCTTTCTCTGTAGTCACAAGAACAAAAGCATGGTTAAAAGAGATGAAGACTGTATTATAAGAAATGTATCTAGCAGTACAAAAAATGAAAAAAATTGGTTTTGCACATGATGTGAATGAGGTCTAGAAGAATAGATGCCAACCAATCTGAGCCTTATTAAAAAAATGTTTCCGCAAAAAAAAAAAAAAAATGTGAAAGAAATCAAATTCTGAAGCCATAAATTTTTATCGCCAGGCAGGACTGCTTTTCAGAAGCCTACATCTGTTGTAAACAGACCAGACGGATATACACAGAAATAGAAAGCTTCAAAGAAAGGGTGTGATTCACATGCCTTGCTTTAATAGCAGTATCAAGCTTTCTTTTGAAGTGGATCAGTCTTCAAAGCAGGTGTCCTAAAGGTGCCATCAGGCTGCGGAAAGTCAGCCAGGATTTGAGAGCTTGCCAGCCTGAAGGCCATTAATTGACAAGCTGTGAAAGTCCAGTATCACAGGAAAAGAAATTACACAAAGGGGTGAGCCTTGATTCCTCGCACCTCACCCAGAAAAACAGTAGAGGGAGCTGCCAATCTTTCAAGACTGAGGTGTATGCGGTATGCAACTTCAATGTTCAGCCTCTAAATAAGATTTCACTGGGTAGGAATCACTATAATGTCTTTAATTGCCTTATGGCACTTGATTTATATTATTTTCCCAAAGTACCGCACAGATTATTTTAGAGAAAAAAAAAGGAAACAAAATAGCTTATTCTTGCTGACAGTTCCTAGGTGCTAAATTTGCATAGTGGCCAAAGTATTAATAGGACACTCTGGCTTTCTAATAAGGGCAAAAGGCAGAGTTATGCTCATCCTAACCGCATACATTGCCGGTCTATTCAAATTTCTCCTTGTCTTTTAGGACTATTTTTTGTGTAAGTATATTTAAATTTCTCCTTCTTCTCTGAAAATGTGCCTCAGGGTTGCAGCAGTGTTTGAAAGTGGGCCCACTGGGCGATTGTGATTTTGTTACAGGTTATTTTTTTTTAAACACAGCCATATGATCATTACATAGCACCAGAAATATTTATTCAGTGTCAACCACAACTTGAGGTGAGGTGTACATCATCACTTTCTTCACTTGACTGTTAATTGCCCCAGGCAATCCTTTTGAAAATACAACAGAGTGGTAAACTGCAAAACAGCAGAAAACCTGGCGATGCTAAATGGTGAGAGCGCCTCATAAGAATGCAAAATTGGTTATTAGAAAATTCATTCTGTCTCCTACAGAGCAATTAAACATAGTATGTTGACATTAAGGAGCATCTCATTGTATTTGCTGAGTGAGAAACTATCCTGGTAGATCACGGCTTCATTGCTCTGATTTCTTTTCCATACACAGTTTCCCATTTAACAGGCCTAGCTTAGAAAAAGATTTGGGAAATTGGTCATTCCTTAATTCTACTACCAGCATCTTGGTTTTTCTTCAAAAATACTACCTATTTCTCTTCTATGCTGCATTGAAGTCACACCAGGAATGGTAAAGGCATGGGATCATTCACATTTATAACCACATTTGTAAAAAATAAAATATTGAATATTTTATAAAAACATCAGAATCTGAAAAGCTTTATGTGCATTCATTTAAATAAGAAGTATACCTGCCAGCCCTACATACAAGGTATGCACTTACACAATACTTGGAATAATGGTGCCATATTGTTTGAAGACATATATTCCTGATTTGAAGATATCAACATAAACTACTTTTAACTGCTATATTATTTCTAGAATGAATATAAGCAACTACAAACTGAAATATTTTCAAATCGCAATTTAAGTTTGTTTTTCCAAGCAATGATGTCTTTTGGGTCACAAGACATTATAAAATCATAGTTAAAAGATGAAAGATTTACACAATCTGAAGAGAAACCAGAGTATATAAAATCATAGTTAATCTCATTTTAAAACTACTTGAATTACTCCTTTGCAAATAGTATGTTTAACTTTACATTTTGAAATGAATTTGAATTTAAAGATGTGCAAAGATAGTACAAAAGCTGTTCATATCCCCTTCATCCAGCTTCCCCTAATGTTAACAATCACAGAACCACAGTATACTTATCAAACTTAAGATATTAACATTGCAGAAATACTATTAACTAAACTACAGAACTTATCCATACTTCCCAGTTTTACCAGTAATGTTTTCTTTCTCTTTCAAGATATCATCTAGGACATCATTTTGTTTTGGGTTATTGTGTCAGCTTAGTCTCTTCTATTCTAACAATTTCTAAGTCTTTCTTTTTCTTTTATGACTTTGACATTTTGGAAGAGTATTGCAAAGTTACTTTGCAGAATGTGGACATACCTGTTATTTTCTCATGAATAGAATGAGTTTATGAATTTTAGGGAAGAATACCACAGAAATTATGTGCCTTTCTCCTCAGCCAGGTTTCTCCACTGAATGCTTACTGTTTGTTTTCCTTTCCATTCTCTATTAGTTCTCTGTGAGTCTCTAAATCCAGCTATACTCAAGGGAGTGATTTGATTATGATATTCCTTGGTGTAGTTTTTCATGATTTTTGTGCTTTGGGTTCTTTGAATTTCTTGGATCTGGAAAAATGAAGTCATTATTTCTGTAAGTACTTTTCTCCATTCTCTCCAACTCCAATTTGGGAACCAAATTATAGCTATATTAGGTTGCCTGAAGCCGTTCCATGGTTCACTGATTTTCTTTTGTGTGTGTGTGTGTGTGTGTGTGTGTATTTATTATATATCATATTAATTATATATTATATTTCTATTTTACATATAAAGATATGCATATTCTTTATTTTCTCTTTGTTTTTAGGTAGTTTATATTTCTATTATTTCACTTCAATAATCTTTTATTTTGTAATATTTAATATGCTATTAATCTTATCTAGTTTATTTTTCTTCTCATTGTACTTTTCATCCTTAGATGTTTTAATATGTGTATTTTCAAGTTATAACAATTCTTTTTACTATCCTTGTTGGCTAATTCTATAATAATACCTGTGTCAGTTGTGGGTTGGTGTCGATTGATTTTTCTTGCAATCATAGATCATATAAAATTACTTCTTTGCACAACTGGCACTTGTTGATTGGATGCCCAACATTGTGCATTTTACCATGTAGAGTGGAATAATTTTGTATTCCTACATTTGTCTTTGAACTTTGCTCTAGAGAACAATTAAATTACTAGAAAACCATTTTACACCATAAGTTCTTGCTTTAAGGATTTTTGAGACAGGACCATAGCTACCATTCCCTTCTAAGTATTTTCTCAATGTCTTGTGAATTATGAGATTATCCAGAATGGTTGATAGAAATAAACAAATAAAAATCTTAAAAAAAAACAGAAGGTAAATTTTAAAGCTCGATATGAATAATCAGGTACTATTTTCTTTTATCCTTTTCTGTGATCTTTTCCTTGGCCATGGATACTTTCCTCACCATGTGCATTTGCTGATCAATATTCATATTAATATTCTAGAGGAAACTTCTTTAGATCTCCTGAGTTCTATCTCTGTGCTGTCTCCTTTCCACTACCCTGGCCTGTAAATTCCAGCTGCTTTCTCTTTCATGGGCTCTCAGATGTTTCATTCTATCTCAGTGTGTCTGCTTCATCTCCCCAAGTTCCCTCTCATTGCATGGAGGTTTGAAAACACTTTCAGGGAAGGAAACTGTGGCAACCATAGGGTTCAGCTTATTTGTTTCCCATCTCTCTGGGTCATTGCATTTTGTTTCACAAGGCCCAGTTTTTTTTAAAGATAATTTTTTCCGTGTCCATAAATAAGACAACTTATATGAATGGGCAATTTTTTTTTTTTTTGCAGCATATTATGGGGGTACAGATGTTTAGGTTACGTATGTT
>NW_012148175.1:951017-968644 GCF_000956105.1 Propithecus coquereli
TTCTCATTTATATAGATAATATTTTTCAAGAAAATATTAGCAAATCCAAACCAGCAACATATAAAAAGATTACTAGATCATTACCAAATGGTATTTATCCTGGGACAGCAAGGCTAAATGTATTTGAAGTGATTTAACATTCAAAAATAAATTAATGTAATTCATTATACGAAAATATTGAAGAATAAAAGTTATATGTTTATCTGAGCAGATGCAGAAACAGTATTCAACAAAATCCAACATTCATTCCTGGTTAAAAATTCTTAACACACTAATATTAGAAAGGAACCAAACTTGATCAAAGGCATCTACACAAAATTTACAGAAAGCACCATATATAATGGTAAAACACTGAATGTTTTCCCTCTAAAATCAGAAAAAAGAAAAAAAAAATCTCTGCTCACAACTTCTGTTCAGAACTATGTTAAAAGTCATGGCTAGTGCAATATGGCATGGAACAGACATAAAAGACATACAGATTTGGAAGAAAGGAAATAAAGTTGACTATAAACATAGACAAAGTAATTGTACACATAGTAGATCCTAAGTAATCTACAAAAAAATCTTAAAAATAATAAATGAGTTGATAAATGTGGCAACATGAAATGTCAGTAAAATAAAATGGCTAGTCTTTATAGATACTAGCAATGACTAATTGCACATTTTTTAAATTTATGAAGATAGTACTACTTACAATAGCACCAAAAAACTTGAACTTGTAGTTTTAAAGCTAAGAAAATACATTGAAGATAATGCTTAAAACTATCAGACTCTAATGAAGAAAATCAAAGTGGACTTAAATAAGTGGAAACTTATGTCATGTATTTGGATTAGAAGATATATGGTATTTAAAATGGTATCTGAATACTTGAAACGTAGACTCAACGTAATCCAGGGAAAATTCCAGTAGGCTTTTTTGGGTAGATACTGACAAGCTCATTTGGAAAATTACGTAAAAAGACAAAGGAACTAGAATAGCCATAAAAATTTTGGAAAAACAAGTATAAAATGGGAAGACTTGAACTATCAGATTTCAAGACTAAATATAAATCTACAGTAATCAACGGAGTTGGATATTGGAGAAATAATGACATACGGGTCACTGGGACAGAATAGAAAACTGTAGAATTCCACCAATACCTAAATGGTCAATTAAATTTTGACAACTCAGTAGATTAATCATAGTCTTTAAAAGAAATGTTGCTGAAACAACTGAACACCCATATGTAAAAAATTAACCTTATGCCATATCTCTTACACAAAAGCTAATGGAAAATGGAAAATGGAAATATAGAACTTAAAACTATAGAACTTATAGAAGAAAATATAGAAGAAACATCGTTATGATATTATATGAGGAAAGAGTTCTTAGATGCTATGCCAAAAGCATATTGTAGTATCTAAGAAAATACTTTTATAAAAGAAAAAATTAATAATTTAGACTCCATGAAATTTAAATTCTGCTATGTAAAATGGCACTTGAAATATCATGGGAGCAAATACGGGAGAATATATTTGAAAATTATGCTTCTGATGAAGAACTTTAATCCAGAAATAAAAAGATCACTTAAAGGGGGTGAGATGTTTGAAAAGCCACTTCACTGAAGTAGTTATATGTGGCTGCTAAGCACATACGAAGATTCTCAATATCATTAGTCAACAGAGCAATGCAAATTACAATCACAATGGAATATCCAAATGCCAGTAAGGATTCAAAGTAAATTGTACTTTAATATATTCCTAGTACAATACAAAATGTTATAATCACTTTGAAAAATATATTGGGAATTTCTTAGCTATTCAAACAGGTGTTTATTATATGATTGGTTAATCCCACTCCTAGTTATTTACCAAAAGGATATGAAAACTTATCCATCCACAGAAGCCTGTATGTAAATGCTCATAGTGCTTTATTCATAATAGTCAGTAACTGGAAATAATCCAAATGTTCTTCAGCTGATGAATGGGTGTGCAATCTATGATACATTACACAATGGAATACTACTTAGCAATACAAAATCCTGCTAATACATGTAACACACGGATGAGTCTAAAATATATTATGCTAAGTGGAGGAAGCATGATTCAAAAGCAAATATTCTGAAGCTCGGACTTAGGGGGCGGGGGGGGCAAGGGCAACATACGTAACCTAAACATCTGTTCCCCCATAATGTGCTGAAATAAAAAAAAAAAGCAAATATTCAATTAATATGATATTTTGTAAAAGACAAATTATATGAACAGAAATAGATAAATCATTGCCAACATGTATATGGAGAAATTATATCCATATATAATAAAAGGGCCTCAAGATGGAATTTCTTTGATATGATTTAATTCTTTTTCATCTTGAGCATGGTTTGGTTACACAATTGTACATGTCTGTCAAAATTCATGGAAATGTACACTGACGTAAGTGACTTTTACTTTCTGAAAATAAAAACTGAATTATAAAGTGCCTTGAAAGAACATGATAAAAACTATATTTCATCTGCCAGAAGGAAGAATGTGGCTAAGAAAAAAAGAAGATAAAAAAAATCTGTATCTCAAATTTAAATTTTTAGATTAAACAGTTTACAATGTGGTTTTCAGTTCCTCATATATTTTGTCTTATTAGTCGTTCTAGTTTATAAAGAAAAACATGTAAATATGTGAGATGATGTAAATTATCTGCTATATCAAAAAGAATAAAACAAAAAACAATTCAGAACAAACAAAAATATTATCATTCCTACTTATGCTGCTCTTGAGAATGAATCCTCTTGGTAACGTAACTTGTTTTTTCCCTTCTACTTGCCCAAACTTTAAGGCTAAATTAGAGTTTCAACTTGTTAATTTTCTCCAAAATACATAGAGTTCTGTCTTTAATGTATTATTTGTGTGATACTCCATAGCACTCTTTTGGAATGGACCCAGGTTAATTCCAATTTGAAAGTATTTTTTAACTTTCCACCTTCTATTCAGCCAATCTATTTTGTATCTCCAGGGGTAGGTAGAACAAGGCCTGGCATGGAGTAGATGCTTAAAATACATGTTGAATAAGGGAATAAAAATGTTAATGAATGATATTTGTTTTAATTGCTAATTTGCATAAGGCTAATTAAATTAAGTGCTCCTAGTACCTGGTTTTAAAAGAGAGATGCAATGATTCAAGTGGAAAATCCATTAACCCCTCTTCATCATATCTCATCATTCTATCTTAGAGACAGCACTTTGCTCTAGAGCACAGTTATAACGGATTGCTATGGAAACAGTGGGATTGACTCCTTTCCCATAATTATTTCTTTGGGTTCAATAAAGAATTCTCTGTTATAAACAGAAATTCCCTATCACAATAGCCCAGGATGTTTGCTTTTGGTTATCTAATACGAGGGATAATTTCACAATGCCTATTTTTATCTTTTTTAAATAACTAAGTTCGACATTTCACTTTGGTAATGCTTTGCAATTTCACTTCTATCTAAATATTTTGAATTATTTATTCTATAGTGACACACCTCATTTACGTGGTGAGATTCCTTTCTTCCAATTACTGTCTTGGTGGGATAGATTTACATTTCTTTTACAGGCACATTTCAATAATGGTCTACAAGAACCACTCAATTCAGAAAATATTCAGCATTTAGTCTGATAAAACAATTAAATATAATGATTTTAAATCAAAATATCAGGTTTTGAATTCAGAGCTGGCACCAAGGTAGTTGAAGTTGGCAGCTATTTAACCTTACTAAGAATCAGTTCCTTCTATATAATGGGGAGAAAAATAATAACTATGTCTTAGGTTTACTTAGGATTAAAATCAATAATGAAAACCCTTGCTAGTAGTTAGTAGTAGAAAGAATAACAACAGTTTTATTATTATCACTGTCATCATTATCATGATGTTTAATAATATTAATATAGTTTAATATTTAATACTACAAAATTCCATAAAATAGTTGTGTCACACCTCCATTGTAGAAAAATGTATGTAGAGGTTTTTAGTCTAAAGAGGAGACTTCTTTGAATTAGGTCTAATAGTAACTAGATGGTAAAAGATTCATTCCCTTAAGTATTGAATTCTTGATACCAGGCTTTATTTCATGTCCAGTTGACTCAAAAAATTAATTTATGATAACAAAAGTAACAGATTATATTAGATAACGTATATCTTTAGCTGGAGAATGGATTTTTCCAATAAACTCTTCAACAGATCCCTGGGATATTTCTCACATTTCCACTAATGACTGAGCTCACCATATATCTGCTAAATTAACAGCACCCTAATAGAGTTTCTGACTTTTCCAAGGTGAATGGTGATAACTTACACTGCAGTGTCTCTGTTTTTACTCTGTGCTGAAGGCAACACAGATCTTATTAAGATCAGAACTATAAACAGACAAAGAATAATCAAGCACTAGAACAAAAAATATATATATCTCCCATTTTAATCTCTTTTGTTTTGTTTTGGCTTCAACGAATGAGGTTCAATGCATTTAACCTCATTCTGCCACTGGTATTGACTTGTATTCTGAGTTTTGTTATAGTGGTGACCTCTAACTAAAATACGTTTGGTAAAGATCATTTTATTTTTATTATTTTTCTTTAATACATCTATTTGGCTATAAAGAATACCTTAAAATTATCTTTGGAAAAAATTAAAATGTTTATTCACATGGCAACGAGGTTAAATGTACTTTCTATACTTACGTTTTAAATAATTTATTCATTCATTCAATGGATGAATGTCTTCAGAAATAATATATTACTTTGCTCAATAGTTTTAACAATCTTTCATATATTGAAAAATAAAAAAAGGCAGACATTCAACACTGATGCTTATATTATGGGAATATTCAATATGTTCTTTACATATGAAGTGCAAAAGAATTTATTTCAAATATAACAACAGCATGAAATGCTAAGACTTACCACATTGTATTATGCTATCAGTATATGCAATTATAAATATAAATACAGTTAGGACTTCCACAATTAGAAAAACATATGTTAGAATCCAAATAATTATAATGAAAAATATTTTATTTGATTTTGAGAGTGGTAAATTAGTAATATCTTGCTTATTTTTTCCAATAAACTCAATTGATGTTTTTTCCTACCCATCTATTGACACTTAAATCTTAAACCATTTAAATGTATGTATTAATATATTGGCTGGTATGCACACACACTTGTGCATACACACACATACAAACAAGCTCTCAGTCATCTATTCCTGCAAACAAACTACCCCAAAACACAGGGACTTAAAACAATGTCCACTTATTTGCTCATGATTCTGTTGATTGCTCATTTGGACTGAGTTCAGTTGAGCCATTCTGCTGATTTCACTTGCATTCACTCAAATGTCTGTAGTCACTTGGATGGTTGATCCAAGATGACCTCACATGTTTATCAGTCGTGCTGGCTGGGACTCTCTTGCTGTAAAATCTCTCATCTTCATAGCACCTAATGTGAATTTCTTTTCATTTCAATTTCAGAACATCAAGATAGGGTAAGCAGAAGCTGCAATACCTCTTGGACAATGTCACATCTGCCATATTCTGTTAGTCAAAGCAAACTAACCACAAGAGTCCAGAGGGTGGAGAAATAGACTCCACCTCTTAATTGGGACAGTAGTATGGTCACATTGCAAAGAGGCATATGTGTAAAGGTAAGAAATATTAATATTATAACTACCATGTTTGCAAAAAACCTACCACATTTGCTATAAGTTTTGTATTTATTCTGGCAATGTCATGGAAGTTCATGGAACAAAGGTGGCTGCACAGGCAGGGTCATAACCACGTGCAGCTTTTCTTTCTTAGGTGACTACCTAAAGACAATAATTCTGTCATTGTTATCTTCAAAATAGGTAAGGTCATGCATTTATGCTATGCTTCTACCTTTTATTTGTGGTTCTCTTTACCATTTTGTTAGAACCTATGTTAAAATTCTCAATGCTGCTGTTTAAGGAAATGTTTTCAGATACTTTTTTAAAATTTGTCTTTTGTCTGTTTGCTTGTTTTGTTTTGTTTTGTTTGAATTTCCCAAAACTGAGGAACCAAAGGAAGAGAGCAAAATCAGTGCCCAGGTGTTCCTAAGTCACTTTTGTCACGCCAAATTTCCAGTAGTCCAGAAATTCCATATTCTTGTAATCTGAGATTTGTAACTTGGAAAGTATTACTTCATGCACTTTTCTAATTCTCACAAAGCTCTTTAGATATATCCAACCAAGTATGGGTCATTTGTTTTCAGTAGTATAACTATTAAAACTACTTAGATGATTCCATTGTAAATAATTTTCTGGGCTTCATTTTTAATAAGCTCAATTAAGTTTTATGTGTAGTATGGAATAATATTTTAGAAATATTATTTGTCTTCTCTCAATATCAATATTAAGATTTGCACTTGATACTGTGACTAGGATTTAACACAATTTTAACAAACAATGTTCTTCACCAAATAGTTTTAGAATATGCATTTTTATTTTTATTAAATTTGCCCATATTTGGCATAACAAAAAGACTATATAAGTAAATAGCATTCAAAATTAACACTGAATTATATTATCTGATGTCAAAATCTCACTACTTTCTAAAAAGAGTTTGATTTTCTTATTTAGATGTACCCTACACTATTTTTAAGAATAAGTTATATTTCTAACATGTTAGCTGTTTGAAAATAGAAACACATTTCAGCAAAGCAGCCATAATATAAAGTATGGTTTGGATTTCTCACCAGTCTACAATAGATTATGTTATACATAATGTGGCCCAAATCTCATCAAGAGATTATCATTAAGAGTATCATTAAGTCAAGAGAGTATCATTAAGTCAAGAGAGTATCATTAAGTCAAGATACTCACTTTCCTATTCAGTAGATACTAACTAAATAATTACAGTATGCCGAGAACTATACCGGCTCTTTATATAAAACTGAGAAAGAGGCAGAAAAGATGGGAGCAAGGTCTCCAGTAGTGGATTGAGGTACTAGGTTTAAATTCTGTGATAGCAATCTTGTATATTTTGCCCACTTGCTTGTGGTTAGAAATTCAAAAGACTATGTCAAATTATGAGGTTGTTTTCAAGGTTGGTGGTGATAAAGAAATATCAATTTTGCTTCTGCCTAGGTAATTTAAATATTGGTATAATTTGGAGACACCATATACTTTAATAATTTTCTAAAGACATACAAAACATTACAGTCACAAAGATAGATATTCAGAAAACATATAATCTAGCTTTCATCATATTCAGGTGAGGATATTAAAGCCCATAGGGCTATTACAGAGTGATAGAGTTTTTATACAGTAGGTTCTAGAATCCCTAAATTCTGATTTTCAATTTAGTATTATATTCAAGACACCATGAAAATAGTTGTCAACCCTTTTGCATATACTATGTGCAATACACTCTGCTTGGTGTCTCATGCTTATAATTTCATTTAACTATAATAGAAACTATGTGGTTGAATAGCATTATCCTGATTATACAGATAAGAAAAAACTAGATTCAATGAAGTTATTTAACGAAATTAATACAAGGCAGCTTTAAAATGAAAATACAAATTTTCTGATGCCAAGCCCCAAGCCCTTTGCTGCTACACCACACTGCCTGACAGGCCACTTTTCTCAATTTTACAAAAGAGGGAAAAAGAAGGGGAAAAAATAGTTTAAGATTCAGTCATAGTTTAAGACTCAGCAAAAAAAAAATGGTGATATAGCACCTCTTGTATTATCCTGGGTAGAGCTGGAACCCATTCACTAAGTAAAGTATCACAAGAGTGGAAAAAGAAGCCACATGTACTCATCATCAAATTGGTATTAACTGATCAGCACTTAAGTGCACATATAGTAATGACATTCATCGGGTGTTGGGCAGATGGGAGGGGGATGGAGGAGAGGGATATATACATACCTAATGGATGTGATGTGCACCGTCTGGGGGATGGACACACTTGAAGCTCTGACTTAGGGAGGACAAAAGCAATATATGTAACCTAAACATTGGTTCTCCCATAATATGCTGAAATTAAAAAAAAATAAAATGCATAATAAATTACTGAATTAAGAAGCAAAACAGATGAGTTAAGAGAATTTTACATTACTATTTTAACTACCACTTGAAATCTGTGAAACCTTATTTTCTACTCCATCTATCATTTGGCAGAAAAAATAATTACATTTTTGGAAAGGTCTTCAATTCATATTGGATACTCATTATGTGAAAAGCTACAGAAAAACTGACAGTTCAGCACGTAAATTTCAATGTTATCCACATGTGAATGCTGTAAAATGAGGAATAAATGTGATTAAGGCACTGCTGCAACAGCTGCGTAAATCATCTTCTTTATCTTGATTCTTGTTGCTTTACAGGTTTGTCAGAGAAACTAGTTTTAAATGCAGTGTAGAGATGTGCAAATAATAGTCTATTCTTCCTACTTTCTCTTTAATTTATATGTACTCATAGTTCCATGTTTTTACTAATAATTCAAAAGAGTGTACTTGTATAGGTGATTGAGTGAATACACTTTAAATTGATGTTCAATAAAACTAAGAATAACAGGACAAGTGAAATCTAACGTTTGTCAAAACTCAACTGACAAAAGTATGTTAAAGACTAAATTTCAGTACTAAATATTTCACAAATACCTTTATTTAAGGTCAGCCTAACAGATAATAAATATCTACCTTCATAACTAGTGCTTACTATTTTAGATTTTGCTAAATCTGTTAGAAGTATTTTGTGATGTCATAAAATGGGAGGTGTAATATTTACCACACCAGCAGAAGCAAGACCATTTCCTCAAGTGACATTGTTTTCCACTACTTGAAAGAGCAACTGTTGTACAATAATGTGAAGTTTTACAATGTATTATTAGTTGAGAATGCAACAACATTGGCCATCACGGGCATCAGAGAAAATGAAAATATTGGTCATTTAAAATAGTTAGCCTGAAACAAAGGTTAAATTTTCACTCTTTAATTTAGCAATGTGCTTTATTTTGAAGAAAATGGCAGAAGAAAATAATTCCCCTAAATGGGAAATATTATGTTTATTTCTATTTTAATAGCTCTCATCTAATAACTATTAATGGATCCTTATTTAGAGTCAATTGAAAACATGTAACATATCTACTCCTATGATTTTGTCCAAATACACCTTCTCCTGGGAAAGGGATAAAACATGGGTGTCCTTAGAATGTCTTTGTTTAACACAGTTATTGAGCATTGTTTCTCCATATGTTGCTACATACCACAAATTCAGGAGTTAAAAAAACTTGTCATTCTCTCTTCTTCATGAAATATAGAGCTAGTGGTGAAAAATGCTAACATTCCCTAGCCCGCTTTAATTAGCTTAAGCCATAGATGTGAAGGAAGCTTTTCCTGATTCCTGAAGTAAAGAATCTCTACTCTTCTAGAAACTTTATTAGCTTAACTGTTTTCCCAAAGAGGAGGCATTTCTCCCACAACTCAAGACTACCTAGATGAGTACAGAATCTAAGGTTCAGAGAAAACAAACAAGAACCGTCTAATAAAAGGAATAAATACATTAAAAATTATTTTGATGCATAAAATACTTTTAAAATAGGTAAATGCACAAAATGCAATTGGAGAGAAAAAGAAACAGAGACTTCTTTACATAATACATAAAGGTTTGAAGTTGCAGAAAAATGTGAATTTTTAAAATAATAAGCAGTTCTGTCCAGGCACAGTTAGGAGGTATATGTGTGTGTGTGTCTGTGTGTGTGTGTGTGTGTGTGTGTGTGTGAGTGTGTGTGTGTGTTTTGATCTAGATATTTAGATTTAGATGCAAAGGCACTCATTAAAATCTATTTTAAATATTAGAGAATTGAGTGGCAAAGATAATGGGAATGATTTGGGAGAATAGAGAACTGATCCCAGATATATTTGTAAATAGAATTGTAATATATTAGTAATTCACTGGATGCTGAAGAATTTTGCAAAGAGGACTGCCTCACAGATAATTTTGATATGTCTATCTTGGAAAAGTTGCAGATGGAGATGTCATTTGCATTGATAAGAAATTGGACAGGAAAAATAGAACAATGTACATGCTTGTTAAAAGAATAAGAAAATAAGAAAAAGTTATAGAAAAATAGAAGATAGCTTGATATGCAGATATAGATATAGAAATTTTGGAATGTGTTTGAGGTATTTGTATGCCAAATAGCTTGAGACAATGATAATAAGCCATATTAAGTAATAAAAGATCTCAAAATCAAGGTTTGGTTTGGACACATGAATTTTAAAAATCATTAATACAAATGTAGTAGTTGAAGCTGTACAAATAGATGTCATTTCTCAGGAAGAATAAATGCAGTGAAGAGAGTAAAGATCTCAGGTTGGAGCTATAACACTAACTTTAAGAAACATGAATCTATAAATATTGAGCACTCCAAGTGGGTGGAGGAATCCCAAAATAGAACAGTATTGCAAATGCCAAAAAAGGAGAGTGCTTCAAAGAGAGAGAGTAGTCAACATTGTCATATGCTGGAGAAATATTAGATAACATGACCATAAAAATAGTTTAAAATGACATTTAGAAGTCAGTTGTGACCTCTGTTATACACAAGTTATTTTAGCTTCACAAATAAGTAGATTAGGAGCATCGCTTGTTACTGTAATATATTTGCCAATTGGGGGATGCAGAGAGAAGGAAAACAATGGGATTCAAACAAACAAACAAACAAACAAACAAGCAGAAAAAACAAATACTCTGAGAAAACTCAAAATACACAGCTGGAAACTAATAGAAAATTTTACAAACAAGATGGCTGACTAGACATCGTTAGTATGTGCTTCTTCAATGGAGAGGAACCAGAATAGTAAGCAGATACTCACATTTTGAACAGATTGTCTAGGACAGAATGCTGAGATTTACTAGGAAAACAATGGGAGCACCAAAAGTGGGTAAGGAGGTGATTCAGGACAACTTTCCTGGCCAGTGACACGCCAAGAGTTAGGAGAAGCTCCTGGATGTGGAAAAATGGTAAAAGTGAAGCCCCCAGGTCTCCATACTACAAGATGAGCTTTTATGATCTTGGCTACAGAGAATTTCCTGACATACACAGGTCTCGAGGCTAACATAGGGAGTGTCCTGGAGATTGCACAAAGACATTGTTCCAGAAAAGAAACTCAACACAGAATCCCATAGGCATCTGAGCTTAGAACAGCTTGAGCCAGGTGCCATTCTGAAAACCTAGATACCAGGGAACTGTGGACATGCTTACAGCCATTGCATTGGGATACAGGAGACTAGACACTCTCATGCACCCTTGGGAAAGTCCCTACCACCCTTATGCAAGCTGCTGTTGAGACTGAGACATGAATGGACAGCATTTTCCACAGTTTCTCACCCACACTACTTGCCTGAGTGGGGCCCCAGTCTTCCAGTCACAAGGTCTAAGGTGTTATTTTTAGAGTTTGACACTGGGCTGTGCCCTGACCTCAGGCTGGGTTTAGGCTCATATGACTATATCCCCCACCTAGCTAGGGAGAGGCAGGAGAAACAGGCTTTCCAGCATGCATGTGGAACAGTGCCCATCATTCTGCAGCCAGCTGCTGTGGGACTGAGTCTTGAGTGAACTGCACTTCCCACAGTTTTCTGTCAGTGCAGCCTATCTTACAAGGGCTGCACCCTCTCTGGTTAGAGGTCCAAAGTGCCATTTTGGGAGTTTAAAATTAGGCAGCACCCCACCCTCTTTGTGAATTCAGGCTGACTCAGCTGTAGCCCTGCCTGGGTGAGGAGGGACAGGGACAGGACGTTCTCCTACATATTCCCAGGATGGTTACTACCACCCTGTTACAGGCTGCAGTGAGACTGAGATGTGAGCTGAAAAATTCATTGAAGGAAATACAAAACACATTTGAAAGCCTCAAAAGACCAAATAGAAGAAAGAATTTCAGAACTTGAAGACAGGTCTCTCAAAATAATCCAGTCAGACAAAAATGAACAAAAAATAATGAAAAAGAATTGACTAAACCAGGAAGAAATAGAACTCCAGGATAGATGAATAACAAGTAGTCATATTGAATCAGGGATAAAAAAATAATGTCCAAACAAACGAAAAAAAAAAAAAAAGCTCATGACCATATGCATTCACAACCAAATTACCAGAACTACAAAGAAGAACTGATACAAATCCTACTAAAACTGTTCCAAAGATTCAAAAAAAAAAAGGAAATCCTCTCTAACTCATTCTATGAAGCCAGTATCATAGAAGCCAGTGGGATTGTGTTCTTGATTTTGTTCTCAGCTTGGTTATTGTTGGTGTGTATAGAAATGCTATTGATTTTCATCTATTGATTTTATAACCTGACACATTGCTTAATTCATTTATCAAATCTAGGAGTATTTTGGATGTGTCCTTAGGACTTTCTAGATATAAGATCATATCATCAGCAAACAGAGATAATTTGACTCCACTACAATTCAGATGTTCTTTGTTTCTTTCTCTTGCATGATTGCTCTGGTTAGGAATTTCAGTACTATGTTGAACAGAAGGGGTGAAAGTGGGCATTCTTGTCTTGTTCTAGTTTTCATGAGGAATGCTTTCAACTTTTCCCCATTCAGTATGATGTTGGCTCTGGGTTTGTCACATACAGCTTTTATTATTTTGAGGTATGTTTCTTCTATGCTGAGTTTTTCGAGGATTTTTATCAGTCAGTGATGCTGGATTTTATCAAACGAGTTTTCCACATCAATCGAGATACTTATCTTATTTTTGTTTTTAAATTCTGTTTATGTCATGAATCACATTTATTGAGCGGCGTATGTTGAATTGCCCTTGCGTCCCTGGGATAAAATTCACTTAATTGTGGATCAATTATCCTTAATTATGGTGAATTATCCTTTTGATGTGCTGTTGGATTCAGTTTTCTAGTATTTTGTTGAGGATTTTTGTGTTGATGTTCATCAGAGATACTGGTCTGTAGTTGTCAATTTTTGGTGAATCCTTTCCTGGCTTTGGTATCAGAGTGATACTGGCTTCATAGAATCAGTTAGGGAGGATTTCCTTTTTTTTGAATCTTTGGAACAGTTTTAGTAGGATTTGTATCAGTTCTTCTTTGTAGTTCTGGTAATTTGGTTGTGAATCCATATGGTCATGAGCTTTTTTTTTTTCGTTTGTTTGGACATTTTTTTTTTATCCCTGATTGAATATGACTACTTGTTATTCGTCTATCCTGGAGTTCTATTTCTTCCTGGTTTAGTCAATTCTTTTTCATTATTTTTTGTTCATTTTTGTCTGACTGGATTATTTTGAGAGACCTGTCTTCAAGTTCTGAAATTCTTTCTTCTAGCTGCAATAAATAAAAATAAAAACCTAGTAATACATTTAACCAAGGAGATGAAATATCTCTACAAGGAGAACTACAAATCACTGATGTGAAAAATTATAGATGACACAAACAAATGGGAAAACATTTCATGATCATGGATTGGAAGAATCAATTTTGTTAAAATGATCATATTGCCCAAAGCAATCTACAGATTCAATGCAGTTCCTATGAAAAAATGATGCCAGTCTTTACAGAATTAGAAAAAAACAATTCTAAAATTCAGATGGAAGCAATAAAGAGCCCAAACAGTCAAAGAATTCCTAAGCAAAAAGAACAAAACTGGAGACATCACATTACCTGACTACAATTTAAACTACAGGGCTTTATAAACAAAATGGCAGGATAATGGAATGAAAGTAGACACATTGACCAATGAAACAGAATAAAGAATCCAAAAATAAAGCTGAAAACCTGTAACCAACTGATCTTTAACAAAGCAGACAAAAACAAACACTGGGGAAAGGACACACTATTACAATATTACAAATAAATGGAGCTGGGAAAATTGGATAGCCATATGCAGAAGAATGAAAGTAGATCCCTATCTCTTACCATATACAAAAATTATCTCAAGAAGGATTAAAATTTTAAATGTAATCCCTGAAACAGTAAAGGTTCTGTAAGGAAACCTGGGAAAATCTCATATGGACGTTGGCCTAGGCAAAGAATTTATGACTAAGACTCAAAAAGCAAATGCAATAAAAATAAAAATAAACAAATGAGACTTAATTAAACTAAAAATCTTCTGCATAGCAAAGGAAACAATAAAAAGAGCAAATAGACAACCTGCCTAATGGGGGAAAATATTCCCGAACTATGTGTCTGACAAAAGAATAATATCTGGAATCTATGAGGACTCAACTCAGCAAGAAAAAAACAAACAATCCCATTAAAAAGTGGGCAAATAATTTGAACAGGGATTTTTCAAAAGATATATGAATGGACAACAAACCCAAAAATATGTTCAACATCACTTATCACCAGGAAAATGCAAATTAAAATAGCAATGATATATTAATACTATCTTACTCCAATTAGAAAGGCCATTATGAAAAAGTTAAAAAAAAAACAATAAATATTGGTGAGGATATGGAGAAAAGGGAACTCTTATATAGTATTGGTGGGATGTAAATCAGTAACACCTCTGTGGTGATCAATATGAAGATTTTTCAAAGAATTAAAAGCAGATCTACCATTCAATCCTGCAATCCCACTACTGGGTATCTACTCAAAGGAAAATAACTCATTATATCAAAAAATACCTGCATTCATATGTTTATTTGGACTCAGTTTACAATCACAAGGATATGGAATCAACCAACGAGTAGGTAAGAAAATATGATATGCATATTCCGTAGAGTACTACTAAGTGATAAGAATGAAATAATGTCTTTTGCAGCAATTTTCATGGAACTGGAGGCCATTATTCTAAGTGAAGTAACTCAGAACAGAAAAATAAATGCTGCATGTTCTCACTTATAAGAGGGAACTAAACAATGGCTACCCAAGGGCACACAGAGGGCTATAATTCTGCAGTTTCCAACCTCCGGGTCACGGGCCAGTACTGGTCCATGGCCTGTTAGGAACTGGGCTGCAGAGCAAGAAGTGAGTGGTGGGCAAGTGAGCAAAATTTCATCTGTATTTACAGCTGTTTCCCACCACTCACATCACACACCCCCTGAGCTCCTTCTCCTGTCAGATCAGCAGCAGTATTAGTTGCAGGAAAACAAGCTCAGGGCTCCCACTGATTCTGTATTACGGTGAGTTGTATAATCATTTTATTATATATTACAATGTAATAATAATATAAATAAAGTGCACAATAAATGTAATGTGCTTGAATCATCCTGAAATCATTCCCCCACCCCAGTCCTTGGAAAAATTGTCTTCTAAGAAACTGGTTCCTGGTGCCACAAAGATTGGGGACCGCGGTATAATGGACACTGGAGATTCAAAAGAAAGAAAGGTTGGAGGGGACAGGGATGAAAATTACCTATGGGATACAATGTACACTATTCAGGTGATGAGTACAGCAAAAGCCCAGACTGTTCCATTATATAATATATACATGTAATGAATTTCAACTTATACCTCCTAAATCTATTGAAATTTTAAAAAGGAAAGAAAAAAAGAATATGAATAAAATAAAATGCACAGCTAGACCTATGACTTCTTAATATATGAAATGATCCGGGTTTAGAATTTGGGACACTGTCTTTTTAAGGGAAAGGACATTGAATTATGGCCAGTGGCTAGGCCATAAGCTGTGTAGTGACAAAGAGCATGTCTTTCTTTTTGCTGCTACATTGTGATTTACTAAAATAATTCCATATTATGCTTTTAGTTAAACTTAAATAAATTAATGTGCCCAACTGACTCAGTGACTTCTCTTCATTCTTCTTCCTACTTAATAGAAACAGCCATTACTAACTGTACTAGTTACCTTGTATCAGATATGACATGTGTTCAGCTCCTGGTAACCAAGACTCAAAGTAATGATAGTGCTACTTTTGTTCTAAAAGTTTATTTTTCTCTCACATGCAAAAAATATTAGAAAGGCAGAACAGGTTTGTCATGGCAGCTCAAAGACATCATTGGAATTTCAGATTCCTGTTTTCCGCTCTATATCCTCTATGAGTGGCTTTCATGCTCAAGGTTCCCTCATTACTGTAAGATGGCCTGCTCCAGCTGTTACAATTACATTTCAGGTAGGAAAGAGGAAAGGACATAATGGCAATTGCCTCCTGAGTCAACCCCAAGTACTTTGGCTTATACTTAACTAGCCCTATCTGCAAGATAGGGTGAAGAATACAGTTTTTTAAATTCCCTAATTTCATCCTCCACATCTTTACACTATAGAATGAAAAAAATATATATATAATTATATATATATCCTATATATACATACATATGTGTGTGTGTATATATACATATAGACAAATAACACTCTTTGACATATATTGTAATGTCAGTTAATATAAAAGAAACTTTGAGTTCCGGCCTTATATAACTACTCAACTACCCACTATGCCAGTCTTCTTTCTGGAAGCATTTTCTTTACATAGTCATTTCCCTGAGTAGGTCTATCAGTATTCTGCCTGGACTCTAATTTCTTGCTCAATGTTCTTTCCTTATGTGATCTCAACCAATCAGTAACTTCCAAATTTATACATACAGTCCAAACTTCACTCCTTAAAAACCTATTAACATATATCCAACTGTCTTCTCAATTTTATCACTTGGATTTTTCACAGGAATTACCATATATTCAGCATATATAAGATTAAATTTACTATTATTACTCTAAAACCTACATATTAATCTTTAACTCAATCTTAAAAAAATATTATTCCCATCCACTTGTTTCCTCAATCCAGAAAACTCAAAGCAAGGCTAGGTGGAGTCAGGACTCCAATTCTTATCTACAGGACCAAAAGGCTCATTTTGCTTACTATTGTGTTCTGTAGCTACCCAAAACTAAAACCACAAAACACCTTTAAAAAGGAAGAATGAAACATAGAATAGGAAGATTAGAACATTGGCTATTGTATTAATACATTAAAAAGCCTGACTTTTATTGAGCAATAACAACTTATGATCAAAAGTAATATACATGACAAAATACATAGGTGTATATTATACATAAGTGAAGTACATAGGTACTAACTACTTGTTTGAAATTCTGGCACCAAGTCCTGTGTAATATGACATCAAATCTACCCAGAAGAGTTGAGAGATTTTGTATTTAAGAAATAAAAGGCTCTCAAACACTTCTGCTCAAGACACCAGAATTCAGCTTGATGTTTTTCTTCTCAAGACCCTCATTATAGTATCCTAGTATCAAACAATGGAGAATTTCTGAGCAGCATTCAAGAGCAATATGTTCCTTAATTATTAAAGACTTATTAGTTCTTCCTTTTCCTCTGGTTGACTATTTGCAAATGAAGAGAAACCCAGTATTTGAAGAAGTGTTTTTCTTTATAAAGGTGCCTTGGATGGAATATAAACTATGAGGCAAAAGACAACGAGACCAAAAAGAAGTAGGGTTCTTTATTTGATACAACTCTAAATACACCTAATTATTTATTATTTATCCACTCTAGCAACCACATTGCTATGCTGGGGAGAGAAGTAGATGGCATAACTTAGTATTTAATCATATAATTTATTTGTAATTAATGAATATTTGATATATTAATACTATCTTACTCCAATTAGAAAGGCCATTATGAAAAAGTTAAAAAAAAAACAATAAATATTGGTGAGGATATGGAGAAAAGGG
>NW_012148175.1:968694-989397 GCF_000956105.1 Propithecus coquereli
AGAAAGAAAGAAAGAAAGAAAGAAAGAAAGAAAGAAAGAAAGAAAGAAAGAAAGAAAGAAAGAAAATAACTCAGACACAAATATTGCCCCTAAAGATTTTTTAATACAATAAGGTTTCTTTAAGCAAATGCAACATGAGAAACTAAAAGAGAAAGTTAACAACTTGATTCAATATTCTTAGGCTGATAGCAGTTGTGTTCCCTGATATGGTTCCCATTGGCCCATTGTTTTAAGCAATTCATTTAATGGAAAAAACTAATTGAGACTACACCTTAGTGACAGTCCTAATAACTCAAGTTTAATTCATAACATAGGTCAAACCATATGTAAATAATTGGGAAGATATTACATTTCTGCTGAAAGATAATATAGAATGTTTTATTTAATAGAGTATGTACTATAATTACAACTCCTTTATAGTTGAAAATACAATAAAACAAGGAAAAAAGATGTGTTGATTGACTCATTTTTAAAAGTAGAAACACCTGTTTTTTAATACCTTAGGGTCATTTTCAAAAGGTATAATACTGCCTGAAGGTGCTTAAAGGAGTGTTTACTCTGAATACCTTATGCTTTCCTCCCATTACCTTTTATTTTAATTTACTTTTTTCTTAATGGATATTTTATCACTATAATAAGCGAAAAGAGGGGGCATGAGTTGAAATAACTGGTTATCTCAAGTCAGTCACATAATCTTCATATTTTCAAGGATATTACCATGATCTCAATACTTAATACATAATATTTTATATTTTCAGTTATCTCATCCAGAAATTTTAAAACTAGTGAAGAACTTCGATACTTTTAAAAGCCATTTTCCAAAAGAGGTTATAATTGGAATCAGGAGATAAAGAGAAATATCAAAGTAGAGGATGACACACAGATTAAAATAGTAAAGATGGAGAAGGAATTAAATAAAAAAAAATTACTTTCTAATTGTTTGAGTGAACATATGATGAATTATACAAATGCTACCACGAATAAGATTTTATAGCTTAAAAAGACCCAAGGAAAACAAAACAAAACTTTATTTTTTGTTTGATATTTTTAATATTAATACTATGTATATTTTAGATTTGTCTTCTGCATTTTTCAAGAAGGAACAGGCACAAACATTTCTTTCAATTGTAAGAAAAAAGTACTCTTCATGTCACATCTGTATAATGAGACTATAAGAATTTGACCTAAAAATATTTAAAAATCACTTTGCATTGCCATTAAAATAATTCTGTACATGTAAGCACCATTTTGTTTATTACTCAACTATTTTTCTATTTGTCTTACAATTAAATTCAAGTTAATTAGGACAAACATTAGATAGATAGATAGATAGATAGATAGATAGATAGATAGAAGAAAAGATGTTCCAGGAATTAAGAAAGTTTGCCAGAGAAGTAGTTTTTTCTGAGAGGGATGAGGCTCAAGTGAAAGTCTTCAGATTTCGAATCCCATATCCTCTCCACTAATTCATATATCATCTAAGGATGTGACAAAGGAGTGTCCTGCAAAATTACTGCTTAGAAATAACCTTACTGTGAAAGTCACAGAAAATTGCAGAGTAGGAATTTCTAGGACTTGGCCTTGCCACCAAAACGACCATTAAATAGGAAAAAATTGTCAGAATAAACTACTTCAGAACTCTGGGATCTGAGTAGACACAGCAAATGGGGAGTGCCTAAGGAAGGAAGAGGCTGCTAAACTTTGACAAGGAAGCAACATGCTTGAATCAGCTATTGTTCCCCATTCCTCATCTCTTGACCAAACAGGGGATTTAAGCCTACGTTCCTATATTGTCTGGTGTAAGGTTGGCAAGGTAAATTTCTTTTTTTCCAAAATTTAGCATTGTGAATTTTGTTCAGTCTGATTTTCCCTTGAGGGAACCAATGCAGACACTTGCCCACTCGCCTTTTGTTAAAACCACTTGGGCACATTGAATTCCCCAAAGGCATCTATCCAAAGATTTAAAGAGATAAACACACATTTTTTTTAAAGTCCAGATGTTTAAGAAAATCTATATCGGGTCAGAGGCTGACTACAGAGATAATAGTCAGATAAGAGAACACAAAAAATAGTTTGGAAAGCCACTGCACAAATGTATGAGTAAAGCTCTCAACAAATAACAATAGCAATCCCTACGGAGGGAGAGAGTCTGAGCAGAAAGAAAACAATAAAGAAAAATAAACAGTGTCTGAGGGATGTGTGAGACATCATCAAGAATATCAACATATATATGATTTTCTACACATAGAAAAGCATACCAACATATGCATTATTCCCTATGCATAGGAATTAATGACCAATAATTTCCCCAAACTGGTGAAAGTCATGAACATACTTCCAAGAAGCTCAATAAATTCCAAACAGAATAAATTCAAAGATCCATATTTTAGTCAAAGTATCAAAACCCCAAGACAAAGAGAGAATCATAAAGTAACAAGATAGAATTGACTCATCAGGTACAAGGGATCCCCCATAAGATTAACAGCTGATTATTATATCAGAAATTCTGAAGCCAGAAGGCAGTAGGATGGAGTATTTGAATGGCAGAAATGAAAAAAAACAGTCAACCAAAAATTTAATATCTGGCAAAATTATTCTTAAAGAATGAAAAAGAAATTAAGATATTTCAGATAAACAAGCTAAGAATCCCTGCAAGAAATGGTAAAGGCAGCCTTTCACATGAAATTAAAGGACACTAGGTGCTATACAGTAAACAAGTACATATGAAGAAATGGTACACTGGTATAGTTAATTACATAAGTAAATATGAAGCCAGTATTATTGTGCCTTTGGCTTGTAACTCCCCTTTTACCCTGTATGACTTAAAAGGCAAATATATTACACAATAATTATAAATTTATTAATATGTTAATGCTCACTCACTATAAAATTATGTAATCTGTGACAAAAATAATATAAGGGTATAGGGACAAAAACAAGATAAAGGAGCAGAGTACTAGTATGTCATTAAAACTAAATTTGTGTTATACAAATTAAGTTAATCTAAGTTTAAAATGTTGATGTAATGGCTAAGATAACTGCTAAGAAAATAAATTTTAAAATATACAGTAAAAAAGAAGAGAATCAAAATAGTACACTAAAAAATTTAACTAAATACAAAAAAAAATGGAGGAACAAAATACACAAGACATACAGAACACAAATAGCTAAATGGAAAAATAAGTTCTTCCTTAGCAGTATTTACTTTAAATGTAAATGGACTAACTTTCAAATTAAGGACAGAGATTGACAGATTGCATTAAAAAAACCCCAAATCCTTCTGTATTTTGTCAACAAAAGAGACTTACTTAGATACAAAGAAAAAAAAGGCTTGAAAATACAAAGATGGAAAAAGATGTTCCACATAAATTATAACCAAAAGAGATCTGAAGTGGCCATATAGTTATTAGACAAAATAAATTTTAAGAAAAAAAAAAGGTTAAAATATGCAAAAAGGGCATTCTTTGTTGACAAAAGGTTAAAACCATCAAGACAATATAATAATTATAAATATATATACACATCTAACAACAGGACTCTAAAATATATTTAGCAAAAATGGATAGAATTGAAAGAACAAATAGATGGTTTGACAAGAATGATTGGTGACTTCAATATCTTACTGTTAATAATGAATAGAACAACTGACAGAAAATTGATAAGGAAATATGAGATTTGAATGACATTATAAATCCATTAGACCTTAAAGATACATATATATATGCAGAACACTTCACTCAGCAAGAGCAGAACAGGCATTTTTCTCAAGTGTACAGGAACATTGCTCAGGATAGACCATATGTTAAGTGACCAAAAAAAGGTCATTTTAAATTTAAAGAGATTGAAATCATACAAAGAATTTTCTTCAAACACAATGGAATAAAATTAGAAACCAATCAGACGGAATACTGGAAAACTCACACATGTCAGAAATTAAGCAATACACAATCAAACATCCAATGGTTCAAAGAAGAAATCACAAGGATTATTAATTTGTTAAGACTGCATAGTATACTATAAGAGACATATTGTGGCTGTAAGATTAATGATGACCATAAGGCCTACTGGAACATCTCGCAGGGCCTACATTAGGTGTTACTTAGCAATATGATGCAACCTGGCCTGGAGATTTCCACCCTGGCCTGGGAATTACCCAGTTTCTATAACAACAGGACCTAAAAACCCTGGTTTCCCTGGAGACAAGATCATTTCAGCACAGATGCAACTTTCATGCAACTTAAAACAAAGATTATAAGAATAGCTTAAACTTCCTTTAAGAAAGAAACACCTGATATCTAACATGTAAAAGAAAGGGGAATGATCCCTTTAACTCAGAGACTGGTCTTAAGATGGAGTTTCTTGCAGTCAGTTAGTCATTGGACACCTGACTGCATCTGGCCCAGGACACCAGACTGTTCTTGCTATTCATCTTGTAAGAACAAACTGCTTGAACATCAGACAGTGCCTAAGACTCATCTTTAACACAAATTGGACCAAAAGGAAAAAATCTACCTGGAGAAGCTGGTTAACTAGGACCACTGGACCCCCAAACACAACAGGCTGGCATAACAAAATGCCACAGACTGGGTGGCATAAACAGCAGAAACTTATTTTTTTTTGAAGTTCTAGAAGCTAGAAGTCTAAGACCAAGGTGTCAGCAGATTTGGCTTCTTCTGAGGCCTCTCTCAGATTACAAATGGTTACCTTCTTGCTGTGTTTTCATGTGGTGTTTTTTTCTTGTTGTGACTGTTCTCCTGATGTCTCTCTCTGTGTCTCAATCTCCTCTTCTTAAAAGGATACCAGTCAGATTGGATTAAGGCACACCCTAAGGGCCTCATTTTAACTTACCTTTTTAAAGGCCCTCTCTCGAAATACAGTCACATTCTGAGGTTCTCAGTGTTAGAACTTTTCTATATATGAATATTTTTTTGGAGGGGGATACAATTCAACCCATAGCACAAGGGAAATTAGTAAATAACTTGAGACAAATGAAAATAAAAATAAAAATGTAACATTCCAAAATGTATGAGATACAAAAAAAGCCAGTGCTCAGATAAATTTATTGTTTTAACACCTGCATTAAAAAGATCTCAGATCAATTACCTAACTGCACACCATAACAAAGTAGAAAAAGAAGAGCAACTTAAATCTAAAGTTAGAAGGCTAAAGGAAGCAAACATTAAAATAGAGATAAATAAAATTGAGAATAAAAAATAGATAAAATCAAGTGAGTTGTTTAAAAATTTTAACAAAATTAACAAAGCTTTAGCTCAGTTGACCAAAAAATGAAGAAGCCTCAATTTACAAAAATTAGAGATGAAAAATAAGACATTACTAATACTTTATAGATATAAAAAGAATATAAGAGACTATTATGAACAACTATACACCAACAAATTGGGTAATAAAATGAAAAAATTCCAATGAACACATAAATTACTAAACTAACTACAGAAAAAGTAGAAAATCTCAAGAGAACTGTAACAAATGCGGGGATTGAATCAGTAATGAAAAAAGTCAAACTCAAAGAAGTAGAGAATAAGATGGCAGTTACCTGAGGCTGGTGGTACAAGGGATGGGGAGATCTTGATCAAAAGATGCAGAGTTTCAGTTAGACAGGAGGGGTGAACATTTGGGATCTATTGTACAATATTATACATACAATATAATGTAATAAATTTTTTTAAATTTCTAAGAGAGTAGATTTTAAATGTTCATATGACACACAAAAAAATGGTAAGTAGGTGAAGTGATTGATCTGTCAATTAGTTTGATTTAATCATTACATTATATACTTATACGTATGTATACACACACACACACATACACACATTATCAAAACATCACATTGTACCCTATAAATATTCACAATTATTATTTATCAATTTTTAAAAAGTGTTTGTTAGGGCACAAACTTTTCAACCTGAGTTTGCTTGAATTCCAAAGCCAATGTTCTTCTTTTTATTCCAGTTTGCCTCCCAACTAGTCCCACAATTGTGGCACTCAAGAAAAAAGAAGAGAATCTAAAAGCAAAACAAACCAAACATGAAAATTCCAGCACAGAAAAGTTCAAGACCATTTGGATTCACCAGTGAATTATAGTAAACATTTAAATAAGAATTAACACCACTCTTCTCAGACTCTTTCAAAAAACAGAAGGTGAAGGAGTACTTCCTAAATCATTCTATGAGGCCAGCAACAAAAACACTAGACGAAAACAAAGTGACAGACCAACACATCCCCCGAATATAGATGTATGAACGTGTGGAAACATCCCACGTCCATGGATTGAAACACTTAATACTGTTAAGATTACACTATTACTCAAACTGATACAGAGTGTTGCTGCAATCTCTTTCTAAATCTCAACGGTATTTTTTGAAGAAATGGAAAAGCCCATCAAAAAGTTCATATGAAATTTTACAGCATTTCAAATAAGCAAAACAATATTGAAAAAAAACAGAGAAAATAAGTTGAAGAATGTATACATGTTGATTTCAAAATATGCTACGAATCTGTAGTAATCAAAATAGTGTGGTGCTGGCATAGGATAGACATATAGATCAAAGGAATAGAATTGAGAGCCCAGAAATAACTCTTAACATCATCGGTCAGTTGAATTGCCATAGGGGTACCAAGATCATTTAATGGGAAAAGAACAGTCTCTTCAACAAACGGTGCAAAGAAAACTGAATATACACATTGAAAAGAATGAGATTGGGACCCTTACACCACATACAAAAGTCAATTCAAAATGGATCAAATACAGTCATACCCCCTTATCTAATGGAGATATCTCCTAAGGCTGCCAGTGGACACTTGAAACCATGAATAGTACTGAACCCTATACCTATAGATACCATGATTTTTCCTATATATACATACCTATGAAAAAGTTTAATTTATAAATTAGGCGTAGTAAGATATTAACAACTAACAAATAATAGAACAATTTTAACAACATACTGTGATGAAAGTTATGTGTATGTGGTCTCGTTCTCTCTCTTAAAATACCTTATTGTACTATACTCACTTATTTTTGGACGACAGTTCACTGTGGGTAACTGAAACCATAGAAAGGGAAACTATAGATTAGAGGGGACTACAGTGCCTATATTCCTTAGCGAATAATATAAAACTCTTAGAAAAAAACTTAGGGGAAAATCTTTACAACCTTGAATTTTGGCAATGGTTTTCCTGAATATGACCTAATAGCACAAGCAACAAAATGAAACAAAATAGATAAATTGGATTTTAGCAGAATTAAAGAGTTGGAAATGATGTTCCCAGATTAGATTATCCAATACAAATTGACATAAATTCCATGCATGCAGAATCCTTCATATAATACTAATACTTAGCACAGCAGTCTTTGCTGTCTCTCAACCTTGCGCGAGGTATTGAACTTTATCTGATTTTCATATTCAGGTTTTTTATTTTAAAAATATGTACATTTCCTTTAGGAATATTTTATATTAAGACAGTCATTTCAAAGGTGATTACCCCAGGATTAGATACCCAAATATGCCCAAAATTCTTTGTTTCTTTTAATGTTGATCTGTGATCAAAAGGAAACAAAGTATACTGACATATTACTGTTGCAATCTGTGACTTTCTATCATTTAAAGTATTTGTGCAAATCCTTGGAAGATATTGTCTACGTATAAAAACAAAAGATTTAAACCATCTTTTATACACAACAGTTAGAAATAATGGTGTTTATTCCATAATTAACAAACTGAGAAGAGAAATAGGATATTCGAAAATGAGCATTTTAATCCTGCTTTTGCCAATGTCAACTGCTTCTTTACTTCAACATCAACAAGTGACAGATTAACAAGGATTAGGAAATGAACACATTGGTTCTCAGGATACAGTGAATAATAAGGGGATGCTCTCATAACTACAAAAAATAATCTCTGAATTAATTTCATGCTTGACAAATGAACATTTTGACGAATATCCATAGTTATTACGCAAATTTCTTATAAATTAGAAACATAATCTGTTGAGGGATTACAAGTCATTTAGAAAGGCTGCTTGGCAATTGTGAATATATGTGGCACACAATGCATTGGCATCTGTTTGGAAAATAGATTCCTTACTTGGCATCTGGGCCTCCTGTTGTCAAGCATGCCTGATATTATACATGCCCAGTCAAAAATATGGCCATTCCAAGAGGTTAAAACATGGAAATAATTTGCAAATCATCATTTGGCATCTACATTGCAGAAAAATTAAAATGATAGATATGGCCAAATTAGTATTTTCTGTCTAATTATTTTGGTTTTAAAACAAAATATGCTTAATGTAGACATGTAGGCAATATATAAAAGATTAAGCTAAAAATGAATCCTGATATCATATGCTTTTGAGTAAAGGTGACAGATTCACACTTGTGCTGTTCTGAGAGCTGTTACAAATTTCTGTAGTGTTGCTTAATTTGCAAATCATTGGGTCGTGTTAATATTGCATAGTGAGGTGATACTCAGGGTCACTGCTCTACTAATAATGGGATGGATGATCAATCAAGAAAACAGAAAAAGAGAGAGACAAAGAAAAAGGGAAGAGGAAGCATTCAAAGAAATAAACTCAATACACACATCCCAGCAAATATTACAGGAAATAAATTCTGTAACTTCTGACCATTTTAACACAGCAGCTCACAATTAGTCTTGCTTTAGTTCATTTTCATTAATGAGTTCATCAATATTAGCTAATTTTATTTCATATCATCTTGTTATATAAAATCATAGGCATTGTCCTTCTCTAATTATGATAATTCAATCATGGGATCAAACACCAATAGAGGGGTATGAGGTCTTAAATTAATTAAATTCATTCTTTTTAAATCAAGTAAGGTAACGTTCATTGTAAATATGAGATGGACCAACTCATCAGTGCTTTAAAAAAATATAGGGCTAATTACATTGCATAAAAAATGTCTGGAGCCACATAATTTCATTGATGATTCCCCTCACCCCTCATTCTTGAATCCTCATTTTCATAGTAACTCTGTGCCAATTTGAAGCCTTGTATATATCAAGCCCTGTATCAGGAACATTGCTGAATAGCTTCAAACATCATGACTTCTCATACATATGTTCTAAATTAGAAGGAAAGAGATGGAGATAAAAAGTTTTTCTTTTGTTTTGTTTTTTCCCTGCCTATGTCTGTCAATCGTTTTTACAGAAGAAAATGTTTTCCAAAAAAGAGAAAACAATGATAGACTTTCCTTTTGATTCCAAGGCTATTCTGAATTTAATTACTGGCAAAGTATTGGGGGTAGGGGACACGTAGATAACTTTAAGCAGTCCCTGAAGATTATTTAGCAATCCAACCAAATCCAGCACGCCATTATTCTATACCTCAATATTCTACATAATTGTAGCATTGCATGGATAAAACTTGCATTCTTCAAATTTAGAGCCATGTCTTACTGTTTTATCCCTATTACCTGGCATAGTGGCACCATAAATTATAAACTACAAATATAAATATATGTATGTGTTATATCTTAAAAAATATACATACATGGAGGAGACATGTTTGTGTGTGTATATATACAGTCCAACTTTGTCCTTATTCTTCACTGTTATGTTGACTAATTTAGGCCTATTACTATTCCATATAAACATTGGAATCAAATTGGCAGCATCTACAAAACAGGATACTGAAATTTTGATTTGGAAAAATAAGTTACTTTTTACTTCTTTTGTATTGTGATAAAATACACATAACATAAAATCGACTATCACAACCATCTTTAAGTGTGCAGTTCAATGATATCAAGTACATTTATATTGTTACGCAACCATCACCCCCATCGATTCACAGAACTCTTACATCTTGCAAAACTGAAACTTTATACCCATTAAATAATAACTCCCCATCCCTGCCCTCTCCCAGTATCATTCTAATTTCTGACTCAATGATTATTTTCTACTCTACGAACCTCATATAAGTGAAATCATGCAATATTGTCTGTTTTGTGACTCGGTTATTTTATTTAGCATAATTTACTCAACGTTCATCCACGTTGTAGCATATGACAGAATCTCCTTTTTTAAGGCTGAATACAATTCTGTTATATGTATATGCCACATTTTATTTATCCATTCAGCTAATGATGGACCTTTGGGTTGTTTCTATGTTCTTGCTATTGTGAATATTGCTACTATGACCGTGTATGTACAAATATCTCTTGAGGGTTCTGTTTTGAATTCTTTTGCATATATAACAGAAGTGTAATTGCTGGTCATGTAGTAATTATATTAATATTTTTACTTTTTTTGAGGTGCTGTTATGCTGTTTTCCACAGTGGCTGTACTAGTTTACATTCCTACTCATAGTGCCCAATATTTCCAATATCTCTACCTCTTTGCTAATTAACAACTACTGTTTTCTGCTTATATTATTTTCTGCTTTTCTTTTTCATAGTAGCTACCCTAATGGGTGTAAGGTCATATCTCACTGTAGCTTGAATTAGCATTTCCCTAATGATTAGTGATGTGATGCATCTTTTCACATGCTATTTATTGGCTGTATGTGCATCTTCTCTGGAGAAACATCTATTTAAGTCCTATGTCCGTTTTTAATCAGGTTGTTTTCTGTTGTTAAGTTTTAGGCATTCTATATGTATTCTGGATGTTAGTCTCTTATCAAATATGTGACTTGCAAATATTTCCTTCATTCCGTAGGTTGCCCTATCACTCTGCTGACAGTTTCCTTTGATGAATAAATTTTAAAAATTGTCATAAACTCCATTTTATCCATTTCCTTTTTGTTGCCTGTGCCTTTAGTGTCATATCCAATTTGCCAAATCTGATGTCATAAAGCTTTTGCCCAGTGTTTTATAGTTTTAGGCCCTGTATTTAGGTCATGGATCCACTTCGAGTTAATTTTTGAATATGGTGTTATATAAGGGACCAATTTTATTCTTCTACTTGTGGACATTTTATTTTGTCAGTAACATTTGTTAAAGAGACTGCCTTTTCCCCACTGAAGTCTTGGCACGCTTGTGAAAATGATTCGATCCCTTATGCGATGGTTTATTTCTGGACTCTATTTCATTTGTCTGTATATCTTTCTTTATGCCAGTACCACATTGTTTTGCTTATGGTAGGCATATGTCTTATAGTTTTTTGTTCCCTCATTTCCTACATTTCTCTTTTCTTTAGTTGATTAGTTGATTTTAGTCTCCTAAATCACATAGTAAACGAAAAGTGAACTTACACACCACTTTGTTAATACTAATTTTGTCACAATAATACTAGCTTTATAATTAGGTATTTACATTTACTGAGATAATTATTTCTTCATATGGCTTTGAATTTCTGTCTAGTGTCACTTTAACCTGCAGGACTCCCTTCAGCAATTCTTCCAGGATAGGCCTAACGATAACAAACTCCTGAAGCTTTTGTGTATCTGAGAATGTCTTAATTTATTTCTCATGTTTGAAGAAAAGTTTTGCTAGAGATAGGATATTTGGTTGACGGTGTTTTTTTTTTTTTTTTTCTTTTAGCATTTTGAATATACAGTTGGTCCTTGATCAACATGGGCTTGAACTGTGCAGGACCACTTATATGAGGACTTTTTCAACCAAACGTGGATTGAAAATACAGTATTCTTAAGATATAAAATTTCCGTATATTAAGTGCTGACTTTTCATATATGTGGGTTCCACAGGGCCAACTATGGGAATTGAGTATGTGCAAAATTTACTACATGCAGGAGTCCTGAAACCAATCCCCCACATATACCAAGAGACCATTGTATTAGCCTACTGCCTCTGGCCTCCAAGGTTTCTAATGAGTAATCTGCCGACGATCTTATTGATTATCCTTTGTATGTGAGAGTCACTTCCCACTTGGTACTTTCAAAATTCTCTTTGTCTTTTGTTCTTGAGTTTAATTATAATGTGCCATAGTTTGGGCCTTTTGGACCCACTTTTGGACCCTGCTTAGAGTTCTTTGAGCTTCTTGTGTGTTTATATTCATGACTTTCATCAAATCTAGGAAGAGTTTGGCTAAAACTTCAAATCTTCTCTCTTCCCATCTCTCTTTTCTACTTCTGGCATTCCCACAGTGCGTATGTTGATTTCAAAGATGGTAGCCCATAGGTCCCTAAGGCTCTGTTTATTTTTCTTCATTCCTCTTTCTTTATGTTCCTCAGCTTCAGTAACTTCTATTATCCTATCTTCAGATTCACTGATTCTTTCTTCTGACTGCTCATAATGGCCTTTTAATCCCTCAAGGGATTTCTTTTATGCCAGTTATTGTATTTTTCAGTTCTATACTTAGTTTTGGTTTCTCGTTAGATTTCCATCTCTTTATTGACATTTCCATTTTACTAATGCATTTTTTTCTAGACTCTCTCCATGGCTTTCTTTAGTTTTTTAAGCATCTTTAAGATAATTGTTTTAAAGCTTTTGTCCAGTAGATATGCTCTCAGATCTTTTTCATGGATAGTTTCTGTTGGTTTATTATTTTTTCCTTTAAATGGGCCATACTTTCTTTGTGGTTTTTTTCTCCCCTTGTCATTTGAATGGAATAATGTGATAACTCTGAAAAGTAGACTCTCCCTCTTCCTCAGGGTTTGTACTCTTTTGTTTTAGTTTTTTATTGTTATAGTCTGCCTTTTTGCCAAGGATCAGCCTGAGGTGTAAATTTAAGGTCTTCTTAGTTCTTTTTTGAGCCTGTGCCTTTTCCCCACATACACAGTGACTTTTTAATCCCCCTTTTCTTTATATGTGGCTGCTTTTGAATATGCTAGACTTCAGTGTCTTGCTCCCAGACAGAAAAAAAAAAAAAAAAAAAATTGAAGGTGAGAAGAAAAATTGCCCGTCATTTAAATCCCCTGGGAGTCACTTCAACTGGAGGGAGAGGGGCTGACAAAAATGGGGAAGGTGCAAGAACAATGACTGCCGCCTTTTTGTCTGCACCTCTGTGGTCAGAAGAAGCAAACAGTGAACAGAGAGTAGATCCCTGATATTTGGAGGGACAGTCTTTTAACCCACCCTGCCTCTGACAAGCTGTGTGCAAGCCTCTCCAGGAATACATGCACCTGCCAGGAATACATTAGCTGCCTGCCATAGGGCTAAAGAGTAGGTGGGTAGCTGCTACTGTGCTAAAAGCTAATATTGAGCAAAATTAACCACAGTTTACCATCCAAGTTTTCCTCTGAATGTTGCAAGCTTTTAATAGACTCTGGAATTCCAAAATAGCTACATTAAACAAATTCTGCAAATGTAATTGTTGTCTAAATAGAAAGAGAGATTTTCTGTGCTTCCTAATCTACAATCTTCTCAGAATCCTCAAGAACATGTTACTTTCTATTATGTGAAACCTATGAAATTGCTGGTACTTGATCAGCCTTGACTGACAGAAACAATAATGATTTATGGTTTCATCTAACAGAATCTAAAAAACCCTAAGAAATATCTAGTACAAGCAATATATTTAAAGTGGTAATCGAAGCTGAGGAAGTATAGTGACCTGTAGAAGACTTTAAAACTAGTTAGTAGTAGAACTCAAACTAAAACCTAATCTATTCATTGCTAATTCAGCACTTTTGCACAACTTAGTCTTCTCACCATGATTTCTTCCATCATTCAGCAAAGAGGTTTGATTGCCCATCCTTTATTAAGTTTTGGTTCCTTAGGGTTGAAATGATAAATGATAACTTCTGTTCTTATGATTCTCACAATGTAACATTCTGCCATATGCTTAATATATTACTCTTTATACAGAAGGCACTCAAGAGATTCTTGTCTACTGAAAAATTAATATACTGTTTTTTATCATCTCCTTTACACTTACTGTTTTTGTTAACAAAAGAAAATAAATTTGATTATTTCAGAGAAAGTGCATGTTAAAGCTCCAAAATGCCTAGCCATGTCTCGATTTATGGTATTCCTCATAGGATTATCAGGAATCTAATGATTTTTTTAGAACTAATATCAAAATCTTCCTTAAATTTTATTATAGTACCACATTTCCCATGGTATAATTTTATCCATTTTTTTCTTTCCTTTTTTAAAACAAAGACATAGACTCTCTGTTTGTGCTAGTCCATATGACAACATGAAGTACTGTGGGATCTACCAATGTCTATATCTAAAAAATCCTGGCCGGGCGCGGTGGCTCACGCCTGTAATCCTAGCTCTCTGGGAGGCCGAGGCGGGTGGATTGTTTGAGCTCAGGAGTTCGAAACCAGCCTGAGCAAGAGCAAGACCCCGTCTCTACTAAAAATACAAAGAAATTAATCAGACAACTAAAAATATATACAAAAAACTAGCCGGGCATGGTGGCGCATGTCTGTAGTCCCAGCTACTCGGGAGACTGAGGCAGGAGGATCGCTTGAGCCCAGGAGTTTGAGGTTTCTGTGAGCTAAGATGACACCACGGCACTCCAGCTCAGGCAACACAGTCAGACTCTGTCTCAATAAATACATAAATAAATAAATAAAAAATCATAACATTTACATTGTCTTAAAATCACTCTAAAACTAAAAGCCACATAGGAAATTTCTGAGAATTTTCTGGTTCTTAGAAACTTAATCTAGTGATAATATTACACATTTAACTAAAAATACTATTTTCAATTTATTTATTTTTCCTTATTGCCTTTTACTGAGATATACACTTTAGAATATTAGCTGACTTTTTTATACTTGGCCAATACAATGGTTTTCATAATTTGAGTATGGTGACTTTATTTAAATTACTCATAACATAATAGAAAAAAATGTTATTTTCAGTGCTTTATTTGGACCATGGGTTTATTTGCATTTTGCCTCATAATTTATCTTCCTTGAATTTAGATTATCGCCTTGTTAAACAACAAGACTGTATTATTATTACTTAATTTGAGAACCATGTGGAATCTAAGTTTTGTCTTATTTATATACAGCTGCAGTATATGAAAATAGAAATCACATGAGTCACTTTGGCCACAAAAATTTTTCTGACTTTAATCACAAAAATCTTCTTGTTTAAAAATAATTTAAATATAGCCTGTTTAATTTCCTTAGAATTGATGTATTAATAAGTGCTGCAAACAATAATACTATAATGACATCTAATATGAAAAAATATCAAATTATATGCTGCCAAAACAGGTGCAACATAAGAAACTGTTGAGTCAAACCTAAGAAATTCAAGACATTAGTATTATTTAAAAAGAAAAACAAAGAAAGAAAGGAACAATAAAGAGGAAACATTAGCATCATTTTACTCCCAAATAACTTATGATTTCTTGTTAATTTGGTTGAGGAATCAGTGCTTCCAATTCCCACCAGTATTTAAGTATCCTTTTGGGATATTCTTAAGATAAAAATAAAGGAAAAGTTCTTGCTGCTAATATATTTACCTTTGGCTTTAACATACACACATGAACACAAATGGAGACATACACTCATATATGTGCCAGAACTTTAAATAGGATGAATGAAAACTTTTCCACCATCAATAAGCATATATACTATTAAAGGATAATTATAGCAGCTGCAAAGTACCCTAACAAACCTTCAAATTAGGTTAGTTTATTTTTTGTTTTTAGGATACTTAAGATTTATTTTTAGGATACTTCCCAGAATTAGTTTTTCATATTGTAAGGCTATTTCTAAATGCTCAACAAATATAGTCAGTCACTATTTTCCATACCAATTATTCATATCCCTTCTCCAACAGCCATCTTTTATTCAGAATAGAATTTGTTAATAATATCTACTATATATATATACATATATATAAAAATTTCCCCATGTCTACTTCCACATATGATTGTAGGAAATGTATTATAAAATCCATTTACACCAAAAATTATTTTTATAAAAATATAAATAAAAAACTCAAAGCCACATAAAACTTGCAGATTAAAATGTAAGATAATCTTTTTTAATACTTAGATGATAAAAATTCAGTTAAAATTAGACAAAAACAGAATAAAAGTAAAGACTCCATTTATTTGGCATAAACTTCAAAAAATGGTGGCTAAAGGCAAAAATTGAAGATCCAAGTGTGTGTTGAAATAGTTCCTGATCTCAGCTCTATCTCTCGGAGGCCATATTATGAAGTGAAAAAATACCTGATAATTGTCACCATGCCTTCAAATCTACAGAAAAGTTAGTTGAGTAGGAATCCTTATATTTTCCCTCAAATGCCAGGCAAGAGTTGAATGACTGACTGAGAGAGGCACTGAAAACTGGAGACAGTTCTTCTCAGATAGAAATGAAGATTGTCATCCTCTATATTAAATTGGGAAGAATATCAACAACCCAATAGATATATGCCGTGAATAGCTTCATTAGCAGCAACCCCAGGAACTAAATTGAATAAACATTAATATAAATTATACAAGCCAAACTCAAACTAACAAGGAATATGCTTAGTGTCATATAAGCCCTCCTGAAACCTCTTACCAGTTTGTCCTCAGGCTACATAAAAGTAGACAGAACATGATATATATAAACTCAAACTTCATGTAGCTTAGAGGTAAAAATAAACTAATCTGATGTAGAATTAGAAAGAAGTCAAGAAGTTACTCAAAGTGTGGTACATGAAATGTCTGTCACTGGCCTACTGTGAGAAATGTACAAAAATCCAGAGGAAATGTTTTAAAACTTTGATAGAAATTTGACACTGTTGAATTATCCAGGCTTTATCAGTGGGTTCATCTCATTTAATAGGGTACAGACCAGGTCAAGTGATGTTGAAGGTGAGTGGTTTGTCACATGGAGCATGATCTCTGGACAAGTCATGCATGGAAGTACCATGCATCAGCCCATAATGGATTAGAAATAAAAAAGTAAAAGAAAAAATAAATACTGATCTTTAACATAGTTAGTTTGAGAAGCATTGGCCTCCCTACATCTAATCAGAGCAGAGCATTTATAAGCAAAGACACTGTCGATAGCTTTGCAAGTATGCAACTCTGCTGTAGAAAAGAGCAGCATTATAGTCAAAGGAGATATGAAGCACCAAATATGACTTGGAGTGACAGGGATTAAGCAGTAAAATAATGTATCCTTTATATTTAAAATATGTATTGAATAAATATAAATTAAAATGCAAGTAATAAAAAGACCAAATGAAATAAAATATGTTCCAGAGCTGAATAAATGAAAATTAAAACAGTTTTATAGAATAATTTTGAACCACCAAGAAAAAATCGATAATACAGGAAATTAAATTTCTAGAGAGGAAAGGCTTGGTGTAAATATGAACATAGAAGAAAATGACAAACATGCCTAAGCAATTAGAGAGCAATTACAGGGATGGAAGACAGAGATTACCCAAAAATACAATAACATGTTCTGAAAGCAGAAAACCCAACTGAAGGAGAAATAGCATATTATTTAAATATTTAATAGAGAAATGGTTCTTTGTAATAAAAGAAGAGCCAATTTTGTAGATAGAAGGGCAAACCATTTGAAAACAATTGAACGCAGAGCAATTAAAAAAAAGATATTTTCTGATTGTATTATTAAAATGTATAGGTAAAAGAAATAATTCTCCAAGTATGCAGACAGAAAAAAAGGGCTTCCTTAAGGGATAAAAGTTCTGATTTATGGTCTTATTCACCAAGGCAACATTAATTTGTGAAGACAAGGAATCATTATCTTTTACTTCTTAGGGAAATTCTTCTCCAAGATTATACTGGGAAAAGATATTATTTAAGAACAAATATGATTCATCAAAATGCTCTAATAAGATAAAGTTGAAGTCCTCATGGTGATGGAGAGAAAATAAAAACTTTGATTATGCAATCCAGCCAAATAAAAAGAATCAAATTAAATATTAATAACTCAGTAAGTCTACACTGGGTTCTGAAGATAGAGAGTAAATATTTAATCCATTTAGATATAGAACCAAGATTAAACAATTTGGGGACATTATAATATATTTCAATTAAAAATCAATTATATACTGTGATTATCATATAAGGTATGAAAAATAATATAATTAAAAATTGAGGCATATAAGAATGTGAGAGAATGCTATTCTCTTCGTTGTATATATCATTATGCTAAAAGGTATTATGTACAATTTAAGTATACAGTTATAATCATTTGTCCAATTTAAAAGTTTTCATGATCTCACTATGGGGTTTCTCAAACTGAGCACTCCTGACATTTGGGTCAAATAAGTCTTTATTTTGGGAACTTTCCTATACAATATAGGGTGTTCAACAGCATCTCTGGCTTCTACTCACTAGATCCTAGTAGTATGTCCCTTCCCATCCCTGTTGTGACAACCAAAAAATCTCTCGATATTGTCAAATGTCCCCTGAGAGGGAACTTTTCTCCCCTCCCTTAAGAACCACTGCCTTGGAGGTGTCATTTAAGAAACTTTTCATATGATTAAAAAAAAAAATCTGAAAATACAACAATTCTCTTAAATTTTCTTTTACATTTAAATATAATTAGATGTAATACTTTTTCTATTGACATAAAATTATATTTTCTTTTGTTCTTCTTGTCAATTTTGTATTAATAATTACCAAACTGTCAGTAGGAAGAGAATTATTTTCAGAATTTGACTGTTATGCTTTCTGAAACTAAACAAATTTATTTTTGAGCAACTTGGATGACAAAGGCAGGAGAAAATATAATTGTGATTAATTACATAATCTCATTATTTTAATAAGGGAGCAAAAATGTATTTACAGTTTTCTCAAGAATCTTTAAAAAGTTGATTAGGCATCAGATAATTGAGATTAAAATTCATGTAAAATGAGACACCAATAGTTTATATCTAACCATTTGGCTCAGGTAATGCAGACAAACACAGATTTAAGAATTTTGTCTTTTTCAGATGTGCAGCATGCAAATATTTTCTCCCATTTTATAGGCTGTCCATTTGCTCTATTGATCGTCTTCTTAGCTGTGCACAAGCTTTTTAGTTTAATCAGGTCCCATTTATTTATTTTTGTTGTTGCTGTGATTGCTTTGGGTGTCTTCTTCATAAATTCTCTGCCTAGGCCGATATCTATAAGAATTTTTCCAACATTTTCCTCTAGAATTCTTATAGTTTCATGCCTTGGATTTAAGTCTGTTATCCATTGTGAACTAATTTTTGTGAGTAGTGAGAGTTGCAGATCCTGTTTCAGTTTTCTATGTGTCGCAAAAGCAAATTATGTAACCAAAGTGTTTGTACCCCCAGAATATTCTGAAATATAAATAAATACATGAATAAATAAATAAATAAAATCATATTTAAAAAAATAATTTTGTCTTAAAATGGACAACCTGCATTGGTCCTGAGGTTTATTGAGTTGGTTTCAAAGTATTTGTCAGTGATTACTGTTCTATGCTATAGACCAGTTGCCTGATAGACTACAAGTTCTGTGAGGTTAGCAATTGTTCTGATTTTGCTTACTGCCCTAACCGAAGGGCCAATAACCACTCCTGGCACATAGTAAATGATTAATAAATATGTAAATGTGACAGCAGTCATCCAATTGAGTGGGAATGTATTTTTAACTCTGATTATCCATGCAATTCCAAGTTCTCTATTTACAGCAATGCATTACTAATAAATTCCTGACAATTTTGAGAAATGTTTAGCATTAAATTATTAAAAACAGTCTTGATTACATGATTTCCTTTGGTTTTTTGTTCTAAAGAAGCACATATGTTCAAGCTTCACTATTTTAATTACACATACTGGGAATTCATCCAAATACAAACTGAATATTAAGCTAAACCTATAGAGAGATAAAGAAATCTTTATTGTAATTTTCTGAGAAATGTTTGACACTTACCTTCTTTCTGCTTCTTTCTCTCCCTCACTCTCTGTAATGCATGGAATTACATTCAGATGTAGTAAACCCAATCTCTCTGCAAAGCTGAAATCCATATTTAATTAGCCCAGTTTCAAATAAGCAATGTTTTTCATTTGGAGTGTGATAATGCAAATTTGTCAAAGGATGGGGCTCAGCAATAGGATGGCATAGAGCTCCTCTTGTGGGTTTTGGGCCAGGTTCATAATGTTCTCTTAATATGGTTTTGCTTTTAGAATCATTTCAGGCATTACAGTTGATCATGTTTATGAGTATTCAGGGACTTCTAAGTATGCAAATTGTTTAGCTGACACATATACAGACTAATGAAATTTTACTAAATTTAGAGCTATTGCTATACGAACCTAGTTTATAGTATTTTAGTGTGCATATCCACAGTATATATTTTATGCATTCTATTAATTATATTTTATTAATTATAATAAGGTAAACTTGTTGTATAATGTAACTTTTTTAAAACAAGGCTTTCCCACTGTGTTTTATGTGAGAAACAAAAATCTATTTCTTTTATAGTCATTATTAGTACTTTTATAATTACAGTTTAAAAAGACCAAATGAAATAAAATATGTTCCAGAGCTGAATAAATGAAAATTAAAACAGTTTTATAGAATAATTTTGAACCACCAAGAAAAAATCGATAATACAGGAAATTAAATTTCTAGAGAGGAAAGGCTTGGTGTAAATATGAACATAGAAGAAAATGACAAACATGCCTAAGCAATTAGAGAGCAATTACAGGGATGGAAGACAGAGATTACCCAAAAATACAATAACATGTTCTGAAAGCAGAAAACCCAACTGAAGGAGAAATAGCATATTATTTAAATATTTAATAGAGAAATGGTTCTTTGTAATAAAAGAAGAGCCAATTTTGTAGATAGAAGGGCAAACCATTTG
>NW_012148175.1:989447-996443 GCF_000956105.1 Propithecus coquereli
AATAAAGCTTTCCTGCTGCAGGTGAAAATTCAGATGCAACAATTTGAATCTGAAGTTGAAAAATAATCTCCACCCTAATTAGAAGATGAAGAAAGTGTTCAGCCCAATCCTTGATCACTTTTTATGTTCACTGTTGGCAAAGATTCTGTGATTTTAAAGTGACACACACCACTGAAAACCACTTATTATTTTGTTTTAAATTTTTTGAGAACTGCTATTTAATCCTAGGATGATTGATGCTTCAGTAAAGCTTAGTAGCCCCGAATAGGTGTCTGACTGCTGTATCGTGTGATTCCCTTATCATATCTGAGGATTCAACTTTGTTCCCTTCCCTCTGTCAGCTTCACTATATCCTTAACTTTTAATGTTATTTACATTGCGATTTTTGCTGAACTTTATAGAATTAATGTAAAATAGCCTCATTGTTGAGACTAGTAGTATGGTACAATTACATTTTCTTTATTGTAGAAATTTTTATATTTTCTACTATTAAGAATTAACTATTTTTTATTTGTTTAATTTTTATGCACCTATTTCTGTATTGTTCAAAAGTACAAACTGAATTGCTGCATACTTATAAACAATGTTTCCAAATGGAAAGTATTCCAAATTTGCTCTAAGTTATTTTTTTATTATTTCTTGTAGAGATTTTACCTTTGTCTGTCTTTGGCTCAAATCTAGCTGTATTGCTGTATAGGCATAGGTAGTGTACAGCTGTTGACCAGGAATGTTACAATTCTTCTCCTCAGTTTAAGCTCTTGGTTCCTAAATCTCATCTTGTCTTCTTTCTTCTTAAGGGAAGACTACACTATAATAAACTCTAAGATTGTGGGATTGAAAGGTAAATTGTTCTAATTGTTAAAGTCTTTATTGCCTCTGCACAATTGATGGATAGTTTTAACTTTGTACATCATGCAAGGAAAATATTTTCTAGGAAATTTTGTTTGCATCAGCATTTTGAGCCCTTTGCTCCAATGCTTACACTCGAGTGTTATTGAGAAGTATGATGATATTTTGGATTCCAGTTAATGCGTAATTGATCCTCAATTACCAGTATCTCTACACCATTACTCTAAAGTGACTCATTTATTCAAGAATTATCTTCAGAATATTTACCTGTGTGTTATAATTTTGACTCATGGAATTACGGGGACAAGACAGTGGAAGGGACCCACTATTCATTATACAACTTTGAAATGCTCCTTCTTTATTTACATCATCTCCACCTTACTCTGTCTAGTAACCCTAGTTTTCTATCTTTCACCTTCAATATGTACAGACATTGATAATTCTTTGACGGTCTCTTCCACAGGTGAATGAATGGTAGTTGAAGGTCTAAGCAAGATGGAGGAATAGAGTCTCTCTGTCTCTTGTCAACTCGCCAATGACGTTAACTTAATGCATAACAATTTCTCAGTTGCTAGGTTTTTTCACACAATTTTATCTAAAAACTGAAATTTAATATAATGCTTTACTTAAATTTAGCATAATACTTTATCAAAAATTAATTAGACAGGATAAAATGGAAATTTCATGTTCTGGTATCCTTTGAGAAATTTTATTTCAACCTACATGGAAATAAGTATAATTTAAACACAAGGGATCCCCTTTTTAAAATGGAAAAGAAATCTAAATATCCCCAAACATGGAATTATTTAATTAAAATTTGGCATGTCCTTCAAATGGAAATAAAGGCTCTTGAGTTAAGAAAACATGTAATCTTTCTTTCAGTTGATAGCTGCTTATGTGTATTGGATGATTATGTAACAATATGTAGAACTGTAAAGGGCAAAGTAATAACCAAATAGAAATCTCCATCTATTGTCCCACTGCAGAAACACCAAATTCAACAACTATCCACCCAAGCAAGCACCTTTAGAAGAACCAAAAATCAGGTAAGTAATCATACTATATGCTTTTAACATTATATCAAGGAAAGAGGCACTGAAGAGTGCAGAAAAGACAATCTTGCATTGCTTATGGCACCACTCCCCCAACCCCTGGCAGAGTCACATCAACATGGCTAGTGGAGACAAAATCTGTGTGCCCAGAGGAGGGAGAGTGAAATGATTGTGGGGCTTTGCATTGAAACTCAGGGCTGCCCTGTCACAGGGGAACACAGCACAGGGCAGAATTTTGCCAGTGCCCATGGAAGGAGCATATTGACCAGCCCAGCCTGAAGGAAATCCACCCCAAATCTTGAGTTCTGGCTAGCACCATCACTGGCTTACAAAAACTAGACTGGGGCCTGGACTAAATTCGTAAGATAGTTGTGCCACAAAGACTGCAGTACTTGAGTAATTCCTGTGGCTGTGCTGGTTTAGAGCCAGTGGACATGAGGTACATGTGACCCAGTGAGACACCAGCAATAGCAGTCAAGTCAGTGTCTGTGTCACTCATCCCCAAGCATATGCAGTGCAGCTAAGGGAGAGACTTCTTCCACTTGGAGAAAGGAAATGGAAGAGCTCAGAGGACACTGTTTTGCAACTTGGGTACCGGCTCAGCCACAGTAAAAAAAAAGTACAAAGCAAATTCCTGAAACCCCTGAGTCCAGGGTTTAGTTCCTGGATAATATTTCTGGACCCATCCTGGGCCAGAAGGAAACATGCTTCCTTGAAGGGAAGAACCCAGTCCTGATAGGATTCACCGCCTGCGGACTAAAGAGCTCTTGGGCTTTGAATACACATCAGAGGTAGCCAGATAAAAGTCACCACTGGCTTTGGCTGACACTAGGCTGGCTTCAGGTGAGATCTGGTGCTAGTAGCCATGAGGAAGTGCCCCTGATGCTCCTCCCCCAACTCCAGAATCCCGGGACAGATGTGAAGGAAGAGAGTGAGAGATTTTGCCTGGTAATCTAGGAAATTCTCAAGTATCTTGCCAAGTCCACCAAGGCAATACCACCAGGAATCCATAAGAGTCAAAATATTACTAGGCTTGGGGCACAACCAGTGCTAATATGGCTACAGTGACCAAAGACTTAGAACACAATACTCACTTTCCTTTCAATATCTGGAAAGATTTCTCAAGAAAGATGTATTCAAACAAGCCCAAGCTACAAAGATTAAATAACTACTTCTTCAATGCCTAAACATTGATGAACATCCACAAACATCAAGAACACCCAGGAAGACATACCTCAGCAAATGAACTAAATAAAATATCAGTGACCAATCCTCTAGTGATAGAGATAGGTGAGATTTCAGACAAAGAATTCAAAATAGCTGCCCTGAATAAGCTCAATGAACTCCAAGACATCACAGAGAAGGAATTCAGAAGCTCATAGAGAAATTTTACAAAAAGATTGAAATAATTTTTTAAAAAATCAAGCATAAATTCTAGAGCTTAAGAATTCCACAGAGAAACTGAGAAATACATTAAACTCTCAACAGAATCTACAAAGCAGAAGAAAGAATTAGTGAGCTTGAAGACAGGGTATATGAAAATACACAGTCAGAAGAGAAAAAACAAAAAAAATAAAAAAAAAATGAAGCATGCCTATAAGATCTATAAAAGAGCCTCAAAAGAGCAAATCTAAGAATTACTGGTTTTAAAGAGGGCATAGAAAGAAAGATTGGGGTAGAAAGTTTATTCAAAGAAATAGTAACAGAGAACTTTCCAACCTAGCAAAAGATATCAATATTCAGGTACAAGAAGGTCATAAAACACCAAGCAGATTTAACCTAAACAAGACTACCTCAAGATATTTAATCATCGAGCTCCCAAAGATCATGGATAAAGAATAGGTCCTAATGGAAGGAAGAAAAAAGAAAACAATAACATATAAAGAACTCCAGTGTGTCTAGCAGCAGACTTCCCACTGGAAATTCATACAGGTCAGGAGATAATTGCATGACATATTCAAAGTGCTGAAGAAAAATAAATAAATAAATAAAAACCTTATGTCAGGAATATTATATCCTGCAAACACATCCTTCAAACATGAAGGAGAAATAAGGACTTTCTGAGACAAACAAAAGATAAGGGATTTCATGGACTCTATACCTGTGCTACAAGAAATGCTAAAAGGAGTTCTTTTATTTGAAAGAAAAGGATGTTAATGAACAATAGAAAATCATCTGAAGTATGCAACTCGTGAGTAACAGTAAGGACACGAATACAGAATACTCTAGTCCTGTAATTGTGATGTAGAAACCACTATGTCTTGAGTAGGAAGACTAAAAGGCAAATCTATCAAAAAAAAAAAAAAAACACTACAACTTTTGAGAGATATATAATATAAAAAAACATATGGACGGTAACAAGAAAAAGTTAAAAACTGAGTATGGGGATGGAATTAAGAGTTGAATCTCTGTTAGATTTCTCTCTGCTTGTTCATATGTTTGTTGGATTGTTTGTAAGCAGAGTTGTCATATATTTAAAATATATTTATTATAAAATGTATTTGCAAGTGTCATGGTAACCTCAAATCAAAAAACTTACAACAGATACACAAAAAATAAAAAGCAAGAAATGAAACACACAACCAGAGAAAAATCACTTCTAACAAAAGAAGACAGGAAGGAAGGAAGAAAAAAAGAGAGGATCACAAAACAACCGGAAAGCAAATAACAACATGGCAGTAGTAAGTCCTTACCTATCAATAATAACATTGAATGTGAATGGATTAAACTCATTGATTAAAAGATGTAGAATAGTTGAATATATTAAAAAACAAGAGCCAACTATATGTTGTCTATAAGAAACAAAGTTCACCTATAAAGACACACATAGACTAAAAACAAAGGGATGAGAAAAGATATTCCATGTAAATGGAAAACAAAAAAGATCAGGAGTAGCTATACTTCTATCAGATAAAATAGACTTCAAGACAAAAATTGTAAAAAGAGACAAAGAAGGTCACTATATAATGATAAAGGGCTCAAATGAGCAAGAGGATATAATGCTTTTGATTATATAGGCACCCAACACTGGAGCACCTAGATATATAAAGAAAATATTACCAGAGCTAAGGAGAGAGATAGATCCCAATACAATAATCATTGAAGACCTCAATACTCCACTTTCAGTATTGGACAGATAATCCACACAGAAAATCAACAATCAAACACTGGACTTAATCTTCACTATAGACTAAATGGACCTAATAGAGATTTACAGAACATTTCATCCAACAGCTCCAGAATTTACAGTCTTCTCCTCAGCTCATGGATCATTCTTAATGATAGATCATGTGTTAGGCCACAAAACAAGTCTCAAAAATTCAAAAAAATTTAAATCATACCAAATATTTTCTCTGACCACAACAGAATAAAACTAGAAATCAATTACAAGAGGAATATTGGAAAATAAACACACACATGCAAATTAAACAATATGCTCCTGAAAATGCCCAGTGGATCAATAAAGAGAGTAAGAAGGAAATGAAAAAAATTCTTAAAACAAATGAAAATACAACATATCAAAACCTATGGGATACAGTAAAAGCAGTAATAAGTTTATGACAATAAATGCCTACATCAAAAAAGTAAAAAAGCTTCAAACAAAAACCTAATGATGCATCTCAAAGAACTGGGGAAACATGAGGAAACCAAACCCAAAGTTAGTAGAAAAAAAGAAATAAGAAAGATCAGGGCAGAAAAAAAGATACCAAAGATCAATGAAACAAAATGTTGGTTTTTAGAAAAGATAAACAAATAGCCACACCTTTACCCAGACTAAGAAAATAAGAGAGAAGGCCCGAATAAATAAAATCAGAGATGAAAAGGGAGACATTATAACTGATATTGCAGAAATCCAAAGGCTCATTAGAGACTACTATGAGCAACTATATGCCAATAAATTGGAAAGCCTAGAAGAAATGGGTAAGTTCCTAGACACATACAACTTACCAAGATTGAACCAGGAAGAAATCCAAAATCAGAATAAACCAAAAACAAGTAATGAGATAGAAGCAGTAATAAAAAATGTCTCATCAAAGAAAAGCCCAGGAGCTGATGGTTTCACTGGTGAATTCCACCACAAGTATTCAAAAAAGAACTACTACGAATCCTACTTAAACTATTTCAAAAAAAATCAGGAGGGGATGCTCTCAAACACATTCTATGAAACCTGTGTCACCCTGATGCTAAAACCAGAAAAGGACACAACAACTACAATAAAAACTATATGCCAATGTCTCTGATGAACTTAGATGCAAAAATCTTCAACAAAATATTAATACTAGTAAACCAAATTCAACAACAAATTAAAAAGATTATTCGTCACGATTAAGTGGGATGCATCCCAGGGATGCAAGGATAGTTCGTCCCATGCAAGTCAATCAATGTGATACATCATATCAACAGAATGAAGGACAAAAATCATATGATCATTTCAATTAGTGCTGAAAAACCATTCAATAAAATCAACATCTCTCCATGATAAAAACTCTCAATAAACTGGGAGTAGAAGGAACTTACCTCAACATAATAAAAGCCATATATGACAGAGGCACAGCTAGTACCACAATGCCTGGGGAAAAACTGAATGCCTTTCCCCTAAGATCTGGGACAAGACAAGGATGCCCACTTCACCAGTTATTCGGCATAGTACTGAAAGTTCAAGCTAGAGCAATCAGACAAGAATGAAACAAAGGGCATCCCAAGTGGAAAGGAAGAAGTCAAATTATCCTTGTTTGTAGATAATATGATGTTATATCTAGAGAAACCTGAAAATATCACCCTAAAACAATTAGAATGGATAAAAAAATTTAGTAAATTTGCAGGATACAACATCAACATACAAAAGTCTGTAGCAATTCTATATGTCAACAGTAAACAATCTGAAAAATAAACCAAGAAACTATTCCTGTTTACAATAGATACAAGTAAAATAAAATACCTAGGAATAAACTTAACCAAAGAAGTGAAAGGTCTCTATAAAGAACACTATAAAACATTGATTAAAGAATCGCCGCAGCAACAAAAATAAATAAGTGGGATCTAATCAAATTAAAAAGCTTCTGCACTGCCAAGGAAACTATCATTAGAGTGAATA
>NW_012148175.1:997288-1060162 GCF_000956105.1 Propithecus coquereli
GCACTACCCGAAGGATGGACATATTTGAAACACGGACTTGGGGGGGGGAACCAAGGGCAACACACGTAACCTAAACATCTGTACCCACATAATATGCTGAAATAAAAAAAAAAAAAGAAATTTAAGAGGACACAGTAAATGGAAAGATATTCCATGCTCATGGATTAGAAGAATCCAAATTGTTAAAATGTCCATACTGACCCTATCAATCTACAGATTCTACAGATTCACTGCAATCCCCATCAAAATACCAATGTCTTTCTTCCCAGAAATTAAAAAAAAACATACTAAAATTTACATGGAACCACAAAAGACTCAGAATAGCCAAAGCCATTCTGAATAAAAAGAACAAAACTGGAGGAATCACAGTATCTGAGTTCAAATTATACTACAGAGCTGTAGTAACAGCATGGTACTGGCATAAAAACATACATATAGACTGAGGGAACTGAATGGAGAACCTGAAATAGATCCACAAATCTATAGTGAACTTATCTTCAACAAAAGTACCAAGTGGAGAAAGGATGGTCTCTTCAATAAATAGTGCTGGGAAGACTAAATATGTATATGCGGAACAATGAAACTAGACCCTTATCCCTCACCATAACCAAAATAAAATGAAAAGGGATTAAAGACTTAAATCTAACATCTGAAGCTATGAAACTACCAGAAGAAAATATTGGGGAAACACTTCAGGACGTTGGTCTGGGCAAGGGCTTTTTGAGTAATACCTGAAAGCACAAAGACAAAATTTGAAAAATAGGATCACATCAAACTAAAAAGCTTCTGCAGAACAAAGGAAATAATCAAGAAAGTGAAGAGGCAACCCACAGAATGAGAACAAATATTTGCAAACTACCCATCTGACAAAGGATTAAAAACTAGACTAAATAAAAAGCTCCAACAACTCAATAGGAAAAAAATCAAATAATCCAATTAAAAATGGGCAGAAGATCTGAACATACATTTTTTAAAAGAAGACAAATGGCCAATAGATATATGAAAAAATACTCAGCATCATTAATCATCAGAGAAATGCAAATCAAAACTATAATGAGATATCATCTCACTACAGTTAAAATGGCTTTTTTCAAGAAGACAGACAATAACAAATTTTGGTGAGGATGTGGACAAAGGGTAATCCTTATACACTGTTGTTGGGAACATAAATTAGTGCAACCACTATGGAAACAGAATGGAGATTCCTCAAAAAACTAAAAATAGGCCGGGCGTGGTGGCTCACGCCTGTAATCCTAGCTCTCTGGGAGGCCGAGGCGGGCGGATTGTTTGAGCTCAGGAGTTCGAAACCAGCCTGAGCAAGAGCGAGATCCCGTCTCTATTAAAAATAGAAAGAAATTAATTGGACAACTAAAAATATATAGAAAAAACTAGCCAGGCATGGTGGCGCATGCCTGTAGTTCCCAGCTACTCAGGAGGCTGAGGCAGGAGGATCCCTTGAGCCCAGGAGTTTGAGGTTGCTGTGAGCTAAGACGATGCCATGGCGCTCTAGCCCTGGCAACACAGTGAGACTCTGTCTCAAAACAAACAAACAAACAAAAAAACTAAAAATAGAACTACCATATGACCCAGCAATCCCTCAGCTAGCTATATATCCAAAGGAAGAGAATTCCGTATATCAAAAAGTATCTGCACTCCCATGCTTATTGCAGCACTATTCACAATTACCAAGATATAGAATCAACCTAATTGTCCATCAAGGGATGAATGGATAAAGAAATCATAGTACATACACACAATGGAATATTATATAGCTACAAAAAAAGAATGAAATTCTGCCATTTGCAACAACACAGAAGGAACTGGAGAACATTATGTTAAGTGAAATAAGCCAAGCACGGAGAGAGAAATCTCAAATGTTCTCACTCAAATATGGGAGCTAATTATTGAAAACTATTGATTTTATAGAGACAGAAAGTAGAACGATGGTTACCAGAGGCTGAGAAGGGTAGCAGGGAGAGGGGAATAAAATAGGGATGGTTAATGGGAGCAAAGATACAGTTAGATAATTAGAAAGAATAAGTAATATTTGATAGTACAACAAAGTGACTATAAACAACAATAATTTCAAGTATACTTTAAAATAACTAAAAGAGTGGAATTGGAATATTACTAATACAAAGAAATATTAAATGCCTGAGGTGATGGGTACCCCAATTACCCTGATTTTATTAATTCACATTGTATACCTGTATCAAAAAATCACATGAATCCCATAAAGGTGTACAACTCTTATGTTCCCATAATAATTAAAAATAAATCCATCTATATTGAAAATAAATAAAAATAGTCATGTTCTAAAAATACATAGAACAAAATAGAAAGACATATTTCTGGCTAGTTTAATTATTTTTTCATATGGATTATGAATGACATTATTATTTCTAACTTCTTTTTTATTCTAAAATGCCAATGTATTTGTTTTATAACCAGAAGGATAAACTGATTTAAAAATATCTGTGTAGATAATAGAATTTTTGCTTTTCAAAATAACAATTAAAAATTATAACAAGTAATTCCACTTATTGGCATATTAACCTTGCTAATATATTTTGGAAAATATTAATCATTATCTAAAAAGGTCCTTCTAAGTCCAGGCTACTGACTGTGATACTGAGTAACAAAATCCAAACAAGAAAAAACAAAAGATCATTAATATATGCATCTCTGAGACATATTTTAGTGACTTATGTCTTTTTACATGTTTCCATTCTCTTTTGGCTCCCTTGATTAAAAATTAGTAACATTGTTGATGAAAAACATCTCTTTACAGGGAAAAACAATAGAAGAGAAGTAAACTCACAAGAGAAGAAAGTGTGGTTATATGGGCAAAAAAAGTGAGGTTTTGAGAATCATTTTTATTTTTATTCTTGAAATTGATTTCCAGTATTTATTTAACATATAAGTGCTTTCTAGTCTTAGGACTTGGTAAAATTCTCAAGCCTGTCACTTTCAGCTGTGTGACCCTGAATCTCAAACTTCATTTTTAAAATAAAAATATTTATCCCTGACAACTTCACAAAATATAATAATTTAAAAAAAAATGAACTGGAAAATGCAAGAAAATGTATAAGTTGAAGATCTCAGGATGCATGATATCCTTGCCTTTTGGATCTTATTCCAGAACAAAAATCTCCAAACCTTTTAAAAACATGAACAAATAAATCCAGGAAATACACTGTCTAAGAATTGAAATTCTTACCATAAATAACAGTTCCTCTTTGACAGTGTTGTCTGTATTGCAGCATAATTCTCCACTTTTCATGAATAATTTCTCAGAGCTCTAACAGGTTGGGGTTATTTTTACTTCCTGTGTCAGTTTATATGCAAAAGGGAGAAGAAACAAACCATTATACCAAATATTAGACTTTTTATTATTGGAAACATTGTAATAATATACAGCTGTATAGCATATCAAGAATCCACAAGAAATATTTTAAGATTCAAGGGATAATGAACAGAGACATTGTGCACAGAATTAACATTTTTTTTGAAACCAGAGGCCCTTTTACTTCTCTAGAGAGCAAAAAATATATCTCAGCAATTTGTATTTATCCACGAGACAGGCATGAAAGAGACCTTAAAGATCATATAATTCCACTTTTTCATTTTAGAAATGAAGAAGCTAAGGGAGAGAATGAGATAAGTGGTTTTCCCATTATCACCTCATGAGTTACGAGAGTAATTTGGCTTAGAGAGCAAAGGGCCCGAAAAGCCAAGCCCCTTTCACTGCACCCCACACTGCTAAGTCTGCTCCTCCTTGGTTGTGGCATAAGAGCCGTGCTTGTGGATATTTAAGAGTGGGATTTTGGCTCAAAATGATAAAAGAACATATGAATCTGTTCTTAAATAAATTTCAGCCTCCATAAGAACCTCAGAAAAGCAACTAGACACTTAAATAGAATTTGCAAAATCCTTTGCCTCAGATTGGAGACTCCCCTTTAAATCTTTCAGACATTACCAATAAATATTCACAAAAAAATGTTCTGACATAACATCCTGGTATTTTAAATATAAGTCTGTATCAAGCAAAGAAAATCAGAAATTTCTAGTAGCAGGGTAAGTTATCTATTCTTACAAGGCACAACCATCCATGAACCTGATGCTAAAATGTAGCATCTCTCTTGCAAATCAAAGATGGAGCCATTGTTTCATGTTCCTTTATTAAATGCCATTCATTTTATCTGAGCCTTCAAATACCCAAGTGATTGTCACACTTTGGAAAATGTGGAGGAGCAAAAGGACTTCATGAAGAATTGTCCGATTTTTATGTCTTTACATCCTTTATGATATCACTTTTCTTTCTATAGCACCTGACAACCTCTTAGGAGAGTGAAAAGAAATTAGCCCCTTATTTCTTACATTACCTACTTCCCATTTCATCTCTTTGTATGCTCCTTCTTCTAGTAAAGTGTGGGAAATTCTTAGGCTGTGATGAGACAGTAATTTGCATTTTCAATTTACTACTAGTGATTAAGCCTTCATTTGGGAATAACATCAAGAAAATCACTGCCAGGTTATACTGGCTGGATCTCTACAATTGGTATTTGATGTTACTCTCTGTTTGTTTCCCAAGCATAATCAGGGATAGAAAATATAACAATAATCACAAAAATGGTCCATTGAATTTATTAAACCTCATTGTAACACAGGGCATATAGTTATTATATAGGTCTATCTAATTCTTATAAAAATTGTGAGAAATAAATGTGTAAATGAGTACCATCATTAGCATCCTTAATTAGATAAGGAAGCTGAAACACAAGATCACATGTGATGTAAAGAGCTGGATTCATTTTCATGTCTTCTAGATGCCAACGCCTGCACTTTTCCACTGGAATGCTCGCAGAAACAAAAGCTATCAAGTCAGCCTTATCAAATCTCTGTTAAATATCTAGTGTTTATTTTTAAATGTCTAGGGAGAAAATTCAATTTACCAAGTGTATATCGAGAATTCACAATGTTACCAGACTTCTGCACATTAGGCAATGAAATCCGACAGTGAATATTTTTCAGGAAGATTTTTATTTTTGGCTTTACTGTGAGACAAATCCTTTATCTGCTAACCTAAATCCAGTTTTTTTATAAGTGCAAACTCAAAAACATGTACATTTGTGTTTAGTTCTTAATCTCAAACAGAATATACTATTGTGTTGATCATATGCAATTAGAGATTATTATGACATTTTATAGAGTGCATAATATGAACTTTCATATGAATTGATTTCCCACATTTATTATAATATAAATAGTTCAAACTAATTTCTTCTTTGTACAAAGATTTAATTTGTAACATCTTAGTTGAGCCCTAATGAGAATTCCACTTTTGTCTTTCTTCCTGTTCTAATTTGTTACAGAAATTAAATCAGTCAATCATAATTCGTTTTCTACAAATCAGTAATAACAACTATACCCTCTTCCTTTACTTATTCACAAATGGATTCTTTTTTCTTTAATCAACATAATGCCTAGGTAAGTAAACTAAGCTAGCTAGCCCACACTGTTTGTTTCTTGTTTCTCTTAACATCTCTTCATTCATGGACATTAGGAGAAAATAGACAGTACATCTTTTTTTCCCCCCTTTCTATTTTTTTTAATTATTTTTTTTTTATTTCAGCATATTACAGGGGTACAAATGTTTAGGTTAGGTATATTGCCCTTGCCCCTTGCTAGTCAGAGCTTCGAGAATGTCCATCCCCCAGACCATGCTCACCACACCCATTAGGTGTGTATATATCCACCCCTCCTCCCCACTCCTGACTGCCTGACACCCGCTAAATGTTATTACTATATGTGCTCATAAGTGTTGATCAGTTAATACCAACTTAATGGTGAGTACATGTGGAGCTTGTTTTCCATTCTTGTGACACTTCACTTATTAGAATAGGTTTCAGCTCTATCCAGGATAATACAAGAGGTGCTAGATCACCGTTGTTTTTTGTGGCTGAGAAGAACTCCATAGTATACCTACACACACACACACACACACACACACACACACACACCACATTTTATTAATCCACTCATGTACTGATGGACACTTGTGTTGTTTCCACATCTTTGCAACTATGAATTGTGCTGCTATAAACATTCTAGTGCAGATGTCTTTTTTTATAGAATGTTTTTTGTTCTTTTGGGCAGACACCCAGTAATGGGATTGCTGGATCAAATGGTAGTTCTACCTGTAGCTCTTTGAGGTATCTCCATATTACTTTCCATAGTGGTTGTACTAGTTTGCAGTCCCACCAACAATGTATGAGTGTTCCTCTCTCTCTCCATCCATGCCAACATTTATTGTTTTGAGAGTTTTTGATAAAAGTCATTCTCACTGGAGTTAAGTGATAACTCGTTATGGTTTTGATTTGTATTTTCCTGATGATGACAGATGTTGAACATTTTTTCTTGTTTCTTTGCCCTTAGTGCATCTTCTTTTGAAAAGTTTCTGTTCATATCCTTTGCCCACTTTTTAATGGGGTTGTTTGATTTTTTCAGGCTGATTTTCCTGAGTTCTATATAGATTCTAGTTATCAGTCCTTTATCGGATGTGTAGCATGTAATATTTTCTTCCATTCTGTAGGTTGTCTGTTTGCTCTCATGATAGTTTCCTTGGCTTTGCAGAAGATTTTGAATTTGATCAGGTCCCATTTATTTATTTTTGTTGTTGCTATAATGGCCTTTGGGGTCTTCTTCATAAATTCTTTGCCTAGATCGATATCTATAAGAATTTTTCCAACATTTTTTTTTAGAATTCTTGTAGTTTCATGCCTTAGGTTTAAATCTATTATCCAATATGAATTGATTTTTGTGAGAGGTCAGAGGTGTGGAACCTGTTTCAGTCTTCTACATGTGGCTATTCAATTTTCCCAGCACCATTTAGTGAATAAGGATTATTTTCCCCAGTGTATGTTTTTGTCTGCTTTGTTAAAGATTAGATGGCTATATGAGGATGGTTTTATATCTGAGTTCTTAGTTCTGTTCCATTGATCAATGTCTCTTGTGCCAGTACTATGATGTTTTAGTTACTATAGCCTCATATTATAGCTTTAAGCCTTGTAAATTGATGCCTCCCAATTTGTTCTTTTTGCTTAAGATTGCTTTTGCTATACAGGTCTTCTCTGGTTCCATACGAAGTATAGAAGTATTTTTTCTAGATTTCTGAAAAATGATGGTGGTATTTCAATAAGGATTACATTGAATCTGTAGGTCACTTTGAGTAGTATAGGCATTTTAACAATGTCGATTCTGCCCATCCATGAGCATGGCATGGTTTTCCACCTGTTTATGTTCTCTGCTGTTTTCTTCCTCAGTGTTTTGTAGTTCTTCCTGTAGAGGTCTTTCACCTCCTTAGTTAAATATATTCCTAGGTATTTTATTTTCTTTGTTGCTATTGTGAAGGGTATTGATTCTTTGATTTGGTTCTCAGTCTGACAGTTGTTGGTATATAGGAATGCTACAGGTTTCTGTACATTGATTTTGTAACCTGAGACTTCACTGAATTTGTTTATCAATTACAGTAGTCTCATGGCAGAATCTTTGAGGTTTTCTAGATATAAGTTCATATCATCAGCAGAGAGTGATAGTTTGACCTCTTCTGCCCCCGTTTGGATGCCCTTGATTTCCTTCTCCTATCTGATTGCTCTGGCTAGGACTTCCAGCCCCATGTTGAATAGAAGCAGAGATAGAGGGCAACCTTGTCTGGTTCCAGTTCTAAGTGGGAATGCTTTCAGTTCTTCCGCATTCACTATGATGTTGGCTGTGGGTTTGTCATATATGCCTATATGGTTCTATGCCTATTTTGTTAAGAATTCTTATCATAAAAGGGTGCTGAATTTTGTTGAATGCTTTTTCTGCATCTATTGAGAGGATCGTAAGGTCTTTGTTTTTACTTCTAGTTATGTGGTGAATTACATTTAAAGATTTGTTTATGTTGAACCATTCCTGCATCTCTGGGATGAAGCCCACTTGGTCATGATGGATTATTTTTTTTGTTAAGCACCTGAATTACGTTTGCTAGGGTTTTTTGAGAATTTTTGCATCTATATTCATAAGGAATATTGTTAGGACATAGTTTCATCATTAATTTTTGTCTTAATCTTCATTATAAAATGAGGAGGTATTTTAGAAATATATATAGTTCATAAAACCAAAAAGGAAAATCAGCACCAGAATTACCTAGTCATTTTATATGTCCTTAACAGATGCTAAATTTCCTATTAACTTTTTTAAGCACTTAAGCACTTTTTAGTTATAATGTTGTATTTGGGGTAGCTTATAGTGTGTTATATATTATATTCATCCAAAAAGTCATTTTGTTTACCTAAAATGTCATCAATGAATTCTTTAACAATTGTTATGTGATTGGAATATGTGTTTTCATTATTCATCACTGAAGTTATATTTTGTCTCTTCAGAGTAACAATTTTAGAAGAGTAGTCTCAAAACAGGGCCAAAGGTTAAGGATAAATCTCAATATAATGAAGGCTAAGTAAGATATTTTAAGAAACTATTTATTCAGTGGACAATTTAAAATAGGTCAAATAGTGTTTAAAATTTCATAAGTATGCAAGTAAGTCAACTCGATTGTAAATATGTGAAATCATACCCTACAAAGTCCCCATTAAAATTTAAAATTTAAGAATCTTTACTAGGTTGTCCAGAGATGCATTCCCAATGCTAATGACAGTGTCAGGCTCACAGGTGCTCCCTGAATCATTGTTAAATGAAATAATTAATATATTTTTTAAAATTCCTTCACTTGAACAATTATCCTAAGTGAAGCATTTCAAGAATGGGAAAACAAACACCACATGTGCTCTCTAATAAACTGGAACTAACCGAGAGGCACACATGTGCACAGAGGGAAGTAAAAGTCTTTGGAAATCAAGGAGAGGGGACGGGGGAGAAAAAGAGGGGCAAAAACCTACCTAATGGGTACAATGAACACTGTTCGGGTGATGGGCACACTTGTAGCCCTGACTCAAGCATTACAAAAGCTATCCATGTAACAAAAACTTGTGCCCCTGTATCCCCTTAATATTTTGAAATAAAAAAATATTAATTTCAAGATTATGTTTTGACTTAAGGTCAAGGTGAACAACTTCCAGTAAGAAATTCCCTGTAGTTGAGATGACTGGGGGAAGTTAGCTCAACGGATGACTGGGGGAAGTTAGCTCAACGGATGGAAGGTTGAATAGTAAGTTGCTTTCTGCCCTGTGTTGTTACAATCATGCCTAGTTACCTTAGTCCTTCAGTAAAACTTTCTATTCAACTGTCTTTTATGAGTCATGCTTTGAGGACTAAAAGGCAAGGGCAAATGAGTAGAAAGAGAGGATAATCAGAGGCAAAATTGTAAATTCAATCAAGATATCAGCAGGAGCAGATGTTTCAAAGAGGTAACTAGGGAAAATAGGAGAATGTGAGATTGATGTGCCCAACTATACACCCACCCTTCCACCCAGTAATCCTTAGATATATTGAGAAATTTGTCTATCTTCCCGTAGCATAGATGATTCTTGAGTAAACTGGTAAGGATATTAAAGAAAAAGGTGCTTCTAGAAGCCTGACAGACTTCTGGATCCTCAGGTTACCCATATAAAACAGATGTCTCCCTTAAAATGGAAGCTTACGTAATTCCATAAGTGGAATTTTCACACGCTGTTCTTTTCTCATTGAATCCCTTTCAAAACCTACTCAGTGTTGAATAAATACTTCTTAAATGAGTCTCCATGTTTGTACATAAAAAATAAAATAAAATAAAATTCTTTCATTTGAACGATTTAACAAACTTAAGATGTATCATCTTTGGGAAGAATAATATCAACACATCAATTTATTGTTTGGGGTTAAGCCATAGGGGAAAAAAATATTCTAGCTAGTTTTAGCATAAAAGGGTACCCTATGGAATCCTAAGTGGCTTACAAAGTCAATGAGAAGACTGAAGAAACTGACTCTATGTTAATCTTTCAGGAAGGACTCCAGACACTATGCTGCAGGAATGAGCCTCCAAGAAAGCTACACTTCCATGATCAATCAGCATGTTCATAAAATCACTATAACCAACTAACAGTCATGATCAGGAAGCTACCACAGGAAACCAAATACATCCACAATGACACTTGACAGCAGAAAATGGCAGAAACACTCACTTCACCTCACTTGTGCCATGCAAATCTATAAAAGAACAGAAAAAAATGACCAAATTAAAATATTCATAATCTTGCATGAGATCTCAGGACATGCCATTTTCAGTTCCTGCAAGGTGATGATTTTAGATTGGGAAGAGAACGTCAGCATTTCTATATATGTTTATGTTTATTATTTTATAATATCTGTGCATAATTTATAAAATTAATCTTATAGCTGTAAATTACTGTGATTCTATAATATAAAGATAAATTAGTAACATTTATTAGGGTACATGCTAAAAAAATTTACCAGTAGACATGCAAGATCAAGAATTTGCATACTACCTGCCTAAAGAAGAGAGAAAAATAGAAACATAAGGATAAAATCACTTTGTTCTCATTGAGTAATTTACGTCAATTGAACACTTAAAACATTGTCATATATATTTACTTCCTGCAGATGTAAGTCCCTGCATGTAAAGAACATGTATTATTCAACTAATTCTGCCTATGGGACATAGTATATACTCGTTGTATGCTTGTGAATGAATGAATGAATGAATGAATATTTTTGAAGAATTGTCATATAAAAGAAAGAATAAAATTGTTTAGCTGTGATGCAATGTACGTTTCTGGGAAGAGCACTTGGCATTTATGAACTGGAATTTCTAGGTGTCAGTACTGTCCAAAAGTAGAATAGATTGTCATTATAGGCAGCGTATAAGCAGAAAATGAGCCTGTAATCCAAGCACTTTGGGAGGGTGAGGCAGGAGGATCACTTGAGCCCAAGAGTTTGAGCTATGATTGAGACACTGCACTCCAGCCTAGGAGACAGAATAAGGCCCTCTTTATCAGCAACAACAACAACAAAGGCAGAAAATGAGTGATCATCTCTCAGGGATGTTGCAAAAAAAGATTCTTATTGGGTGGCTAAACTAGCTAAGCAAGTTTGATCTCTAAAGGCCCCTTAATCTTTCTGATTCTATGATTACAAATCATATTTGGAAAAAGTCCAAGGGTGAAATTGATATCTTTTTAATGTATCAACTGTATTTACCTTGTCTAAAAGTAGAAAAATAAAGCTGTTGAAATCAATCCAATAGTTTTAGATAAAAATTATTTTAGACTAAGGACTAGAAAACAATAGACATAAAGAATTAAAGTTGAAATACATACTGGTTCTCATGATAAGATTTCTTTAGGTATGCACTGCTAGATTCTATTTTGGGGATTTCCACATGGCAATCTTTAAAAATTCAAGAAATGTATCACTACTCTACTTAAACCTCAAAATATCACATTTAAGATATGTCTCTCTGCATCAAGTAAACTTTGGAGTTTATCCCATCTAAGAAAATATCAGACACATAAAGAATGTGACTCATGTCTCTTTTTAAAATTATATGTAGAAAGTTTATAGAAAGAATGATTATATCTGTCTTAAGCTCTGAGACATTTTAAATTAGTAATTGTCATACTTTATACCTATTCAAATGACAAGACCCTGACATGGTACATAATCTATTTGTCTTTTCTCAAAAAGACAGATAATAACTTAGAGTAACTTACCAAAGAATCCTGCCATGACAGTAGTAGATGCAGCAAATCTATCTGTCTTACCTATCACTAAGCAAGTTCACAGTAGACCAATCAACACTTGACAGAGCTAGCTTAATTTTCAAACTGGACACAGTTTGTTTACCTTTCATGTGATGGTAATTTTAATTGGGGAAATATAATCATTATTTTTAGATACTATTGAGACAATTATATAAACTGCAGAAATCTTTAACCTTTATCTTTCTAGATGAAATAAGGAAATATTGTTAGTTATATTATTAATATGTATTAATACCGATATTCTCAGGCTTAGTAAGGTAAAAACTGTAGACATTATGACTTTTATTATTTTTCTCATTCTGGTATAATAGTAAGCTTGATGGAATAGATTGCTCCTATATCTGCCATGTGTCATGCTACGGGTAGAAGCAAAGATATCTTTCTCTTTGTCTGTCGAGTTTACGTGTTTTCTTGTCACAAAATCAAATACACCCATTTCTTTTGAGAATTCTTTCAACTCTTTTTGAAGTTGAAAAGTGTCCTTTTTTCTTACAGTTAAAAATCCCTTTCTCTTTATAAATGTCATTTCTAACCGAAATTAGAAAATTTATTCAAATTTATGTGCTAGATAAAACTTAAGCATTTACTTTTTTACTTCTCTTTGCAGGATTGGTGAGCAGGCCAAGGAAACACTGCCTATGGAACAGAGGATGAGAAGTGTGGCCTAGAAAGGATGTGCTGCACTCGGGTGCCAGGAGGCCTCAGGAAGGCTCTTTACTGTAGGTTTCTGGAAATAAAAATATTGGGAAATATCATCATATTTGTAAAGTGGGATCAAAAAAATCTACCTCGTTATAAATAGAGGGAGTGGTAAAATCAAGCCAAAAATCAAGCATGAGAATATATTGAGGAAGCATTTCAGGACTAATGTGAATAAAATATGTGCACCCAATCTCTCCTCTATTGCATTGCTCTGTGTAGTATTCTTTGAGTGAGTGACTGCAAGAACAAAATGGACATGTCCAATATTTAATTAAGAACCATCTAAAGCACTAAAGTTATACTATTAAGGATCCTAATTTTACATAATTAAGGTCTATTGCCCAACCTGAGCCACCAAGGAAGAATCACATTGCATTATATTTTATGGAATATTTTATGTTTAGTGACTTGATGTAATGTCAAATACATAACACTGCAGTTATGCCTACCTCACTGTCAGTGAGATTCTGTTCTGTTCAACACATTTGTCTTAAGGACCTGCTATATTCCTTTGTTTTTCACTTATTATTTATTTATTATTATTCATTATTCATTTGAAAGTCTCGATACTTTTGGTTGATGGGCATTGTAGTCACCCACCTATTCTTATATTCCCAGTGTACTGCCTCCTAGAAAGGCCCACAGTCCCGTATTGCCCATGATCCAGAGATCTAAAATATTCTGAACACCTGTCATGTGCCAAAATTAGTTTGTATGTATCTCATTTAATTTCAGTTATAATTCTACAAGTCCAACTTTGTTTTCTATAACCTTCAATTCCTTTAGTAAAAGTCAAATTCTTTGAAATAAAGTTTAAAATGCAAATGCAAAATTCTTTTCTGAAATCCAGGAGAAATCTTAGTGAAAAAAAAAAAAGGGCCACAAATTTAATCATGTGGTATTCTTCTGTTCAAAGAAGGGCACTCCAATCTTTACAATCATCCCCCAAAATAATTAAAAGAATTCAAGTGCAAAACTGTAACAACTCTAAAATGCTCTATATTTTCTTATTCTCTACAACCTCAAAACTTATTTGGCTTTTGACTTTTCGTTCCTCAGAAATCTCTTCCCATTTTTAGCCTTCTCACACCACCACCTGTTTCTCAGTCACCTAGTTCCTCTCTAGTTCACATGTTCATACTCTATATGATCTTATATATTTTTTTTAATTTCAAAATATTATGAGGGTGCACATGTTTTTGGTTACAGGGATCACTTCCATAATTCTTGAGGCAGGGCTGTAAGTGTATGATCTTAATTCTAAAAACACGGGGAACCAGGAGTCTGAGCAGAGTAATAAAGATCATTCAGTACCACTAATCAGGGGGATCACTTCCCAACAAACCCTCTCCCAGACAAGGTTTTGAGACTAATTTTTGCCTATTTTTATTCAGAAAATGGATCTACTGAATATTTAAATTTAGATAATGACTCACTAGCCATTTGTATACTGTGCAAGAAATAGGTATCTAGGTGTATTGGTGTATTGCTTTTCTCTTCTAAAGTCCATATTGCTAAATCAGCATGAGTTCTAGTTGATTAAACGAAGTTTTCTAATGCACACAAACATATTTCCAAATTTTCTAGGTGTGATTTTTTGAATATGGTTTAAATTACTACTAAAATTATTCTATTATGCTTTTAAGAAATGTGATATGTGTGGCTACAGACATGTAATTGTGATTTTGAAGAAACCATTGATCAGCAGATTACAACTAGAAAACATTATATGACTACTTTGACCTTTGGTTTGTGTATATATCTGTTTCTTATGTACCTAGCTTTGGCTGCTTTTCCAAAATATTAATTACAGCACTTTTACTATTATGTTAGGTGTATTTCTGTGAGTTCTATAATACAATCAACTGAATTCTTAGCATAGATTATTTGCTTTTGCTTTTCTGTGTGTTAGTTTTCTATTTTCAATTTGAAAAACCTATTTCAAATTCTTCTAATGTTTAGTCTTTTGCAATTTTGGCAGCATTTTAAGTGAAGATAAAATCCATTTATTCGTAACATAAAGTGGGCTCACAAAGAAAAATATCTTCTACTTCAGAGAGCAAGAAAATGTAACACTAGAAAGGTATAATGTGAAAGGGGATGGTAAGAAAATGAAAATTTTTTCCTACTGATATATTCAAGTTACATCCTCTCACCTTTTGTCAATATGTTTTGTCCTTTTGTCATCATTGAAATTTCTTCACAATTTAAAATTCAGTTATTATTGAAGTTTGAATTTAGTGTGTTTGAAAGATATCCACATATAATCAATGTCTGGTTAACTTTTAAACATGATATTGTTTTTATATGATTATAGTTTATCTTACACTTAATTACTGAAAGACAAACTATGTTGATGAGTGATTGCACTAGTCCTCTAGGATTGTCATAACAAAATATCACAGACTGGATGGCTTAAAGAACAGAAATTTAGTTTCTCACATTTCCAGAGACTGGAATTCCAAGATCAAGGTAGAATTGGTTTTTGTTGAGGTCTGTCTTCCTGCTTGCAGACAGTTGCCTTCGTACTGTGTCCTCACATGGCTTGTCCCTGTGCTGTGTAGGTGCACTCCCGGAGCTTCTTCTTATTATTATTGGGTTAGAGCCCCATATTTATGACCTTAATTACTTCTTGAAACGCCTATCTTTCACCTATCAATTTTGGAGGGAAACAATTCAGTCCATAACAATGATATACTCCCGAAATATTGGCATTTAAATATGTCTCCATTAAACTGTTATTTCCATATTTTTCTTGCATCTACCTGTTTCATATGTATGTATACTTAACATTAGTGTGAAAAGGATTTTAAAATGTATAAAATAACACAAGAAATATTTGAAAAAATACGTAACTGATGTTTTTACATTTTTATTTATTTTTGTATTTTAAAAATGATTTCATATGAGTGTGCATTGTGTAATAAAATGAGTTTTTAAAAGGGAATCCATTATCAATTGCAAAATTGTCATTTTTCACTGGCATTTATAAAGAAATAATACTTTTTATGACCATTGTCACTAAATGATAGAATGGGCAATGTCCTCAGAAATAGCTGATGATTAAGCAATGTCCCTCAATGTAACCCTAGGACAGAGATTAAAGTGCAATCTGATGAGAGCTGTTGATACTTCATATGTACTATCCTTGGATGAAGCCATTCAGAGCCAAGATTGTAAGTCAAGTTGCTTGTTATATGCCAAGAAGACTACCCAAATGCATAAAATTGCAGAGCATAAAACCATAAAGAGGGGTGGGTTCTGCATACATCTGAACTATCTACTTTCCATCCAAAGGCATTCATATATATTTAGTGTTTGAAAGCACTATGTTGGAAAGCAAAAGTACTTTGGGGAAAAAAAATTAGTCTGTGGACTCCTAGTTTCAATTCTGTCCTATAGTATAGGACAAGTGTTTTCTTTTCTTCAGAAATCTCCTTAAATTTTTTTTGTGGTTTGAGTCTTTGGATAAAATACGGAGAATTTGCAAAATGTAATGTAGGCTAAATTTTCCATTTAGTAAATGAAATATAAGTTCACTTGTTTTTATTTCAGAATGAATCCTTAGAGTTAAAAGTCAAGGTGTATTTGTTTCCTATGCTGCCATAATACAGTACCACGAACTGGGTGTATTAAACAACAGAAATGTATTGTCTCGCGGTTCTGGAGGTTAGAAGTCTGAGATCGAGGTGTCAGCAGGGTTGGTTCCTCCTGAGGGCAGGGAGGAAGGATCTGCTCCATGTCTGTCTCCCAGCTTCTGCTAGTTGGCTGGAGTCTTTGGCTTCTGCTGCATCACCCTGATCTCTGCCTTCATCTTCACATTAAGTGCTCACTGTGTGTGTGTTTACCTCCAAATTTCCCTTTTTATATGAACAATAGTCATATTTGGATTAGTGTCCCACTCTACTTCGTTATGACCTATCTTTAGTTAATTATACCTGCCATGACCCTATTTCTAAACAAAATCACATTCTTAGATATTAGGGTCAGAACTTCAACATAAGAATTGGGTGATAAGGAGTATAATTCAACCCATAACACAAGGATAACTTCAACCAAAATTCTTGACTAAAAAAATGACACTCCAATTGCCACATTGAGCTCTGCTCTTCAGGCAAGGTCATGCATTTTCCTTCAGTGATTATATCAATTATTGAATAAATAAAAGAAAAAAGTAAAGATCTAAGTTCCCTTCTTCACGTAACTAAGAGAGTTCTTAAATTTCTACAAGATAGAACATGCAGAGATTGATTGAAATGCTATTGAATATCCCACTATACCCATTAAATTATGGATGGATATCACGAAACAGATGTCTGCATTGGAATGGAGGATGTCAGGGTTGAGGGTGGGTATCTCTGCTGGGTATTCAGAGGTGATCCCTAGAATGGGAGTAAAGTTGAATGGGTTTTTCAATCCAGAGAGAATTGAAGAGAGCTGGAAGCAGAAGTCCTTTACCTATAGGGATATAAGGCATAGGAATGTGGATTCCTGGATATCAGGGACATGATGTTAGAACTGGCCGAGAAAAGAGATGATTGACTCCAGAGTCTACCAAGTGAATTAGTAATGCCAGAACTATTCCAGAGGTTTTTGACTCATTGATTAGAGGAAGAAGGGCTGGACAGAGAAGAACATTTCCTCTTAGACTAAATTTTCTCTTGGACTATGAGGCTAATCCTCAAGTAGACAGCTCGTCACTTAGTACCCTTCTGGCTAAAACAAACAAACAAAAAAATAGACTCTCATAACTTTCACATTCATGGGAAAACCTGAGGCCTCTCAGATTTCAGGTAAGTATGTCCTGCCCCAGATCTAGTCCTCTCTATATAACTCTTAACTCTGGCCTAACCAGAACCTCACCTTTTTCAAACTTTACCTGCTATGGGTAATAGTCATCTTCCACCCTGGACAGTTCCCAACATAAGGACCAAATAAATATTTTCTGCTGGAGTCACTCAAGTCAGGACTAGCTGACTCTGGGAATTGGTGGCCAGAGAAAAGGAGCCATCCCTAGAGGACTCGTGGGACAGGTAGTGGCTCACATTTTCCAGGATTTATCAATGGTCTTCAGCAGCTAGGATCCAGCTGCCCTATTCCTAGTTTATGCAGATTTGGGGGTTCTCAATATTGGCATGCCTCCAAATCAGGTGAGGCAGTTAAAATATCAGCTCTTCAGAGATTTTGGCTTGGAACTTTCAGATTCAGCCCAGACATGGAAATTTTAGTTTGATATTGTCACATATTATAGGATTATAATTTAGCTATTATACAGTTTGGTCAGTTAGTGGATATAATCTTTCAATCATCCACACATTTAATTATCTTTATCTCATTATACAGTGAATACGTGGAGAAAATATCATTTTTTAAAAGACCAGTATTTTTGAGCACAGTGCTGTATGTCAATAGTCCCAGCTACTCAGGAGGCTGAAGCTGAAGGATTGTTTGAAGCCAAGAGTTCCAGGTTATAGTGTACTATTATCTCACCTGTGAATAGCCACCGCACTCCAGCCAGGGCAACATAGTGAGAACCTGTCTCTAAATAAATTAATTAATTAATTTATTTATTTATTTAAAAGCTCAATAGCAATTAAAAATTCACCTTTGACCTTGCTTAAAACTAGTACCCTTCACCTGAGTTAACTATATTTATTGATTTATAAGCCTTTTTAAGACCCTTTTGAATGCATTCATTCATACTCATGAATATGTTTTGTTTTGTTCAGGTGGGTCATTTCATTTCTGAAATTTTTTGTATATGCTTTCACTTCAGATGGATTAGATTCTAATCAATGCAAAAAGAAAAAAATGCAATATTCTAAAGAACAATGTTCAGAGTACTGTATATTTTTGTTTTCTTTTAAATCTAAATTGTCATATATGAAAGTTATTCTCAAATGTAATTAAAAATTTGAGTGCCAGTTTGTACTAATTTTCTACTGAAAATTTGGACAAATGTAAACACCGATGTTCAGATGGTACAATTCTCAAAATCCTGGTTGCCATTAAAATGTTTGCAGTTTATAAGACTGATGACAAGATAAAGTGTCATCCACTGTATAGACTATTACACAGGCATATTACTGATTTTATTACTTTGCTATTGATAGTAGCATTGGAATTTTTCCATTAAATATGATAGAGATTAATGTTCAATTATAAGAATTTTCTTCTGAAAGCAGAGTTTTTGAAGCAAATGATGATGTTATAGTGAAAAATAATGTAAAACATTACATACCAACTTAGGTCAAGACTACTGAGGTGCTGAAAGGTGGCTGTATTTAAACTATTCTTTCTGTTTCTCTAATATAGATACATTTTTCTATATTTTTATTTCTATATCATAGAATAATAATATTTCTATATTATTGTGTAGTTATTTTGTGTGTGAGGATGGCATCTCCGTAACAGTCAACAAACTTGTTGAGAGAGGAATCTTGTTTAATATTTCTCCAGTATAACCAAAGGGGGATTCCAAGTACTGTACTTGGTCCATGATGGCTGTAGACAATGTAATGGTTTTTCTATGAAGTGCCTTTTATGTGTAAGATACTTAACACTAAGTCCTCAGTAGGTCTGTTTGAATGCTACTTGACATATCATTCAAAAATCTCTCACACAGGAGAGTAATAACATCTCATTCACAGAATAACCTTTTTACACTTAGCACTTCCCAATGTGCAAAATACTTTTAAAGGCTGTATTATTGCTTAATATTTCATGTTTTCTGTGTAACTTAAATCCTGTCTGTTTTTATGACAATATTCTACCCTAGCCTCACCCTAATCTGTGCCAGCCATCATTTTCTCACTACTCTGCCACATTGAATCCTCTCATACAGGCATTCTGCCTATCTTCAGAGTATTTAAAGTAGACTGTTCTATGTGGAGATAAAGCTTGTACCCATGCTCAAAATGGAATGTATCTTTACTTTTTGGTTTCCAGCCAACTTCCCTTATTATCTATGTCTAACCTCTCTAAGTCTTCTAGTTTCCAAATTGTAAAATCTGGAAATAAAAAATGTTTCGTTTGGCTTGAGACAGTGGAATGAGTCCTCTGATAAATTTGGCGATAATGAGATGATCTTGTATTTCAAATAAAAATAGGGGAACTCACTCCAGAAAAGTCTTAAACGTAGTTTTCTTTTTAGGTGTGTTTTCTGTATCTCCTGGATTATACTTAACATCAGATAGTGTTTGAACATTATTGTGACTAACTTTCCAGGTAAAGAATGTGAGACTTAGGACATTCAACAGATACACCCAATTTAGCAGACAAATAATGTTTCAGCTTTATCTCATTTTCCATAAATGTCAAGGATGGTTTTCTCCATCCCAACACTGTGATATATAAGTCACCCTTTCGAAGATTAATAACCTTTGCCAAGATTGTAGTTGATTTATGCTCTGGCTCTGTTGGCAACAGAGGCTTCCCACCCTAGCCCTCATCAGCTACATTGATTGGGCACCAGAGCTTCCCCCAGCCTGCTGCTTAAGCAGATGCTAATGGGCAAATGAGCAACAGCAGGGGGGCAGGCTGGGGTGAGCTTCATCATTAGCAACTGTTCAAGCAGCAGGCTGAGGGAATCTGCAGATGCTGAGAAAGACACTAGCATGAACATTGACCTCAAAGGTATTTTTGAACAAAACTTAAATTTTTCTAGCAGAAGGTTAGTTTGCTATGTTTATCAAGATTCATATCCTTTAATATATGATAGATAATCGGTTTATATTCTTTTTCAAGTACCTGCTTTCTTATATCGATGTCGATGCCTGTATCGAAAGCCATCAAGGTCAGATTTTTGGTCTAAGACACTGTTTTGTGAAATTGCCTAGTCATAATAATCACAGCAGGTCTTGAAAACCACAGAATCTGATTCAATGGGTCAGGCATAAGAATTAGAGAATCTGTACTTTTAACACATGTCATGGGAGATTTTATGATGAAATAAGTATACAACGCATTTTTCTAATCGGTGTACCTCAAAATGTTTCACAGCATGTTCTTTGTCACAATTATTCAAATAATTGTTAAAAATACAATAGGTTCACACCTCCCAGCCCTATTGAATGAGAATCTTTAGGGAAGAACACAGGAATCTATTTTTAAGCAAGAATTGTTAGGCTCAAGTTTCAGAAATGCAGATGAATAAGAAGTTCAAATCTGGTCAAAAGGGTGGATTCCAAATTATTTGAAAGCACTAAGAATTTTTCCTTTGAAGACATGAGTTCATTTTAGAAGCAATTTCTCTATTCCTTCTTTCTAAAGGATCAAAGGCAGATTTATAACACCAACCATTAAATTACTAAACTTGCCTCTACACACTGAATGCCTATGGAATTGTGTTTACCCTTTCCCCACTTGTGGTCTGCTTTTATCTGAAATATTTACAATGCAAATATCTAAATTTTTTCAGTAAACTTTCTCTGTGGTCACCTCTGCAGTCAAAATATGCATACTTCGAGAGATGGTTTTTGTCTGATTATTTGTACTGCTATATGCAATTGTCCTTGATGTTTGAGATTATAGACGGCCAATTAAAATTGTGATCAGACGTCCATTCATTTATGGGTAGAGTATTCAGTTTCCTAAGGCTGTCCTAACAGGTTGTGACAAATTCTGTGGCTTAAAGAACAGAAATTTATTGTCTCACAATTCTGGAGGCCAAGAATCGGAAATCAAGATGTCAGCAGGTTTGGTTCCTTTGGGAAGTTCTGAAGGAGAATCTTCCTTACTCCTAGTTTCCAGGGGCTCTGGCAGTCTTTGGAGTTCTTTGGCTTGTAGATATATCACTCCAATCTCTGCCTTTGTCTTCACTTGGCTTCCCTCACGTATCTGTGTGTCTCAGATCTCCCTCTTTTTTTCTCTTATAAAAACATTAGTCATTGTTTTTAGGGCCGATCATAATTCCAGGAAGACTTTATCCCAAGATCCAAAAAAGTTCCCATTCACAGCCACTGAGGGTTAGGACTTAGACATATTTTTTGAAGGGACAGTGTTCAACTCTCTAAAATTTGTATAGACAGGTAACCAGACAGGTTAATTATATATATTACACATGTTTTTCAAGTCCTCCTTTTAAGACAAAGCTAAAAGAAAATATTATGTCTATTTTATACTTTGTTTTAAAGAGTTAAATGCTCTCCTAATTTTAAAGACATTAACTGTCTCACAGCTACATATGAAATGTGTATGAATTACAAATGTAGCTTGAATTTTTGAACTGAAATAAATTTAGCATGTGCATTTTCTGTTAGATGCATGTAATTATCAAACTCAATCACTCACTACATTAAATTTTGGTACTATCCAGATATACTCATTTATTGTCAGCTTCTTTGAAGTGAACATAATTTAAATTTATTTTTATGTGAACTTTGTGGGAAATGTTTCACGCAGTTTATCCAATGTGGATTCAAATCTATGTCAGAGTTTATTATTCAAAATATTTTTACACCAAAAACAATCATGATGTGTAGGTTGAAATGAGTGCACAACTAAAGATTTTCATTTTTATTTTTAAAATTTTTTAGCTGATTATAATTCTCCAGTGAGCAGGAAATTTCAAGTCAACCATTACTATTTGCTTGTAGTCACATTGTTTTTCTCTCTCTTTTCCATCCCCCTCTTTCATTCAATATTAGAATTCTTTTGTATTATCTATTTTTAAAATCTCAGTTCATTCAATTACTGAAGGGAGAAAATAGAGGTCTGCAGCACACTCCTTGCCAAGCATTGAGAGTATAGCCTTCTCATTTTAAATTCACAAAGTGTAGTCCTTCTGGCCCCAGGAGGCTTGGGCTGCTTTACCTTGTTGCTGTTAATGAGAATATACTGACACATTTTCATTATTAGATCAAAGGAGAAGGACATTACATGAAGTCACTTGCAAATGAAATATCAAAACTGGCTGGAGTACACACTTTCATTCTAATCAAATACCATTCTCTTTTTTCCAGAATCAATAGAGGAAACCAAAGAAAGGAGACACGCGGTCTGAAATTAATACAGCTGGTGAAATCAGACTTAAAACAGGTCCGTTCATTCACAGTTGACTTGAATAACTGAGACACGGATTTTATAATTAGAATGTCCTGTAAAAAGCATGGAATGTCCTGTAACATGGAAGCTTTATTAGTTTTAGCATTGAGTTGTACTCTTGATCTGGTAACTCAAAGTGAAATGTATGAAAGAGATTACTTCAAATGATCATTTTCTTCCAAAATATAACAGTATCTTTTTCAACTATGTGTGCATTAAATCTACATAATTGTCTTTTAAAATAATGCTGTGTCTTTAGTGTGCCCAATTAAATAAAAGTCAACTAAATTATTATCGATTGCAAATTATTGGTCCATGATTATTGTCACCAGTTATAACAAATCAACAAAATTTTGTTGTTAGAAAAATATGACACATATGTTTCTTATACTGTTCAGTGTTTCTTATACTGTACAGTGTTGTTTAGAACATGTTGGTTGTCTTAAATTTATAGGCCAAATCATCAGTGCCTTTTAGGGTATGTTCTCTGAAAAACTGCTTACATTGTAGCAAATTGAGAAGTCTATAATTTGCAGGAGCTAGTATTTTTTGCCAATGTGCAAAATCTAAATGATATAAATGGGAATGCTTGGATTTATGTGGAAGTAATGTGTGACATATGTGTTGGAATATACTTACCCCTTCACTTTCTTGGCAGTACATTTTTATAAATACATATATCTAAATATGTATTGTTTGTGCTATTTAATATCTGAGCCCAATTATTATGCATTTGTGGATGTAAATAATCCAAAATTAGTAAGAATAGATATGTTTATGGTTCAATTGTCCTGTTGTTCATCTCAAACAATATTATAAATTTCCTCCTAGGAGGTTTTTCTCTTAAACTTGACCTAGAATCACCAGCCTTTTCAATTCAAAGTCAATGAACAGAAAATTATATTCGATAGTTACAGACACTCCGCCATATCTCTAACCTTGCCAAGATGTTGCAAAATGTGCATAAAATTGTACACAAAATCGAAGGTTGGCAACTATAGTTTCTTTCTGTGTATTAGCAGGTTTTATTTCAGAGTTACAGGAGTCCTCATGTTCATAACAAGCTTCTATAATCTCAGAGAGGAATATTAAGGTAAGCAGCAGTGTCAATATTACAAAATCCATTTTCCAATGACGAAGTTCATCTTCAATGGAAGAGGGAGAAAGTGGTCAGAAGCAGGGCCCACAACTTGGCCTATGAGTTTCCAGGCATTTGAGCAAGGCTTGCATTGCATCCAAAGGAGTGAATCCAGGCATTAGATTGAATTGAGACCTTATGATTTTTCATGGTTTCTGTTTAGCCTTGAAAGGATAACAGTATAATTAATATGGAAATTATATGCAATAAATGCAAAGCATACATACAGGCACTCAAAAGAAAATATTGAGCAGATATTTTAAAAGAGGGAAAAAAGTTCATAGTCTTTGCTCATATTGTTGGAAGCAAAAATGAATCTAAAATTATGAACAATGTAACCAATGGAAGATCCAGTAAAATTTTAGTTCAATTGTCTCCTCTGAAATTATACTTTTCTTCAAAAATTATTTTAGATTACGATGGCCCCCAAATACTATGGCAGACATTGGTATGGAAAATATTCTATTAGAGAACATTTACACTATGGGTAATTACTGAAAGCAGTGAATGATGATAGCTGCTCATCTACACTGGAATAATTTACTCTTAATATAATCTTCATTAAAGTAATATCAAAGGGACCATTTTCATTGTGGAATAAAAGAAATTCACCACGATTCATTTAATTCTTAATTGCAGTCACATGGCCCTCAACATATGCAACAGAAAGAAAATGTGCACAAATGGGTTTGACTATTTATAAAACAAAGAATAATAACCTAGGCATTACTCTATATTTTTCTTCTCATTTGGAGAAGACATTGTGATTATTTAATAATTACACATCTGATACTTTTTCACAATACCTAAGAATTATATTATCCTTTGCTTCATTTGGGACCATTTGAAATTTGTATTAGTTCCTTAAGGACATTTCACCAGGATTCACTTAATTTTATGTGGCAGAACCTTGAACAGTCTTTTTCAAGATACTGGAAACTGGAAAGAGTCTATGCAAATGGCATAAATATCTCTCTCTCATTTCAAAGGAAATCTGTCTATCATTGAACACTGCAGCTTCTGACACTCTTGTTTATTGTTTTTTAAATATCAGCCTTGCATTTGCATGGTGGCTGGCCTGGTATAGTTTTGAGATCACTTACCCAATGCTGAGTCTTTTGTTGTTGTTTTGTTTTTATTTTCCTTTGAACTGACTAGGAATTTAGATGAAATTAGCCACCATCGAAGAACCCAAGGGAAATTTTAGATTTAAGTGCTTTTCTCTGAACAAATGGATTTTATGGAATTTTACCTCTTTGAGGTAAAAGACTATCTACAAATCAAGACATTTAGTTACTATAATCAGAGCATTTGGTTACTGTAATTTGATATTGATGGAAAGATAATAGATCAAACAATAACTAGGCTTTATCAAAATTAAAAATTTCTGGTCATCCAAAAACGGTGATAAAAAATGAAAAGTAAAGCCACAGATAGGAAGAAAACATTTACAGATTATAAATTTTATAAGGAACTTATATCCAAAACTTATAAATAACTCTCAAACTCAATAATAAGAAAACAAACAGGCCAATAAAGAAATAAGCAAAAAATTTGAACACTTTACCAAAAAGATATAGGAATAAAATAGGTATATAAAAAGATTTTCAAAATCATTAGAGAAACATAAATAAATACTCTAATGAATTATCACTATACACATAATGGACTGGACAATATTAAAAAGACAAATCAAACCATATGAAAAGGTGGCAAGTATATGGAATTACTGAAACTCTCATATATTTCTAGTAGAAATGTTGAATGTATAACGAGTTTGGAAAAAAATTTTATGGTTACTTAAAGAGATTAACATACATTGTATGATTTAGCAATTTTATTTCCAGGTATTACCTTATCAATGAAAATATATCTACTTACAAGCACTGGCACACAAGTGTTCACAGCAGTAACTACGTTCATAGTTATGCTCATAACTCATGAATGTTCATAGTAGTCACTAATGTTCTATCAGACACAGCCCCAAACTAGAAACAACACATACATCCATCAACAGGTGAGTCAATAAGCATCCATGGTACATTTTTGTAATTCAATACTATTTTATATTAAAAAGAAATGAGCTGTTTTTGTCCACATGAATATAAATGAATATTAAAAGAATTATGCTATGTAAAAGAAGTCAGATAAAAACGAGCACACACTCTGATTTCATTTGCAAGAAGTTATTTAAAATGAAAATTGATATATAATGATAGAAAACAAGTTATCTGAAGTTTAGGAGGAGGTATGGCAGGAATACTACAAAGAGGCATGAAGAAACTTTGGGTGAAATGCATATGTTCATTTTCTTGACTTTGTTGGTGGTTTCACAGGTTTATTCATATTACATTTCTTATCAAAATTTACACTTTAAATATGTCCCGTTTATTGTATATTGATTACACTTAATTGATATACACTTTTTAACAGTTAAAAAGTGTTAGGAAATTATGATTTTCTATGCTGAAGACATGATAAAGATAGAGCTTGTTACCAGGGAGGCAGATAAACCCAAGATTAATATGAATTCCACCAATTATTAGCTATGGAGCCATGAGAAATTTACCAACATTTGTGTCCTCACTTATAAAATGGGAAAATAGCACTATCTAAGATAAATGGTTTAGCTTAGAATTTAAGTGTGGAGAGAGGGGAGGAGCAAGATGGCCAAATAGAAACTTCCAGCAATCATCCTTCTGCATGAACACCAAATTCAACAACTATCCACATAAGCAAGCATGTTCAAAAGAACAAAATATCAGGTGAGTGATCCTGCTATCTGGATTTAACATCATTTCAAGGGAAGAGGCACTGAAGAGGGCAGAAAAGACAATCTTGGATTGCTTACTTTACACTCTCCCCATCTTCCAGCACTGCCACACCAGCATGCCAAGTAGAGACAGAATCTGTGTGCCAGGGGTGGGGGAAGAGTAAAGTGATTGTGGGACTTTGCATTGGAACTCAGGGCCGCCCTGGCACAGGGGAACACAGCACAGGGCAGAATTCTGCTTGTGCCCATGAAGGGAACATTTAGACCAGCCTTGGTACCTAATTTCTGTCTAGCCCCATCATAGCTGATAAAAAGCAGCCTGGGGCCTAAATTAAATTCATAAGGCAGTCAGGCCACAAAATCTACACTCCTTGGGCAATTTCTGTCACTGTGCTGCCTTGGAGCCAGTGGACGTGTGGTGCATGTGACCCAGTGAGACACCAGCAGTGGCAAAGCCAATGCCTCCATCACCCCTTTCCCAACTACAGGCAATGTAGCTCTGGGAGAGTCTAATTACACTTGGGGAAAGGAAAAGGAAATTTTCAGAGGACTTTGTTTTGTAATTTGGGTACCGGCTCAGCCACAGTAAAATAAAATACAAAGCTGACTCCTGAAGCCCCTGAGTCTAATCTTTGGTTCTTGGATGGAATTTCTGGACCCAACCTGGGCCAGAAGGAAACATGCTGCCCTGAAAGGAAGGAACCAATCCTGGAAGGATTCACCAAGTACTGACTAAAGAGCCCTTAGGCTTTGAATAAGCATCAGTGGTAGCCAGGCAAAAGTCACCACAGGCTTTAGGTGAGATGGGGCTGGCTTCAGGTGTGACATGGTGCAGGTGGCCCCAAGGGAATGCCCTCATCGTTCCTCCAACTCCAGCAGCCAAACACAGGTGTGAGGAAAGAGAGTGAGAAACTTTGCCTACTAATCCAGAAAATTCTCTCATATGTCACACAAGACCACCAAGGCAGTACAAGCAGAAGTCTGCAAGAGTCATATAGCTTTACCAGGTTTGGGGAAGACATCCAGAAGACATGTCCTCACCAAATCAATTACATAAGATACCAGTCACCAGTCCTGGAGTGGTAGAAATAGGTGAGAGTTCAGACAAAGAATTCAAAATAGCTGTCCTGAATGAGTTCAATGAAGTCCAAGACAACGCAGAGAAAGAACTCAGAAGCCTATCAGAGATATTTCACAAAAAGATTGAAATAAAAAAAAAAAAGCAGAAACTATAGAGCTTAAGAATTCGATTGACAAACTGAGAAATGCATCAAAGTCTCTCAACAGCACAATTGACACAGTGGAAGAAAGAATTAGTGAGCTTGAAGACAGGGTATATGAAAATACACAGTCAGAAGAGAAGAAACAAAAAGAAAAAAAAAGAATAAAGCATGCCTATAAGATCTAGAAAATAGCCTCAAAAGAGCAAATCTAAGAATTACTGGCCTTAAAGAGGAGATAGAAAGAGAGATTGGGGTAGAAAGTCTATTCAAAGAAATAGTGACAGAGAACATTCCAACCTAGAAAAAGATATCAGTATTCAGGTACAAGTAGATTTAATCCAAACAAGACTACTTCAAGGTATTTAATACTCAAACTCACAAAAATATGAAGAGAAGATCCTAAGGGAAGCAAGAAAAAAAAAAAAAACCTAACATGTAAAGGGGCTCTAATATATCTGGCAACAGACTTCTCAGTGGAAATCTTACAGGCCAGGAGAGAGTGGCAAGACACGTTTAAAGTGTTAAAGGAAAAAAACCTTAACCCTAGAATATTACATCCTGCAAAAATATCCTTCAAACATGAGAGAAAAATAAAAACGTTCCCAGATAAATGAAAGCTGAAGAATTTTATTAAGACCAGATCTGTCCTACCAGAATTTCTGAAAGGTATTCTTCAATCTGAATGAAAAGAAAAATAAGAAATTATCTAAAGGTGTACAACTCACTAGTAAGTATACAAATACAAAATACCCCATTGCTTTAATTGTGCTGTATAAAACTACTTATATCTTGGGTAGGAAACTAAAAGACACGCCTACCAAAAATGACTACAACAACTTTTTGAGAGGCAAATAATATAAAACGATATGGATGTAAACAAAAGATTAAAAAGTAGGGGGGGACGGAGTTAAAGAGTAGAATTTCTGTTAGATTTCTCTTTGATTGTTTATTTGTCTGTGTGATTGTAAGTGGTGTTGTCAAACGTTTAAAATAATTAGTTATAAAATATTTTTTAAGTCTCATGCTAACCTCAAATCAAAAAACCTACAACATATTCACAAAAAATAAAAAGCAAGAAATTAAAACAACTACCAGAGAAAATAAATTCTAACAAAGGAAGACAGGAAGAAAGTGCAAAAGAAAGAGAAGATCACAAAACAAGAAATCAAATAACAACATGGCAATAGTAAATCCTTACCTATCAGTGATAACATTGGATGTGAATGGATGAAACCCTCCAGTTAAAAGACATAAAGTGGCTCAATGAATTTAAAAAAAGAGTCAACTATATATTGTCTGCAAGAAACTCACTTTACCTATAAAGACACACATAGACTAAAAATAAATGGGTGAAAGATGATCTTCCATGGAAATGGAAACCAAAAAAGAGCAGGACTATACTGTACTTCTAACAGATAAAATAGATGTCAGGTCAAAAACTATAAAAAAAAAAAAAAAGACAAAAAAGATCATTATATAATGAAAAAGTGGCCATTCAGCAAGAGGATATAACAATTCTAAGTATATATGGACTCAACACTGGAGCACTCAGATATATAAAGCAAATGTTATCAGAGATAAAGAGATATATAAGACTCTGCTACAATGATCAACAGAGAACTCAACTCTCCACTTTCAGCATTGGACAGATCATTTAGACAGAAAATCAACATTCAAACATTGGACTTACTCTGTACTTTAGATCAAATGAACCTAATAAATATTTATAAATCATTTCATCTAACAGCTATAGAATACACATTCTTCTCAGCTTATGGATCATTCTCCACTATAGACCATATGTTGAGACCAAGTCTCAAAAAATTAAAAAACAAATTGAAATCATACTAAGTATTTTCTCTGACCATAAAGGAATAAAACTAGAAATCCATAATAAAAGGAACATTGGAAAATAAACACACACATGCAAATTAAACAATATTCTCCTGAATGACCATTGGGGCAAAGAGGAGATTAAAAAGGAAATAAACAAATTTCTAGAAACAAATGAAAATGAAAACACAGTGTATCAAAACCTATGAGATATAGTAAAAGCAATAATAAGAAGAAAGCTTATCGCAATAAATACCTATATCAAAAAAGTAGAAAAGTTTCAAATAAACAACCTAATGATGCATCTCAAAGAACTAGGAAGACAACAGAAAAGCAAGCCCAAAATTAGTAGAAGAAATGAAATAATAAAGATCAAAGTAGAAAATTAAATTGAAACGAAAAACATACAAAAGATTGATGAAACATAAACTTGTTTTTTTAGAAAGATAAACAAAAGAGATACCTTTAGCCAGACTAATTAAGAAAAAGAGAGGAAAGACCCAAATAAATAAAATCAGAGATGCAAAAAAGAGACATTGTAATGGACACTGCAGAAATCCAAAGGATCATTAAAGACTACTATGAGCAATTATATGCTAATAATTTGGAATACATTAAAAAAAAAAAAGGTAAATTCCTAGGCACATAAAACCTACCAAAATTGAACCAGGAAGAACCCAAAACCTGAATAAAGCAATAAAAAGTAATGAGATAGAAGCTGTAAGAAAGTCTCCTATCAAAGAAAAGCCCAGGACCTAATGGCTTCACTGCTGAATTCTAAGAAGCATACAAAGAAGATCTAATACCAACCCTATTTAAACTATTTTAAAACATTGAAGAGGAGGAAATATTCCCAAACTCATTGCATAAGGCCTGTATCATCCTGCTATCAAGAACAGGAAAAAAAAAAAAAAAGAAAGAAAGAAAATTATAGGCCAAAATGTCTGATGAACATAGGTGCAAAAATCCTCAACAAAACACTATTAATAGCAAACCAAATTCAACAACACATTATAAATATTATTTGTTACAGTCAAATGAGATTCATCCCAGGGATTCAAGGATGGTTCAACATATGCAAATCAATCAATGTGATACATTATATCAACAGAACGGAGGACAAAAAGTATATGACAATTTCAATTGATGCTGAAAAAGTATTTCATAAAATTCAACTTCCCTTCATGATAAAAACTCAAAAAAGAAAATCTGAGTATAGAAGAAACTTATATCAACGTGGTAAAAGTCATATAGGACAGACCCACAGCTAGTATCATACTGAATGCGGAAAAACCAAAAGCCTTTCCTCTAAGATCTAGAACAAGACAAGGATGACCACTTTCATCACTGCTGTTCAACATAGTACTGGAAGTTCTAGTTAGAGCAATCAGATGAGAGAAAGAAACAATGGGCAACCAAATCAGAAAGGAAGAAATCAAATTATCCTTATTTGTAGATGACATAATCTTATATCTAGAGAAACCTGAAGACCTCCCGCCCCCCCACAAAAAAGAAACTATTAGAATGGATAAATTAATTCAGTAAAGTTGCTGGATTCAAAATCAACACACACAAAAAAATCAGTAGCATTTCTACATGCCAACAGTAAACTATCTGGAAAAGAAACCAAGAGAGTAATCCTATTTATGATAGTTACAAATAAAATAACATATCTAGGAATAAACTTAGCTGAAGAATTGAAAGATCTCTACAATGAAAACTACAAAACATCGATGAAAGAAATTGAAGAGGACACAAAAGAGGGTATATTTTCTATGCTGATGGATTAGAAGAATCAATATTTTAAAAATGTCCCTACTACCCAAAGCAATCTACAGATTCAATGCAATCCCCATCAAAATACCAATGACCTTCCTCCCAGAAATAGAAAAAATAATCTTAAAATATATATGGTACCATAAAAGGCCCAGAATAGCCAGAGATATCCTGAGCAAAAAGAACAAAACTGTAGGTATGAAATTTCATGACTTCAAATTATACTACAGAGCTGTAGTAACCAAAACAGCATGAAACTGGCATAAAAACAGACATATAGACCAGGGGAACAGAATAGAGATACCAGAAATAAATCCACAAATCTATAGTGAACTTATCTTCTACAAAGTTGCCAAGAAGATACAGTGGGGAAAGGACAGTCTCTTCAGCAAATAGTGGTGGGGAAACTAGATATCCATATGCAGAGAAATGGAACTAGACCACTATCTCTCTCAGTAAATACAAAAATCTCCTCACTGTCTCTCTCTTAATAAATACAAAAATCTCCTCAAAATGGATTAAAGACTTAAATCTGAGACCTGAAACTATGAAACTAAAAGAAAACATTGGGGAAATGCTTCAAAACGTTGATCCAACACATAAGTGCACATATAAGCATAACATTTATTGGATGTCGGGCAGGGGGAAGGGGGGAGGAGGGGACGGGTATATGCATACACAAAGAGTGCAATGCACACCATCCAGGGGATGGGCACGCTTGAAGCTCAGACTTGAGGGGGAAGAGGGGACAAGGGCAACATACGTAACCTAAACATCTGTACCCCCATAATATGCTGAAATTAAAAAAAAATCATTTATCTGGAGAACAATGAATAATAGCTCAAAGCACAAGCAACAAAAGCGAAATTGGACAAATGGGATTACATCAAGTGAAATAGCTTCTGCATAGTAAAGGAAACAATCTACAAAGTGAAAAAACCCACAGAATGGGAAAAATATTTTCAAACTGCTCACTCAAGGGATTAATAACTAGAAGATATAAGGAGCTCCAACTACTCACTAGAAAATAAATCAAATAATCTGATTAAAAATGGGCAAAGAATCTGAGTAGACATTTCTCAAAAGAAGACATACAAATGGTGAGCAAGTATATGAAAAAATGCTCAACATCATTAGTCATCAGAGCAATGCAAATCAAAATTATAATGAGATATAACCTCACCCCAGTTAAAATGACTTCTATCCAAAAGACAGGCAATAACGAGTGCTGGTGAGTATGTGGAGAAAGGCAAACCCTTGTACACCACCAGTGGGAATGTTAATTAGGGCAACCACCATAGAGAACAGTATGGACTTTCCTCAATAAACTAAAAATAGAACTACCATATGACCCAGCAATCCCACTGCTAGATATATATCCAAAGGAGGGAAATTCAGTATATCGAAAAGATATCTGCACTCCCATGTTTATTGAAGCGCTATTCACTATGGCCAAGATATGGAATCAACCTGAGTATCCATCAATAGATGAATGGATGAAGAAATTGTGGTACATATACACAATGGAATATTATATATCCACAAAAAAAGAATGAAATTCTTTAATTTGCAACAACATGGATGGAAACGGAGAACTTCATGTAAGTTAAATAAGCCAAGCACAGACAGACAAATTTCACATGTTCTCACTCATATGTGAGAGCTAAATGTTAAAAACAATTGATCTCATGGAGACAGAGAGTAAAATGATGGTTACCAGAGTCTAGGAAGGGTAATGCAGTGGGATAGTAAAGTGGGTATGGTTAATAGGTACAAAAATATAGTTAAATATTTAGATGGAATAAATATTTGATAGTACAACAAAGCGAGTATACTCAATTAGAAGTTAGGATATACTTTAAAATAATACGAAGAGTGGAATTGGAATGTTCCTAGCACAAAGAAATGATAAATGTCCGAGGTGATGATAAACGCCCAAATGACTCTGATTTGATTAGTTCACATCATATGTCTGTATCAAAACATCACATGTACCCTATAAATATGTAGCCACAACTATTATGTACCCACAATTATTAAAAATAAAATACTAAGTGTGATAATCTAAGTAAATGCTTTATTTAACACCTAGCACATATTAGGTCTCAATAAGAATTAGCTTCATCCTCATCGTTTTTAACATCTCTAAAGTTTAATTTGGGCCACAAGTAAAATGCACTGAGAAAAATGCTAACTTATGAATTGTACAATCATATTTTTTATTTTCCTGAGAAATGTCATAAACCACAAAGTGGATGGCACTACTCATGTACACGACAGGCATGACTTAGCAGGCAAGTTTCAAAAATCATCACTTTCATTAAAAATCATACCCTAAAGGAAAAAGAAGTGTCAGAAATAGCACCCAAATAAGAAACACTGATATCCTCTGATCAAAAGAGAAGGTCTAAAACAGGTAACAGACTCTGTCATGAACAGTAAGAATTACGTTATGACTGGAGACAGTAATAGTCTTTCCCTATAAGCTAACAGTTGGAAAAACTTAAGCACTCTAAAACTGTATGTGACCAAAAGTTCTGAAATGAAAATGGCTGAGTCAGTGATTTCAGTAGAGTTAATGACAGAACCATATGAACTGAAAATTCATTCTGCTCCATTATGTAAGGCTGGATCATTAAAATATCTGTGAGAAAAATGACTAAATTTCTTGATACTAAAACTGTGACTTAATTAGATTGTACTAAAAACGCCAGTATTTGTAATATATGTACCAGCATCTTTAGAACTACCCAGTTGCCTTAGAAAATTCAAGTTAATAGAACACGAAAGTGGTTTTGTTATACAAAGCTTTAAAATATACAGTGAAAAAAAATCTAGGTAATTATTTGAATATCATGAAAAAGAATATCTTAATTATGTGAGACTAATTAAAAATAAATTTCTGCCTCATTTTATGTTATGGAGTTTCTCCTCAAAAAAGAGCAAATTAAACATTGAAAATATAATCATTTTCCCAAAACTATTTAAGTGATAGCAATTTATAGGACTTCTATAATCAATCATGTCTAACAATGCTAAGAATTCTTTTACAAAGAACATAATCACCTCTTAATTGTCTTTTGTGTTAATATAATTTTCCATATAATTTCTTTTTTTAGGTGTTACATTTTATTTTTATTTCAATAGATTTAGGGTGTACAAGTGCTTTTTCTTACATGGATAAATCATGTAATGCTGAAGTCAGGGCTTTCAGTGCACTCATCAACAGTTTACATTGTACCTGATAGGTAGATTGTTATCCCTCACTCCTCTCTCATCCGCCCCCCTTCTTAGTTTTCAATGTCCATTGCAACACTTCATGACTATATATATCCCTCATTTAGCTCGAACTTGTAAGTGAGAACATATGGTATTTGTTTTTCTATTCCTAAGATACTTAGGATAATGGTCTCCAGTTCCACCCAAGTTGCTGCAAAAAATATTATTTCATTCCTTTTTATGGCCAGGTAGTACTCATGGTATATACATACATATACTACGTTTTCTTTATCCACTAATTAGTTGATGGGCACTTACATTGATTCCATATCTTTGCAATTGTGAATTGTGCTATGAGAAATATTCAGGTGCACCAGTCTTTTTTTATTATTTATTCAGAATATTATGGGGGTACACTTTGTTTACATGTAATGAGTTTGCCCCACTCAAGCCAGGGATATAAGCATGTCCTTCCCCCACATAGTGCATTCCGTTCTGCTTCCATTAGTTGTGGGTTTACCTGCCCCCACCCCCAGACGGGCACCCAATGAGTATTACTACCATGTGAACACCTTAGTGTTGGTCGGTGGCTACCAATTTGATGGCGAGTATGTGTGGTGCATGTTTTTCCATACTTGTTATGTAGATTCCCACTAATGGGAATCTCACAAATGGGTATCTACCCAAAGGAAAAGAAGTTACTCTAAAGTGATTTCTACTCTAAAGTGGAATTGCTGAATCTAGTGGTAGGTCTACTTTTAGGTTTTGAGGAATCTCCATACTGTTTTCCATAGCAGTTGTATTAGTTTACATTCCTGTCAAACAGTGTATAAGCTGTCCCATTTCAATGCATAGGCACCAATATCTATTGTTTTTTGACTTTTTAGTAATGGCCATTCTGATGCAATAAGGTGATATTTCATTGTGGTTTTAATTTGCATTTCCTTGATGATTAGTGATATTGGACATTTTTTCATAAATTGATTGGCCATTTGTCTCTCTTCATTTGAAAAAAATCTGTTTCTGTCTGTTGCCCACTTTTTTTATTTCAGTATATTATGGGGGTACAAGTGTAAACTTCTGAAGAAATTAATACAAATAACTTGTCTAAATTAACTAAACTAGTCTAAATTAACTTGACTAGGAATAAAAAAACCTAAGAAAAATAAGAAAATATAACTATTGTAATGTTTAAAAAAATAAGGAGAGATTCCATAATACAGACCACAAAACAAGTATGTATAAAGGGAAAATCTACATATTTATGTACACGTATAAGTATATTTATATATATAAGTATGGGCTTGGTGGGCAAGAAGAAAAGATATAAAAAAATATAAGGGATCAGAGAGTAAAAGCTGATTGTCTGCAGGCATATTTTAGTAGCCAGTAGGAATATTGATTTTTTTCTGTGCTTGGAAGACTAGTATCAGTGGTTTGCTACTGACATAACGAGAAAATATTCTAGGGTCACATTTTGTTACATGATTTAGCAGAATTTATCTACCTAAGAGGAAGAGGAAATTCCTAAGTACAATATTAGCCCCTTAACTGAAATTTAAGAGAAACCTAATTCTCCCTGAATTGTCAAAATGAAAGTTTGTTTTCAGAAACTGTGAAATACTTCTTGTAGGAATTTGATACTGTAGCCCAGGGCAGAAGGACATACTCTTGCAGTAGTCTACCCAGTATTACATACTTCTATTATGCATTCCTCTCTTGAGGTTAGTTAACACCAGCGTGCTCAGACCATTCTCTGGGTAAGGATACACTCTCTGGTCCAGTTATTTTTTTTAAAGAAAATATAACTGAATAAAACAGTATTGATCCCATGACTTCACCTCATTAATATCAGATTCTAAACAAGTAAGTTAATTGATTCCAGTAAAATAATTTATAATGCAGACTAGAGTGGAAAAGGGGGTCTTCAAATCAATGGTCAGTAAACACAACCTCCACTCCCAGCTCTATCACCAAATGTGTGTATAATTCTACAACATGGAGTGGTTAAGGTTAACCTAAATACTGAACAGGAAAGAGTTGATTCAGTGACTTTCATATACATTTATTTATAGCAATATTTATACTTCAAAAGAATTGCAAGTCAGTCCACAGAGAGGAGCCCTCTCCATCTGAAAGATAATACATTTTAGCCAACTATCCTTTCTGTATCTTGAGAGAATTAAAAAAAAAATAATGAAAAATATTTAACTATTTTGCCACAGTTTGTTTTCCTTTCATAGTCAACAATGTTATGAGATAAAGGGATATATACATTCATTTTAAATTTAAGTTGATTGAAAAAGTAGCATTTTAGCACCTTATACTGAACTTTTTTAATTAACAAGAATTTGTTAGGAACAGCTGAATCAGTCAGGGTACAATCAAAGAACTATAACAAGAATATAAATATTTACATAATTTATTCAATAAATAATTCTAGTTTGAATTTGTTATTAATTGCCTATATCCAGTTATAGTATGTATTATCTCTGAAAATATCACTTTATTTACTTGTTTATTTATTCACTCTCTTCCTTCCTCCATGAAATCAGATGGGCCCAAAAAGCAGAAATTATTTCTTTAAGAATTGCTAAATTTGAAGTGCTTAGGACAGTGTCTAACACATATAGAATGGCTGAAATAACAAATATTACATATATTTACCTGAATATAATATGAAAAATGATGAAAAATTGGTATAGGTCTTTCAGCCCTTTGTTGTGACTGTATTATTAAGGTTTTCATTGGTTGCTTCTGAATTTTTTTCTCTTTATCTTGGAGGATTATATAGATCAAGGGAAATGAAATTATTATACACCTTACAGAGAAGTGATTGAGTAAATTCTAAATTGGTAAACATTCCCCAAGACTATGATTTAATGCAGTTACTGCCCTGCAGGTTGCTTTTAATGGCTTCCATTCTCCATAATTATTAAATATCATCACTTTGCTGTTTACTATTCCTTCCTATCCACTTTAACTTACAGTTTTAGCTTCCTATTCTAAGAGTGTGTGTGTGTGTGTGTGTGTGTGTGTGTTCATGTTTCTGTGTGTGCAAACATTTGTCAGTGGAGTACAGACCCACTTTAAAATACATTTTCAGTTTTAACAGGTAATTTTTTGATATGTATAGAATTGATTTATCCTGAGTCTTTGTTCTTGATTAGTTCTTTTGTTAGGATATTCATGTTGTATATTCATTTGTTTAAATAACTTATTTACTAAAATATGAAGATTGAACTCTGGTCCTTAAAAAAATACAGAAAATTAGGCATTTATGTAAAGTATAAACAGTGCTTGTTAAATCTTATTGAACATATAATTGAAATTATTTCAATATGCATGCCCTGCATATAAAGATTATATATATTGCTAGTTTGTTTAACTAAGAATATAATATCATATAATGGGAATAATATAAAATAGTTTCTGTGTTTAGTTATTTTGGTTATCTAAATGTTTTAAGATACATTATGGATTTAATAATCCTAGTATGCTATTTTATGAAGCGAAGCTAATTTTAGTCACCAGAGCAGAAAATCATAGACACAACCGCAAATATTTTCCTCATTTAGCAATTCAAGTTGTGACAAGACTTTGGTAATCTGATTTAGAAGCTTTACTCATAAATTTCTAAATTGAGATGGCTGTGAAATTACTGTGCACTAGAAAAGGTGAACTATTTTGGAAATTTGCACTGACATAGCCATCGTTTTTTTACCTTATACATCTAAAACTGCTGTTGCTCTTCAGAAGATATTTTTCCTAGTGCTAGAAAACAAAAACAAAAGTTCACTGATTCTAATTTTTAAAATTAGATATGTATATATTTTAAAAATTATATTATATATGCATATGTATAATATAAATTTATATATGTGTAAGTGTATTTTTATACATACACACACATAGACATACTCATGTAGGTAGCATTCTTAATTAAAAGGAAAAATGAGAGCGAAAGACCATAAAATGTTGTTTGCCATTACATGCATCAGTGTGTTTAACGGTTATCATGCCAATAATAACACAAAAGTTGGGGGGGAGGCAAAGGAAATTTACCCAAAACTATGTTTCAATGTGAAAATTATGGGAAACGATGTCAAGCTCTTGCTAATTTCTGGATAAGCAGCATTTTTCTGAATCACACATTTCATGACTGCCAATTCTCCACTGGCAGGAATAACCTCATAAATTAGGCATAGGGTGAAAGTAAGGATGAGGTTTGGATGAAATTCATGTAGGGCCATGTAAATATCTAGGCATGCTATAAATGACTATGGAAAAGAAAAACAAATCAAACTTTGAACTTTGCAATGGTTTTCGGTGTACAAAGCATAAGACACTGGTGCACAGATTACAAGGATACACAAAAGCTATTGTACGTTCAAGGGAGACATAAGAGTAAATTGTGGGAAAACATGTTAGTAACAGTTGCTATATCTCTCTATTTTCTCCCATCAAAATACACAGAACAACTTTAGAGAATAAACAATTATCCAAGGGTAGAACTTCCATTTCCAGTCAAGACAAAGTAATAGAACCTGGAATCATGCCCTGACAAAACAAACAAACAAACAAAAACCCCCAAACTAAATATAATGAAGCAATGGTTTTAAGAACTTGAACAATAGGCAATGGAGGACAGTGATACCTAACAGAAGAGAAACAAACAAAATGAGCCAAACAATTGCCCCAGTATACTGCCTAGGGAACATGTATAGGTTGCATCGCAGGGAGGAGGCATGAGGCAAGGTACTATAGTTTCTTTAAGTTATGGAGAACAAACTTGAAGTCCCAAGAGACCAAGATGGCTAGTGTTCCCCAGGCAGAGTGTTGTAGAAAAACAGTTACAGAAAAAGAAAATTTCAGAGATCTGTAGAGGGTGTATCATAATCAGATAAGCACTGATTAGCATATGTGTGTAAGGAAACTAGATGAGACAGAAAATGAATCTACAAAAAGGGGTAGAAAGACCAATTCCTGGAGGTCACACAATGTGGGAGATTTGTGTTCCCACCAGCCTGGGTAGAAAATCTCATAATACATGGACACTGGGTAGAGTCTTCAGAAGTGTATACCTTATTTAGTGCAACAAAATTTTCCCTAGACTACAAATTGCTTTGGTCCATTTAACAAAGCCAAAAAGCAAGACTCAAAAGGAAAAACTGTTTCCTAGTAACTTAACTTTGTACCAGAACAAAACTCAAGAGGATAAAAAGGAGTGATCATTTCTAATCAACAAGGTAAAATATACAATGTCTAGCATCCAATCAAAAATTATCAGATATGCAAATAAAAAGGAAAATGTGATTTATAATGAGAATAAAAATTACTCCATGAAAACACATTGAAAAATGATACAACTGATTAAATTAGTAGACAAACACATTAAAAAATAACTCTTATTTCTCCAACTTAATAGAGTTATTATAATTCTATTATTTCTTCAATATTGTCCAAGATTATACAGGGAAGATTAAATAGATTAAAGGGAAAAGGGGATAATTTTAGAAAGACTCAACCCAACTTTCTAGAGATGAAAATACAATATTTGCAATGAAACATTAACAGAATATTAGACACTGTAGAAGAAAAGATAAGTGAACTTGAGGACACAGCCAAAGAAACTATGTAGAATGAAATATCAGAAAAAAAGGAAACTAAAGAAAATGACAAAGCCTTTAGTGAGCTGTGGGAAAACTTCAAACAGATTAATATATGTAACTAGAGACCCTAAAGGAGAAGGGAGAATGTAAGATAGGGCACAAAAATAGTGGGGAAAGAAATAATGAAACAGCAGATTTCTCTTTAAAGACAATGCAAGGACTGTCATGAGAAATCTATTGAGCTCAGGTATAACCACTTAAAGTATATTTCAAAAGCAAAGTCACATATGTGAAAAATTTTTCACATATATATCTAAAATCCAATATAGAAGATAAAATGGAATCATAAATAATTATTCAAAAGAATGAAAAAAAGAGAGCATCAAACATGAAAAAAGCCAGGAATTTGCTATCTGTAAACCCCAAAATTATCAATAATTATGCTAAATGTAAAAGGTCAAAGCACATCATATAAAAGGCAGAAATTGTAAGTTTGTTAAAAATAGGTTCAATATATAAAAAAATATAAAAAGATATGCCATGCTAACTCTAATTAAAACACAGATGGAGTGGTTATATTGATATCAGATGAAGTAGATTTGAGAGGAAAGTACATTACCAGGGACGGAGAGTCATTTAATAGTTATAAAGCGAACACAAAAATCCCCAACCGGCACTTGGTAAATACACTTATTAAATCCATGAAGTAAAATCTGAACATATTTAATGGTGAGAGACTGAATGCAATTTCCTTAATACCATGTATAGGAAAAACTGTTGGCTTTCATCCTTTTTTTTTTTTTTTTTTTTTTTTTGAGACAGAGTCTCACTCTGTTGCCCGGGCAAGTGTCCTGGCATCAGCCTAGCTCACAGCAACCTCAAACTCCTGGGCTCAAGCAATCCTCCTGCCTCAGCCTCCTGAGTAGCTTGGACTACAGGCATGCACTACTACACCTGGCTAATTTTTCTATTTTTAGTAGAGACAGGGTGTCATTCTTGCTCAGGCTGTTCTGGAACTCCTGATCTCAAGTAATCCTCCCACCTCAGCCTTCCAGAGTGCTAGGATTACAGGTGTGAGCCATTGTGCCCAGCCAAATTCTATTTTTATGAGACACTTTCATCACTTCTATCTGACATTATTCTGGAGGTTATAGTGAGTGTTACAAGACAAGAAAAAGAAATAAATTTTATTCACAGTGTGAAACTCTCCATATTCATAGACAACGCTATGTAGAATATACTACAAAATCGAGAGGAATGTTATGAAGGTAATTGGCAAGTTTGAAAGATATAAGAGCAATATACAAATAACATTTTTACATACAAACAAAATTTAAGATATTCAAAAAGTACAATCCACAAAAGAATAAAATATATAAATTGAGTTTTATCTAAATTGAAACCTTTTCTTTGAAAGTCACTAAGAATAAAAATTCAAGCCACGGACTGGAAGAAAATATTTACAAACCATATATCTGATAGTAAATTTTTATCCATAATATATTAACATCTCTCAAAACTCAATAATAAGAAAACAAATGAATTTAAAATGTGCAAAATATTTGAACACCTTACCAAAGAAGATACAATGGATGGCAATAAAACCTGAAAAGCATGAAACATGAGAAAGCGCATGAAAAGATGCTTATCATTATTACTAACTAGGGAGATACAAAATGAAATCACAAGAGGATATTATACATACTGCAATGTCTAAAATTAAAAGGACTAAATTTACCAATTGTATCAAGGATATGAATGAACTGAAATTCTTATATACTGCTAGTGGAATGTCTTCCTTTCTTATTTGTAGTAAATACCTATTTCTCTTTACTTTTTCTGAATCAGAAGCTAGTATCACAGATATTGTAGCTGCCAATTGTTCAATAGTTTGCCCCGCAGCTCAGACTTTAGCTTTGCTAAAAATACCTTTTCATTTAGTTTTGCTTTAGAACTTGTCCATTTTTGGGGGAAGGTAGAGAGGCAGTAGTGCATATGCCACATCAAAAACTTACAATTAGCAAATAAAAATCTTTGTTACTTGGATGTTACATCTGTAAAACCGATACCAATAATATATCATCACATTGTGCAGATTAAATAAAACTAATGTATGTAAAATAATGATGCTATATAGACGTTCTCTGTAAGTTTTAATTTCTTTTCTAAAGAGAGAGTTGACTTTGACCTTGAATTAAAATAAACAGACCCATTCAAAAAATACTTTCCAAAGTTTGTTTATGAAATAACAGTTTAAAAGACCAACCACCACAAGGGGAGTGATTTATCAAATAAAACTGGAAAATCTGCTTTCTATATATGATCCAGAAAATCACAATACATATAAACATTTTAGGAGACTTCTGCTCTTCCCTAAATAAATCCACTTGTTTTGGTTAAAGCTAACATTTACCAAATTTTATAACTCTTAAACTTATTTTTCACATAGCACCTTTTAATATTGCTACAAATAGAGAACAGTTAAAAGAGAGCCACCATTAGAAATTTCCTTTGATTCATGAGATACTATAAGAAAAAAAGAAGGAGAAGAGGAACAGAAATATGTAAGGAAGTTTTCTGAGTAATTTTTTTCATAACTGTAACCTAAAATATTCTTTGTGGCTTTGGAGACATACCTTTACATTCCTGAACCTATATATCAATTCTAAATTAACATTGACTTGATTGCCTTGAACTAAATCTAACTTTTTATCTATCTAGTGTTATATGTGTCTGTGCCCTGTATGACTTTTAGCTTAGTGATTTTAAAGGCCATTGTGGAGAAGGTGAATAGCAAAAAATGTAATAAAGTGTTTATATTTATCTAAAATTTAGTTAAAGTCACACCAATCCTCCAGTAATGGTGTAGACAAAAGGAAACCAATAAAATGGTTTTATTGCATGTAACAAAAATAACATGATTTAGTAACTGCGTTATAAAACATTAAGACAAAGTCACCTATGAATTTCCACTTCCCCATTGAGAAAGCATCCCAGAGGTAAGAGTATGATCCTTAGAGTTCATATTCTTATTTGGTCACTTATTAGTTGCGTAACTCTGTTTAACCAGCCTAGCTTGATATTTCTCTTGCACAAGATGGTGATAACACTATCGCTCTCCCACAGTCAGTATAGTGTCTGCCACAGTGTAGACCTTGAGAAATGTCGATTGCGTCCTTTCCTTGAGAGTTTTAAAATTTCAGCATTATACTAGTTGCAAATTTTCAATCAAGTCATCAAATATTAAACAATAATATATGTTGAAAGGCAACACATAAAAGCATAAAATTTCTGTGATGGCCTTTAGCTAACATAAATCTGAAAAGAAAAATTCAAAATGTCCATGGAATTTAAAATAGTAATGTTTTAGACAGTTGACATATATGATAGATGTTTCAAAAAACATAAACTTTATATAAAAATGTAAGAAAATAGAGATGATTTTAAAATGTAATGGGATTACTAGAGTTATCCAACTATTTGATGAGGTTTAAAAAGTAAATGGTAAATTTTTAAATCTGGTTACTCAATTTAAAAAAAAACACAAATATCTAGTAGACTAAACTTATGCAAAGATAGAATCATCTCCTTTTGTAAAACAAAATTAGTGGCTATATAAATAGGGGTACACAGAGATAAGTTCTTATAAAATAACATATTCCCAACTTGGAAATTCTAGCATTATGTAATTCATGTTCCTAAGTAACTATTCAGCCAATTGACTGCAGTTAATTCTTCTTCCTTTTGCCTCCAAACCAGATAGAACTCCTAAAACCACTTTCCAAATCACTTTATAAATTTTGTGTTATATTCTCATTTTTAGAAACAGACAATCTATAACAACCCACATATAGTAGGTTATTTAAGCATATTACTATCATTAAGCTAATATGGACATAGTGGTTTAGAGACAAACTCTCAAATCATATTTCCAAATATCATCCCAGAGGTCACTGAGTCTCTCTGCATTACTTTTAGTTTGCTTATGTTCTTTTTTTTTGCTTCAGTTTGGAGAATGTTTATTGCTCTTTCTTCAGGTTAATTGATCTCTTCTATAATATTTAAATTACTGTTGTTCAATTATTATTAATCCCATCCCTGCATTTACCATTTCATATTTTTTATTTTCCAGATCTTGGATTTCTACTTAGCTCATGATCATACTTTCCATTTGTCTATTGTGACTCCAATTGTTCACACATTATTTTTTTTTAATATTTTTCCTTTAGGTAATGAACACATTTTTAAACTTTTTCATACCTGCTTTGAATTTTTATCCCCTAAATCTAATGTCCTTGTCATCTTTGCTTCTGCTTTTATTGATTGTTTATTATCTTATCAGTCACTTTTTCTTGCTTATTCCCATTAGTAACTTTTTACTACATACTAGACACTGTAGATGCTATTTTTGAGTGTCTTAATTTTTTTCTCATTTAAGAGTGTTAATATATGTTTTTCTTGTTGGCAGTCAACTTTCTGAGGGATTCGCTTTATCCTCTCAAGATTTGTTTGTAAGTTTGATTATGGTAGATCTAGAGTAGTCCCATTCCTAAAGTGTAGTTTTTTTGTTTTGTTTAGTTTGTTTTTGTTTTTGTTTTCCTGGAGGGGAGGATGGAGGGAGATCTTGACTAAATTCCTGATATATTCACTAAGGTCTAATGACCTTGGCTACTCTGACTGTTCAGAATGTTCATTTCTCTTAACATGATGTGACCTCTAGAATCTCTTGCCAGCTCACTGTCCTTTCTCCTCCGGCACCTGATTTCTTCCAGGTCTCAAGGCATCTGGCTCTGAGCATGCAAACGTATATGATTAAAGACTCAAGAGGTTTCCAATGCAGATTTCTAGAATGCTTTTTTTTTCAACTCTCTCCTGTTACCCCTTAAGTGTTAAATTGCTGCCACCTCAGCAGCCCCAAACTAACATCTGTCTCATTTGCCCAGTGGAATTACAATTGTCTATAAAGTGCTCTACAGCAAACAAACAAACAAACAAACAAACAAAAACAAGGTGAATACGGACCTCTTCTGGTGTGTTTCCCATCCCTGAAGGATCACAGCCTTGTGTTAGCTATAGTCTAATTCCTGAAAATAGGTGCTTCACATATTTTATGCTATTTTCATTTATTTATGGGTAGGAAGATAAGTCAAATACTCAGAAGGCTCTCAAAAGTCCTGTAATGCTGCTAATTTTATATTTTTGTAGAAGAGAAAAATGAGAAATGAAAAACAATGTGAAGTTCTCGATGCCAAAGTGAAACCATGTGTCCCAAATAGGGCTTAAATTGAGACTTCGTCATTAGATAGCTGAAGATGAAAGCACAGTTCTCTAGACTGAAACTTGATCCTTGGGAAAAGGTAATTAATAATTTCTCCAAGTGTTCCCTTTGATTGGATTCACTTGGGAAAATGCACCACTGCCCTGGGTAATAAAATCTACAGAAAGAGATATAAATTATAGAATTCTGCATTTTTAATCAAAATTTTAAAGGCATAAAGAATACAATTATAAATTTCTTTTCACCCTACAATGTTAGCACCCATTAATATTTTCATGATTGATGTGCTTCATTGCTATATGCATCTATCTTCCCAGCCACCCATAAATTCCTAGAAAGCATTTGCATTTTTGTATTCATCTAAATAACTCTGATACCTAGTCCTTGCTTGAGTACACTGAATGCTTTTTAAATAAAATGATAACTGAATTGAGATTTACTTTGTTTCAAATGAAGTTTTTTTTGTATTTGGTAGAAGTGTATAATAACAATTAACATATACTGAGTGCTAGTAATGTTCTTGTAACTTTTCTAAATACTTATATTTAATTTATATTAAAATTTATAACATTATTATAAGGGCACAAAATCATAAAACAGTTAAATGACTTGCCTAGGCCATGCAGCTAGCGAATGGTGGAGATGAGATGTAAACTCTGTCTGGTACTAAGCTCTTAACCAGTGTGATATGCTACTTCTCAAGGAAGAGAACTGGATATATTCATTAAAGAAGTCTTATGATAAAAGTTCACCAAAATATTACTTCTTCTGTGTTGGATGCTAAAAGATCCAAAAGGAAGTTTTGATGGGGGTGAACAGAACATTAAAATCTGTTATTTAGTAGCTTGAAAACAAACCTATTAGAAGCAAAGTCTAATGTATGTTCAGAGACCTTGCATTAGGATTGAAATCTGCTTACTAAAGTAGAAAATGTTTCCTCTAGGTAAGAGGGAAGTTTTGCAAAACTCAACAATTTGAGACAGGTTGTGAGGGGTGGAAGATATGGGGAAAGGGCAATACATAGCTTCAGAGTTTACACTGCCGTATCAATTGTTAAGGAAGCAGGCCTATAAGTGTTTTGAGGTTATCAGTACATATTTCATAAGTGTATTTTTTCACAATTAGTTCATTTTTACTCTGAAAGTTTGGGTTCTTCAATATTTCTTTTACAATAATATCTATTTAGAATGACTTTCAGATGACATTGATAGATGTTCTTCCTGACATTGGACCCAGTGTGGAAACCCAGAAGTTCACATAGTTTCAAAAATTAAAGTGAAGAATTTTACAAATAAACTTTCATCATTCCTGTCACATTTATGGAACCTAATCTAGTCAAGGAGAATATTGCAACTAAACGACAGACAGGGAAAGTGTCTCTTTTTAATTGGCACTGGGCAATTTATCAGTCTCTGATGTCAGGGACACTCCATTAGGCTGTGAGCAAGTGATTGCTGGTATAACACTCAATTGAAAATCTCTGCGGATGATAGTTCATGCCACTATTACATCAACTTAATGAATGAGCCCAACAGCATCCTCCTCTTCCTAGAAAGAACACATCCATCATGAAACAAAAGATTCCCCAGTGTCATGTTTTTCTCTTCTTGCCTGGATGAGAACAAAAGGATTTCAGAGTCTAGACTGAGAAGATTATCAAACATCCTCCTTCCGTGGACAATAACTGCCTGAATTGCCTGGACAATCTGAGCTCATTACTTTTGCTAGCTATATCTGGAATATTATCTACACGGATATAATCATATCTTAGGCAAACACAGACTGTTTCATCTTTTGTTCTTTAAATAGTTGAACGATCTCCTGGAAGATTTGAAAAACTAAAAGTCTTAACTGTTGTCATTACCTAGCACCTGAATGTAGGAATGTGGCCAATAAAATCTTCGGAATATAATAGCCAACCACAATCAGGAAATACATTTCCTACTGCTTTAAGAAACTTCTGTATGTAGTTTTCCAGCTTCTAAAAAATAAAAATAAAAAAGAAAAGAGAAGAAAAAGAAAAGACATAGGGGTGGAGTTTCCTTTCTGTCTTTTTTCGAAATTCTTTTTCTTTCCTTCTTTTACTTTCTCATTCTTCCCATTCCTCCCTGATTTTTTTTTTCTTCATCCTCTTCACAGTACGTAAAAAAACCTCCCAGAGATTATAGGCTATGAGTGCAATGCAAATGCTCTGGCTTTAAACTGCCATATCAGATCTTCCTTAGGGAAGACAACTCAACAGAAAAAGTGTGTGTGTAAGTATGCTTTATTTAGAAAAGAAAAAAAATAGCACATATTCCTGGCATAGTGTGATATACGCATTATTACCTTGGCATCTTGATCTGGCCCAGATGAATTCTTTCAACTCCTACACTCCATATCACATATTTTACATTAGCAGCTTTAACTCACCACACCATCTGTCTTTATCAATATCTAACTATACAGATGTACAGTCAATGTGAAAATATTCACATCAACTTAATCTATATCATATTCACCTACTAATACAGTGAATATTACATTATTGATTACTTTTGTCATTTCTTTTCATCTTCCAATATTTTTCTTATTACTGTTATCTTAGTTTAAATTTTAGTAAATTCAAATTAATGTGACAGTGACCAAAGTATTAAAAATGTTCACTCAAATCCAAAATCTATGCATTCTGTATGATTTTCAAAATCATTTTTAGATAGCAACTATTCAGTACTAGAAAAAAATAAAGTTTTGAAAGTATGTTTTTAATCTTTCTGGCAGGAATGGTTCTACCTAGCTAGGATAGCTCAAGGTTATTTTTTTCTGTATTTCATTTTTTTTTTTTTTACTTTTACTGCTGGTAAGCTCTTCTGTCAAGAATCAGAGTTTAATGAAAAATAAACACCATCAGTGGAATCTTGCCAGAAAAGTTGATGTAACAATTTCTTAGAATTGATGTGAGCTACTGTTATTCCAGCCAGGGTGATTTTTTTTTTTTCTTTTTCTCTTTTTTTTTCTTCCTTTCAGTAACCACACAGCACATACATACTCATATATTCAAAGTAGAAATTTCAGGTTCAGCTAAAGTAAGATAAAGAGGAAGGTTATGGATTTTCGATGGACTCCATTTACAATAAACTTAGCGCTGATTTTTAATTAATATTGCACTCAAACGTTATACTCTGTCAATGACATCATATACAACTTTTATTGAGAGTATCTTGCATTCCTATGTAATACCTTTAGGTACTGAGAATTACAAAAGATACATTTCCATCTTTTGCAGTATTTAAAGTCCGAAGTACATCATAGTGAATGAAGATTTCAAGCATATCATGATCTTTCTCTTATATAATTTCAAATATTTTTGTGATAACATCCTTTACCTGAAGGACTAGATGAGCCTGATTTTACTTCTACAGTATACATTAGCGTTTATCACATATAGAGAGAATAAAATTAAATAGTCTAAAGCAAGAATTGGCAAACTACAGCCTGCCTAATGGTCAAGTCCTGGAAGCCACCTATTTTAGTAAATAAAGTTTCCTTGAGACACAGCCAGACCACTCATTTGTGTATTGTTTATGGCTATTTTTGTGCAACGACAGCAGAGTTTAGTGGTTTCTACAGAGTGTAGACACCTTTCAATGCCTCAAATATTTAAAGAAAAATTTTCTGACTCCTAGAATAAAGTATGGTGAGATTAAAGAATTTTGCCAATAAATCTGTGCTAAATAAAAAGGCTATAAGCTTAAGAGAGAAAAAATTGAGTCTTTCTAATAAGGTTAAAAATATTCCATTTCTGTTATAATCAAAATTATTTATGAAGACTATCAACAGAGAGAATTTTTTGTGCACCCGAATATCAACTGAAACAATCCATTTTATTGGAAGCTGGCAATTTATAAACATGAAATAGTCATTCAATATATTGTGCATATGTGTGTGTATATATATATAAACACACACACACATATATATGCTATTTGGACGTGAGCTATTATAAGTGAGTTGTCAGTCACTAAGAGTTAATTTTAAAGTGTAGATAAATAACAAAGCCATGGCATGTACAGCACCTATGACTTACAGATACTTTAAAATTGGATAACATTTGTATTACTATCATGTTTATATATACTTAAGTAGTAGGTGGAATTACTATCCTCAATTTTTGCCAACAAAATGATTAAGAACAAGATTCGTTTGGTGAAACCTTATAAATTCACAAGCCAATTAAATGATTTAGGAGTCACTATTAATGAGTAATATGAAAACAACTATTAAAGAAAGTCTTTTAAACTTCTTTTTTTGTGCTTGGAATGTTCCTCGTCATTTTGACATTTAAGAACCAGCTCATTTGTCTCTCTTATTATAAAGCCTGGCCTAATGTCCACAGGAAGAGGTCCCTAATCACTCTCTGTTGGAAGCAAAGAGAAGTTGATAATTTCATTATAACATCTGTCGTATCATGTTGACATTATTTGTTGCACATCTGACTCTTTGAGTAACATACAATATGCTTAAGGTTGTGAACATTCACTTCTTTTATTTTATGTCATTTATAATAAATTTAGCATTAGTTTTTAATTAACATTGTTCTCAAATTTTATATTCTGTAAATGACATCATGTAAAACCTTTTTTGAGATTATAAAGTATTCCTATGTAATACCAGAAGGATTACCAATAAATGTTTAATCAATGATTATGTGAATACAGACTAGAGGATAGTTCTTTCAAATGATTTATATCTCCTTTCCAAGTTCTCGTTTAGTTATCTTATTGATAGTTTAGTTATATCAAGATTGAGATCATTTTTGTTTACATCTTAATTATACTTGCTGAAGAATTTACTCATCCATTTGGAAACTTCCACACACTTGGGTTCTGCTTTCTCTTCTTTAATATGATTATCTGACAAAGAACATAAATTTTGACGTGAGTCAGTGATTAAGTTCCTTCATTTTGGAGTAGATCTCTGAGTTACCAACACTAGCTAAAATACTGAAGGACACCTTGAAAGAAATCTAATTCTGGGATTTTCACATTATTGGGGAATCTGAGGATTGCCTAAATGCCTCCTTACTTTGTCAGGGATAAAAAGGGGGAATTATATAATGATAGAAGGGTCAATATTCCAAGAAAACAATAGTCCTTATCATATATGCACTTAAGAATGAGATATCTAAATATGTATGACACTAAGTGATAGAATTACAAAGAGAAATAGATAAATCCACTATTAGAGTTGGATATCTTATTATCTTTCTTTCAGTAATTGTCATATACAGCATAGATCCTAACTATATTGCTAAAGATATAGTTAAATTGAATAGCACCGTAAAGGGATTGGATGTAATTAACATTTATTAAATATTTCATCCAACAAGAGTGAAATACACATTCTTCTCAAGCTCACATGGAGTACTCACCAAAATAGACCAATTTCTGGGATATAAAACACACCCTAACAAATTTAAAGGAATAGATATATTACAAAGTATACTCTCAGACTATAATGGAATTAAATTTGAAATCACTAAAAGAAAGATAACTTGAAAATCACAAAATATTCTGTAACTATTAATAACAACAGAATTCTAAATCCCATATGGGTCAAAGAAGTCTGAAGAGAAATTTTAAAATAAACTTTTAATTAAATTAAAATGAAAATGCAGCCTATCAAAATTTGTGGATGCAGAGAAGCAGTGCTTGAAAAAAGATTTATAACATTGAATGTATATAAAGAAAAAGAATACAGACCTAAAATTAATAACCTAAGTTTCTGCATTGAACTCTAAGAAAGAAAGAACAACTTAAATCCAAAACAGTTCAAAGGAAATAAATAGTAACAGCAGAAACCAATAAGTTGAAAACGTAAAATAATAGAGACTATTAATGAAATCAAAAACTCATTCTTTGAATAGATCAATAAAATTTATAAGCCGCTATCCAGGCTAACCAAGAAAAAGAGAAAGACACAAATTACTAATATCAGAAATGAAAAAGGGGCCACCTCTACTAGTTCCATGGACATTAAAAGGATAATTACGAAAAATGGTGAATAACTCTATGCCCAAATTTGATAACCTACATGAAAAGAACCAATTATTTGAAAAACATAATCTTCCAAAAATCACACAAGAAGAAATAAGTAATTACATGTATTAAATAATCTAAATTAAAAATTAATAATCTTCTAAAAAAGAAAGTACTAGAACCAGATGGTTTCACTGGTGAATTCTACCAAACATTTAAGAAAGCAATTATACCGATGTTCTATAATATTTTACAGAAAATTGAAGCAAAATAAATACTTTCTAACTCATTCTATTAATATAAGGGCAACATAACTTTGGGTTAGATTCTGAGGGTGCATGAAAAACAAGATTCTGTATTTCACCCCTTAAAATACAATCACTACACCTCCAACAAAGGAAGACAGCATAGATAAGGCTATTGTAGAATGTTCTCGTGTTAGTGAAATCTATGATCATTTACTCAGCAACTTATAGGCCCTATCCTTAAATGTAGTCACAATGGAAATTAGGGCTTCAACTATGCATTTTGGGAGAACACAGTTCAATCCATAACACTAACCTATTTCTGAAGGTTCATCATCTTTCCATCTTCTATTTGGTGCTTTTTCTAAAAATCTATGTGTTTAGAAATTTTTCACATCAAAATTCATGTAACTTTCTTGTTATGAGATTTATTGAAGTATAACTTATATACATTAAAGTGCATATATTTAACTTATACAACTTGATAAATTTTGACAGAGCTTTTCAACCACCATTACAATCAAGGTAAAAAACTTTTCCATCCCTCCCCAAAATGTTTCTATGTGACTCATTTGTAATCTCTCCTTTACGTCCCTCTCTGCTGTCCCCACCCTGATCCGCAAGCAACTACAGATCTGCTTTCTGTAACTGTACATTTATTTGTCTTTTCAAGAATGCCATGTCAATTGTATTACGCAGTATGTACTCTTTTTGTCTTACTTTTTTCACTAAGCATAATAATTTTGAGATTCATCCAAGTGGTTGCACTAGCCCTTTCCTTTTTATTGCTATGTAGTATGACATTTTATGCATGTATCTCAATTTGTTGCTACGAAAATTAATGTTCTAGTCTATATATGGCCATATGCTTTCATTTATCTCACTTATATATTCAGAAGTGTAATGACTGAGTCGTGTGATCGAGGCCTTGTTTGGATGTTTATAAGATTGCTGATCTCTCTTTGCATATTGCCTCTTTCTTTTCCCTCTATTTTCTGTTGAGAAAGTCTCTATTTTCTTCAAATTACATTCCTCTACAGTCTCTGTCTCTTCTATTAGAGGTTTTCCTCAGATAACAGTTGGCTAGTTGTTCATATTTATAAATGAGCCTGAACAGCTCTTTGGAGGCTTTATGTGCATGAGCGAGGCCAGTAAGCTGTAGGTGGTTTTGTTAGGGGAATTCCAGTGTTAGTATATACTGCCTTTTTTCTTGAGCTAGTCAGATTCTTCAGAGAAGAATCCCTCAACCTTCTACTTGCTTTCCAGAAATGTGTATTTTGGGGAAGATATGCCTGAGCATCACAATGTTTATGATGTAAACTTCTCCTTAGTCCTCTATTCTCAATAGGACTTAATTTCCTGGATTAAAATAGTCTCCATCTTACAGTTTCTGAAATCTTATACCAGAAACAAAAAGAGAAAGCCAGCTTTCTGTGCGAAGAGGAAGAGGAGATCACTGGGGAATGTATTTCTTCCTAAAATGACCTACCAAATCCCTCTGGCTTCGTTGTCATCTTAACCCTACCTACATCACTCAGGACATACTTATGTCACCATCTGCTGACTTTTCGGGATTTCTACAGGGAAATTGTTTCTTTGTTTCTTTGTTTGTTTGTTTTTGAGACAAGAGTCTCACTCTGTTGCCCGGGCTAGAGTGACATGGCATCGGCCTAGCTCACAGCAACCTCAAACTCCTGGGCTCAAACAATCCTTTTCTGCAGGGAAACTGGATAGCTTCTAGCTATCTAAGAGTGTCTCAGGATTCAGCTTCCTCAGGTCTGCTGTTTAACTTTTGCTTTTACGTTTTCGTTTTTGTTTTTCTTTAGTCCCCTAAATGATTCTCTTTGCCTTTTCTATGCCTCTAATAATACTTAAATATCATTTTTAAATATATATTTTTAAATATATATATATTTCGTGCATGGAATGTGTTGTAATATGTGAATTCATAGCATTATCCTATTGAATGTCAAAATCTTTCTTTTTGTCCTTCCCTATCTTATTCCTAATGGTTCTGTCATGATTGTCTCTCTGGGGAAAACAATAACAGTACGGCAGGATTAATCCTGAGTACATCAAGGAATCATTTAGACATTTATCTATATTGTATCTGTACTGTTATATGTGGCATTTAATAAGGTACTTAAAATGGGGAAAATTAAGCCTCAGTTATTCACTTGTGCAATTGGGTTAATATTATCTATTACTTAATGTTGTTCTGGAAACCAAATATATAATATGCACATGAGTGATGGGTATACATCAGTGCCCCAGCTAACCGAATATTCAGCTTCAGGGTTTTTGGAAGATCTGGGAAAAAAAGAAAAAAATGAATATTTACAGCTGATGTGTTTAATTCTATTTTGGTTATAGATCGAGGTTGATTCTTTGTGCCTTAATCCCCACACAAAGTGTCAAAAATCCAACTCTTCTTGTTTGGACTTCTAATGGTAAAGGGTTTAAATGGTGGATTATTCCCAGGTGGTGCATCAGTGCATCAGCAGGGCTACACGCTCGGTTAGTTTGACTCTGATTCCCACTATATTCCATGGGTCTCACCGCAGGTGGACCTTCTTCCTCTCCCCAAGTCACAAATTTCATTCCCTCTACAACATCTTCTCCAGGTCCATTTACCCTTCTTGCTTTTCTCTACCTTAGTCTAACATGGTTTCAAAGAATGAAAAAAAATTACTGCTAAAATTTATATGTATTAAATTATTTCTCTTGATGGATATTTAGCTATTTCTTTGGGTCTTTTCTATGGTTTTATTTAAAGATGAGGTACTTTTCCTTTAATAAAAAACAGTAAAGAATATATGCAAAAACGAAAATGGCTAATATTTGTGACACAACAATACTATATTTGCCAACTGCCCAACATAAGGCCTGGTATCTAACATGCACTCTAAAATACCTGCCTTTTCTCTCATGTTCCTACCCCACAGCAATTGTAATTATTATGATAGTTATATTGTTGCCTAATATGTATCGAAGACCATTTAATGCATTGTCTTAAACTTCAGAGTCACCCTGTGCATGGATGCCTTAATTTTAACTATTTTCTGAATCTTAAGAAGGTAAAATAAACCCCTCAGGGTTATACATACTTTCCCCAACTGGCAGTTTCATCATCAACTGATGTTAAGTTTCATTTAATCACTATAGCAGGGCTTTCCATTCTGGAGCACCAATTTCTTTCACATCCACATTATCTACTCGATCGCCGTACGTCTCTGTGGCCACTGAGATCACAGAACTGCCTATGCCCTAGAGCAAATAGAAAACCTATGAGATTTGGTTGATGCATAAATATATAAGTATATAAATAAATAACCCCCAAAAGTGTTTTAAAATGTTTATATCACATCTGTTTAAATGAATATTAGATATTGTGAAAAAAAGTTAGATATTAATTTTCTAGCAACGATTTTGTTTTTGTTTTACTTTGAGGAAGAAGATAGAAGACTTGACACATTGGGCATGTAATTTCTGATCTGGAGATGAGCTGGGGAAATGTCAAGAAATAAACAACTGAGGATCGTAAGTCCAAGTAGAGAGTCTTGCCAGGTGTTTGCTTGTGGGGATCAGATGGTGGAGCTGGGGAAGAGAAGCCCTAGACGTGGAGGCATCTCTGAGGACAGGCTTCATCATTCTGCCTGAGGTCAGGCTCTGCCTGAGAGTGAAATCCAAGGCCGATAAGACAATTATTTTGATGGCTTCATGTCTTTAACCACCTTAATTTTAATGAAATAATATTTGTTTTGCCTATACCATATTGTCTTACTATTGTAGAATAATTTGTATAATGAAAATAATACAGTTTTAAAATTCTATGAATTCTCGGGAAGGGAGGAGAGGTTAGAATCCTAAATAGCATTATTTCCCACAAGGCAGCTAAAAAGCAATTAAATCTACCTCCAGTGAAAGTCCTTGTTTTGTTACTTTGTTCCACAATTCTTCAAAACAAACACGATTGAATTGGAACTATTGCTACCAGATGTGATAAGATCGAATAATAGGTTTATCTGTTTTATTTGTTATGAGCCAGATGGCAAAGCTTTGAAGATAAAATAATGTCAGGATGTGTGAGTGCACGTATGTATGTGCATGTATGTGTGTGTGTCCATGTGTATATTACTTGGGAGTGGGCACAGGAATAAAGGAAAGCTGTGAATGTTTTAGGTTGCATTTGGTAGTTTCCCTCTGATAAAGAAGTGTTATTGGGTACTGCATAATCTGCTAGCAATCACATATAAATACAGTGCATAGAAATAAGCAGACATCAGAGAGGTCAAACTGAGGTATAAGAGAAAACGAGCTCGATTGAAAGACAGGGTGATTATGCATAATGGGGCACTACTGAGCCTCTTGCCACTAACCTAAGGAAGGGGAATCAGAAATCATGATCCAAACTGAGCCCAGACGTCAGCATACTGGCAGCTGTGCATAGTTAGGAACAGCATTCTAATTACCTCTAATGAAAAGGCCGAATAGAGAGAAGAACAATTAATACATGTTAAAAAGAGATCAGAGCATCTACTCTGCTTCTTCCCACCTCACCCTCCCCATCAGTGCATTTATGTTAGAAATTCTCACTCGGCTGCTACATGTTTGGGCTTAGCAAGACAAAAGTTGTGCTAAAACAAAATCTTTGCCTTATTTTGTAATAGGTGAAGGTATAATTTAGTCATTTACATCTTAGTATAAATAAGCGTTTATTTTCCCAATTTTTTTATTGTGATAAAATACACATAACATAATATTTGCCATCTTAACCATTTTTAAGTCTATGCTTCAGTGTTATTAAATGCATTCATAATGTCCTGCAACCATCACCACCACCCATCTCTGTAACTCTTTCCATCTTATAAAACTGAAACTCTGTGCCCATTGGACAATAAGTCCCTATTACCTATTCTATTTTAGAATGAGTTTTATACGAATACTATAATGAGGAAGAAAAAGATAGCATTAGTTTTCTGGGCTTCTGAGAACACTGAAGGGCCATAGAAGGAAAGAAAAGGAACTTATCATTTTGAGTGATTGTCTATGCCAAGAATTGTTTTAGGTGTTGAATTCTAACAGTTTTGTGAGGTGCTTATGACAAGTTTAGAGATGAGGAAAATCAGGCTATTAAAACCTAAATTTTATGTTGTTACTCGTGGATCATGAAAGAGTGCAGCAAAAGTACAAAAGAAAAATACGGCAAAGAAAGGCTGAAACATGGAAAGATGTATTTTACTTTCTTTAAAATTTGTATGAGAAAAGGCCTCTATTCACCAGAACCTACATTTAGGCTTTGTAAGCCAAGTCCCCGTTTATTATTTGTAGTATGCAATGAGTTATTTTTTGCCCTTCTATTCACATCTATTTTGCCTGTGTTTCAAAATAAAATAGTATTTTGTAATAATAGTTTTGAGTTGTTAGGGGGACACTGGACTTCCTTACGACATATGTCTTGGCTTCTACTTCAAAACCACTCATATGTGAATAAGGCAAAACTGGAACTTAGACCCAAATTACCTGAAGTTTGTCAAATTCTCCCTAGGCATTCTTTTGGCAATTTACTATCCTACCTGAATTTTATTCCACTTAGAATTGCAAAACAATTTATTATTCAGAAGATGTGTTCTTTTTAATGCTACTTTCTCATTACCCTGTCCTACTTGCACTTAGCACAAGTTAAAACAAACATATAGTAAGTTTGGGTATAAATGACTGACCATACTAATAATATAATGACTATGTCTTTAATGAGTAATGTGTTCCATTGTTAATAGTTCATATCTTGAGTATCCCATACTTTAGTTTCTACTAAATACCAACTCAAATCAGACCCTAAATATTAGCTTCCAGTTTATTCCTAAGTGAAGTTGAAAGTGTAGCTTGAAGCCCTATTAAGCCAAGCACAGAAAGACATATACTGCATGATCTCACTTATATGTGAAAACTAAAACAGTTATACTCATATAAGCAGAAAGTAGAATGATGTTTACCAAGGGCTGAGGGGACAGGGTGGAGTAGGGTGTGATTGACAGGGAAAGGGGAGATATTAGCCCAAGGATACAATGTTTCAATTAGGCAGGGGAAATAAATTCTGGTGATATAATGCACACCATGGTGATTATAGCTAGTAAGAGTGTATTGTATATTTCAAAACTGCTAAAAGAGTGGATTTTAAATTTTCTCACCACAAAGAAATAAATATGTGAAATGATGGATATGTTAATTAGCTTGTTTTAATCATTCCACAATGTATGTATATACTGAAACATCACATTATACTCCACAAATATGTACAATTTTTGTTTGTCAATTAAAAATAAAATAAATCATTTAAAAAACAATGTTAGATACATTTGGGCCTATCCACTTTCTTTTACTCATTTAACCCAATTATCTTTCTTGGTTCAATTCAAGAATGCCTCCCTCCAGGAAACTCTTCCCATGTTTTATCCATGGGATCATTTCATTCACCCAATATTATATTGGAATTATCTTTTTTTCCAAGGTTTTCCTCTTAGATGCTAAGCTCTTTGAATGCAGAAATTACACCTTAGTTTTCTTTGTTTCCACAATTTATAGTGCTTGATACATTCAGTATGCATGTTCCATTAAATAAAATATTAAATTTATTAAAGGTCGTATAACAACCTGATATAATTTCAATGCACTTGACATTAAAGAAACGAATGCTTCTGATGTATCAAAATTATAAAATTTTATGTTTGTTTCAGTTGAATTTTATTGCTTTCTTTGTCATTCCTGTAATCCCAGTGCTTTGGAAGGCTGAAGTAGGAGGATCACTTGAGGCCAGGAGATAACACTAGGCAACATAGTGAGACCTTGTCTCTCCAAAAAATTAAAAAATAACCAGTTATGATGAGGCATGCCTATAGTCCCAGCTACTCAGGAGGCTGAGGCAAGAGGATCACTTGAGCCCAGGAGTTCCATGTAACAGTGAGCTATGATGATGCCACTACATTCTGGCCTGGGTGATAGAGATGCTGACTAAAAAAAAAAAATAAAAAAAAAAATAAATAAATACATGAGTCATGAGGAGGAATCTTATATTTTAAACAAAACTTTTTTTTAAATGATGAAATATTTTGTAGTACTTGTCTATCGTGTTAGGTCCTTCATATTATTAAACATTAGTGCTTGTGCTTTAACTCTTTAGTCAGAAATTTTGAATGCAATAGGCCTTCTATTAATATTAAATTTAAAAAAAATATTTATCAGTTTTTAATGCAATAACAATATTGTGTACCATATTACAATTTTTCTTATCATGTTAATATCATCTGTTCTCCTGATAGTGACAATTGGCTTCTAAGGCAAATAATTTTGCCAAATAACTCATAAAAAATATCCACTGAATTAATTTTGTAGCTTCAAGAAAACATGATGTAAAACAGGTAAATATTCAAGTTATAGTTGTCCTATGAAGAGAGTAGTAGGGCTTGTTGAGAAAAAATATGTTACTAAATCTTATTTCTGGTGGATGGGCTACCTAATGGGAAAAGATAGTTAATGAATTTGCTCCACAACTTAGCCTGACAGTAGAAATGAAATGTTACGTATCAACTGAGAAGAACTGGACCCTTTAAGTACAATTTTCTACTGATTTTTGTTTATCTGCTTACAAAAATTTTGGCACTCAAATCATAAAACCAAAATTCCTCTTGACACTAAAATATCAGCTGCTTTTTTTGACTCACAGTTTACAGTTCAGATTCTACTTAATTACCTTGAAAGGGATATTTACTAGCAATTTTATAAGCAACAAAAAAATTTGTTGAGAGCAACTGAATTCATATTATATAATTATCTATCATTGACTAAAGAGATAGTTTCTGCCTACAATTATATAACAAAACAATACACAGGCATAATTAAAATGTGGTTCTTTTCTTGTCACCAATTCTTATTTGTTATATAAGCTGGACAGCTTTTGCATATCTGTTGCCATATCTCTCTCCATATTCTTCACTTTTGTTGCCCAGTTCTCTATTTACCAGCTTATTTATTCTCAACGGTGGAGGCACATTAGTGTTGGAGGTGCCTTGAAATTTTCTATCTGTCACTAACAAAAAATTAGAATAATTCATTATCGGCTAATTTTCACAATAAAAACATAACATCGAACATCATTTTTCAGTAAGACTGTCCTCACCTTCCTTTAGGCATGATTTTCTGAGCATGAAAAGGAGAGGTAAGATTAGAGCTAGTACATTGGAAATTGTGTATGACATGTAACTCATCATGTATCTAGTAGGGGGCTTTTTTTGATTTAATATTCATAGTCACAGTAATTATAAATTATTGAGATGCTGTGGTACAAACATGCTGTATTATTTTGCTTGGGTTACCATAGCAAAATACCACAGACTGTGTGGCTTCAACAACAAAAATTTATTTTCTCACAGTTCTGGAGGTTACAAGTCCAAACTCAACTTGCTGTCAGGGTTGATGTGTTATGTTGTGACAGCTCTCTTCCTGGCTTATAGACGGCCACCTTCTCCCTGTGTCATCCCATGGCCTTTCTCTGTGCATGTGTGAAGAGAGAGATCTCTGGTTTCTCTTCTACGCACTAGGACACCTGTCCTCCCAGATTGGGGCTTCACCTTTATGACTTGATTTAACCTTAATTACTTCCTTGAAAGCCCAGCCTCCAAATACACTCACATTATAGGTTAGGGCTTCAACATATGAATTTCAGGGGAGCATAATTCAGTCCATAATACATGCCCAGCCCAATTATGTTCGGTTATAACCAATTTGGTTACACTTATGGTCATGGGCTAACACATGTGAACAGCATTTTTCACTGAAAAAAGAAAACAAATGGAAAACACTACCCATTGCTTAAAACTCCTTGAGAAAAGGAACTATGTCTTTTATTTACCTCAATATTCCTCATACTCTGAAGCACTGGGTCCACAATGGGCACTCAGAAAAATATTTATTTAACAACTTTGATGAGTTAATTTTATGGTCCATATTGATCCATGCTGGTGTCTATGAGCCTAAATATTTACTTATGTGTAATGATACACCAAATGCAGCAAATTCTAAGTTTATGATAACTTTGCTTTATAAAACAGCTTTTTACCTCCATTTCTGTTAGTCAATTTTACTCAGATCTTTACAGACACTGTGGGTGCTATTCTTTCTCAAGTCTCTTGACAAAACACAACATGTTGAAAAGCCTTTACAGATACTTTTGGCTTGGTAACATGAGGAACACTTCCTGGTCAATTGCTGGCTAAAAGTGTTTATGACAAAGACTTTCTCCAAAGACCCCATACTTTTAGGAGTTTAAACACACACACACATACACACTCTTACACATATACACACACAAATGATTGATTTTTCTAGAGTTTTGTTGTTATGTATATTAGATTCAAACTTCAAAACAATGACTTTTATATATTTATCTGGATTCTTGATGAAAAAATAAGTATAAATGTTCATAATTAGCATTTTGGGCAAGATTTCTTTCAAGAACACAACTTGATCCCTATTAATAATATACACTACAAAACAAAAACGTTTGTTAGTTCTAAACAATAGAATTTTTAAACACACTTTTAAAATACAACATTGTTTAGCAGGAAGTTTTGGTTTACTGGTGAACTTAGCAGTTTCACCTTTCTTCAATTTGCATGTGTTACCTACTGCTCAGCCTATATTCGTTGTCTTTCATTCCTTAAACTCAGTTGTTTAGTTTCCAGTGCCTGAAATCTTTTTCAGGTAAATGCTTCCAAAGCCGTCATCAGACACTAGAGGAAAACCATATTTTATGATAAATAAAAATGCAATTTGCTGCAGGAAAGCAAAACAAACAAAAAGATCCCGATGTTTGTGTAAAAAATAAAGATAATAAAGTGGGGAATCTTAAGAGACATCAACAATTACACAGTGAGTATGATAAGAAATTTTATATCAATAGTCAAAAGAAACATCAATGAGATTTCTTTCTTGAAATTGGAATTCAATGTCTAATAAAAAGCACTTTAAATGATTTTAAAAGTTTCTGAGCTGGTAATTTTGGAAAGGTATCTAAGATGTCTTAGATTCTTACACAAAACAGAAACCAGAAACCATAGAGGGATGGTAAAATAAATTATTACTTCAGTCATAGAAATTTTTTTGGAAAATTATGAGAAAAGAAATCTAAAAATGTTATTTGTCAAAAGATAAAACAATAATCAGTTAAGAGGGAAACAGATGTCCATAGAATGCCAGACCTTTCTAACCATATCAAAGATCAATTGATTCAAAATTTTTGAAAAATTGCAAATAATATATTCTTTAACTTTATGTGGCATATTTAAAAAGGTATTGGCAATTATACTTTGGATACATTTTATTTCAAAGAGCTTCCAAATTTGTTAAAAAAAAAAAAAAAAACCTCATCAGTTTTGAGTCCAAGACATCAAATTTGTGATGTAGATTTTTTCCTAATTTTTTATGTCTGTCAATGAACAATTTTAGCTAAATATGAAATATTAATTTCTATCCTGATGGATGGTTCTCCAGCTATGTTAGCTAAAATATATGGATGTATTGCAATTTTAAAACAAGAGACTGGTGTTTCCGTTATTGCTTTACTCCACTGTAGGATACATATTGAGAAACCTCTGTTCAGTTTTCTAAAGCACAATGTATAAAAATGTTATGCATACAGTTGTTAAATATTTATTACATGAAGATGCTATGAAATGTCAGTTTATGGAACTATTGAAAAATTGAAGAAACTCTACTTAATAATCTTAATGATTCTTTGCTAATAATAACTGAATCATGAAAAAGTTTTTCAAAGATTAACGGTAGTGTTAACCACAGTTACAGTAGTGTGATTTATGTTTCTTCACCAATATCACACTGCACATGAATGATATAAATTTGAAACATCAATAAAATTAAACCTTATTTGTGACTTAGCTAGGCAAATAAAATAATTTATGTTGAAATGGAAACTTTTTATAATAGAAATCAATAATGCTAATTTTATATATTCTACCATGAATAAATATGCATAAATTTTAAATCATAATTGGTAATATAATACAAATTAAATACAGAACCTACAAGAATACTTTGAAGAACATTTTGTCGATATTGATGATCTTAAGAGTTGCTTTTCAACATACGCAATACTCATTTGAATTCTATGGTATGTAAAACAACAGTTAGTGAATTTGCTTAATTTTTACAGATGTAGTCTTAAAAGCAATATGCTT
>NW_012148175.1:1060548-1116298 GCF_000956105.1 Propithecus coquereli
TGTATTTCACTTTATATTTCTAGAGCATGGTTCTATAGCTTTAATATTCCCAAAGGAATCATATCTGCAAAAGGCTTGAAAAACAATGCTCTGGAAAGCGCTAAGCCCATAAATCCTCTGCTAGGATTATCTTATGAGTATTTGACCATTCATTTTACTCTACCCACTATGGTTTCTCCAGTGACGCTTCTAACACGTGTAGGAAATGCTTACATGTAGAAAGGTGATTTGATGCAGCCAAGACTAAAAGTTTAGTGATAACTCAAAGATCAAAATCAACACTTAAGTTTACAGTTAGAACCAATTTTCAACCTGAGCAAACGTCAGAGCCCAGATGTTATCTGATCCACACAGCTAATATCCTTTGGAAAATAAGCAACTGGTTTCAGCACTTGAGCCTGCCAAGAGGTACGACACTTCATCTGTACAAAGACAGCAGCTTCAGTTTCTCTAGCCTCTCACTTTGTCAGTGCACTTTATAATTGTCAAAAGAAAACATTCAACCCAAAAAACCCTCCGTTTTGAAAACTAGAATATCAAAATCACCAAATTGTGTTTGTACACATCACCTTCAAAATGCTGCTACTATATAGCCTCTAGTTCTGATCTGGCCAAGAAGTTAGAGCAAATGTCAGGTTATTTTTTGTAGTAAATGTAACCTTTGAAGATATTGCATGTGAAAAGCCATCCTTAATTATTTCTAAGAACCTCTTTAATAATTCTTTCTCAATCTCACAAACAGTCCAGCTATCACATAAACTTTAGGGAAAAAACAGCTAGATTTAAATGCAAACGAGGCATTAAAAACAATATTACAAATATGAGAATCATGCCTTGAAATATTAAAATTAATGAAATAATAATACTTATTAAGTTACCATATATTGCCATTTTAGCAAAAGTATGTTTTGCCTGCCCTTCGTTTATTTTACCTTTGTTGGGGGTATTCTTCCTTTACCTTTAGCCTATGAAAATATCAAATCAGTAAATATATTAAACAAATCTGTAAGAAAATTTTCAACATGCAGAATCTGAGATGTGGATTTAACACATCATTATTAAGCCTAAATCTATTCCAGAGCAAGCAATGAAGAAAATTAGACTGGGAAGAGGAAACAACCAAAAACCAAATGGCAATTCAGAAAATTGATATCCTTGCCCATTGCTAGAAGGATGTGAAGATGCTTAAGAGCTAATCGCAGAAACAGGCCATATGCTCCATAGTTGGACCACCAATTTTCAGGACTTAAAATGCAACACTCTGTGTAATACATATTAAGTTGACTAGTTAATCCCTTCTGCGTGATTTGGCATATTATTCACGAAATCAGTCTCTTCAATTCCTCATTATCATACAGTACTGGAAAAAAAGGTTGAATCAATAGTATTTTACTTTATAAATATAGAATGTTGGGGATACTACAATATAAGAATTTTGTGGATTGTAAAAGACTTTATGGAGAAGATTTTTCCCATTTGTTTTCGTTATGCTTCCTAGCATACTAAAAAAACTATAAATCTCTCTTTGTTCTTTTCACTGGTTGGTCCCTGATTTGTCCTCCAAAATGCTCACCACGTTTCCCTCATCTGAATGTTGTCCCTCAGAAAGAGAAAAAAAAAAATAAAAGTTCAACCGAAGAATTTCTTCTCCAATGGCAATTTTGAAATAATGATTCATCAATTAGTACCGCTGCTGGATGATTAGTTAGCAAATTAAGATGTGATATCTTAAAATAAGGATCCTATAATATGCTCATAATTATGAAAACGGTTTCTTTTCTGTCTTCCTGAGTTATACAACATAATTTGTAAGTAGAAAGTCTTCCTGTAGCAACTTATTTTCCAAGTCAAACTTAAGTCCTATTGACCACCTACTGCAGGAGATGAAGGCATAAACGCATAAAAAAAAAGCAAAGATAATTATATATCTCATTTTTGGATGATTGTATGGAGAAAACATTAATTTAACAAGTACTCCATATGCCACTATTAAAGAAATAGTTTTTGCCTTTAACTGGCTTAGAACAGAGGAGTCCTGACAATTAATTATATAAAATGATATCAGCAAGTGGCACATCTAAATGTGGTGCCATGTGCTCTCTTCCTTTTTAACAGCAAATAATTCAGTGTAGAGTCTCTGGGTAAGTGTGAGTTTCTCAGACAAATAATAACCTCCAGTTTCTGTAGCCTCACTTTACCTGACTGTAGTATGACATTGATAATTTGTTATTGATGCTGTTCCAAACTTATTTGCATCTGAGTTTTATAAGTAAAACCGTTAAAGTCAAATCTCTCATAATTAGAAAATTATACATTTGCCCATGTGAAAATTATTTACAATTTATAACATCTTAAAAAACAGTACGTCTTTGAACACTGACTTTAGCAAACAACAAAATGTTTGGAGGGATCATATACAGATCTGGGCTTTGAATTCCAGCTCCAACTTGGCTACCTCTGGCAAATTTCTTTCACCAACTATATATCTTGTTACTTCTTCCAATATAGGTTGTCATAGGGATTAAATGAGATAATACATGCAAGGGCTCAACATACTGCCTGATATATATTAATAATTCAATGAAAGATAACTATTGTTTTTATTGACAAAATAGATGTGGCTAGTACTCTGTAAGCACTCAATACATAAATCAGAAAATATATTATGGTTTCATAAACATAATCTGATGATGCTGAAATCAGTTTAACAAAAAAAGTGGACAAACATATTAAAAATAAATATTAACCATGTTATCAGAAAAGTTTGACCCATGCTATGGTTTCAAATCAAAGTAACTAGAGATGATGCTGTCCTCATATCACTATAAAACTCGACTACTTTTGAATAACTATTTTGAAATTAAGAAATATTTCTGGACAAGGGCATAGTATTTATTATACATCGTAGCTTGGAATGAAGCCTAAACTAATGGTAAAACAAATGCTTTATTTTTGTACCTCAAGAATAAACTTTATTTTCAATTCAACACAATAAAGATACCACATTTTAAAGATATAAAACTCTGCTACTTCAATCAAGCTATTTGGATATATCTACACGTCTTTATGAACTTTACATACACAATACCACAATATATTAAAAGGATTACATTAGCTTTACACAAATTAACCACTCCTTCCATTTTCATTAAGATTTCAATCTCTTTTGTTCATTAAAAAAAAGCTCTTTTGCTTGCATCCAACTTCTCCATGTTTTCTATTATCGTTCACAGCACCCACCAAATTATCCACGTTTAACAAATCTAAATGAAATTAATATCTATTACAGGTAATTCTCAACTAATTACCCTCACTGTTCTGTTCATTCCTAACAAAGCTTTTTGATTAGCCTTATAAGGACAGAGTGTTCCAAATACTATTTAGCTCTAATGTGATATTATTAACTTTGTTCAATATCTTCTTATTTGTGGTGCAAACATAAGTACATAGGCAGAATGTAAAGTAGGTATCACCAAACTTATTATTTTAATAATATTATATTCCTCTTGCACTCTGGTTACACATGAACAAAAATGTGTGTCTTTCTTACCCTCTCTCTCTCTTTCTCTCGTTTTTTTTTTTTTTTTTCAGTTTGTGTTTAGTGAGAATGTGTTAGTTACTTTCTTGAGAACATATGAATTGGAGACTCAGATTATTTTTAATAATGGGGTTATTACTAGGCAGCACATGTCAATAAATGAGACTTGAAAATCACAGGAACCAGAGTTGGCCAGAAACCAAGGCCTCAACAAAACAGAAATACAGTTTATGGCTTTGAAGAGAGTCAGGATCCAAGACAGTTTGGGTGGGGGGACTATGGGCAACTCCTAATCAGAACAGAATTAGGAATTCTTGGGTTTTACTTTAATGTGTTGCATTAATATAATTTAACAGTTCTCTCTGTCTGTTTTGTTTGGATCTCCTTCTTCTCTGACCCTACTAATAACTTAATGATCCTCTGGGCATATTTCTGGTTAAATTCCAAGGGAGAATTTTCCTAATCCTAACTACTTTCTTTTTCCTATTAGGCAGAGCTTTTTAAAAGCTTATTGTGACTCAATTTACAATTGCAAAGATGTGGAAACAACCCAAGTGCCCATCAATACATGAGCGTATTAATAAAATGTGGTATATGTATACCATGGAATATTACTCAACTACAACAAATAATGGTGAACTAGCATCTCTTATATTATTCTGGATAGAGATTGAGCCCATCCTTCGAAGTGAGGTGTCAGAGGATGGAACAACATGCACCACATGTACTTGCCATCAAATTGGTACTAACTGATCAACGCTAAGGTGTTCAGATAGTAGTAATACTCATTGAGTGCCAGTCAGGTGTGAGGGGTGGGGGTAGGAGTAAATCCACAACTAATGGAAGCAGAGCACACTGTATGGAGGAAGGGAAAGCTTGTAGCCCTGGCTTGGGTGAGGCAAATGCATTACATGTAACCAAAATGTTTGTACCCCCCATAATATCTTGAATTTTTAAAAAAAGCTTATTGTGACTGATAAGCTTATATGTTGGCTTGATTAGGTCAGATGTCAACCTGGCACTAAGGATGTTGCCAGTCTCACTTGGTAGTCAATAGGTAATTTCTTTTTAGGATTGCTTTCTTAGCATGGATTTGGGAATATCAGAAAAGGCAAGAGGGGCGGTAGGCATCATAATTGACTGCTCTATATCTGCATTATTGCAGTTGAGCCACAGAAGATTAGGAGTTATGTATTTAAATGTCTGTCCAGCTTTCATCTGGCTACTGGCTATCTTTAGAGTATAAAATTCCATATATTAATAACTGTCCTGGGTACAAAACAGAACAGGAATAGGAACCAAAAATAAATAAATGAATGAATAATGTTACTGGGTAGTCTTAGTTTCTAGGGATGGCCTAGAAATAGAAGATAATAGATGAGAACAGTGAACAAAATCAAAAAGCCACCAATCTTCCAAACTGGATGTTAGAGACAGCAGTTAAGGCGAAGTCCAGAAAATCATCAGGGAATTACAGATGGAACAGGTCTCCCACGTTGGGAAAAGGTAATATGTCAGGTATTTCTGAAGCAGGCAGAAAAGTTTGATTACAAGAAAGAAGCATCACCCAGCAAGTACCAATGTCTGAAGAAGACATGAGTTTTGATACTAGATCAAGCTTTTAATTCAGATCAAGTGTTTCTTGTTGCTTTGTAAGAAAGGCAAGAAGCATCAGGAATTCTAAACCAGCTATAACAGGAAGAAAGCTGTCACAGGGATTTGCCATTCTTGTACATCACAGCAGTGAAAAAAGAATTCATAGCACTTCAACTTTCTGTTGATTGAGAACAGGCTGGTATAAAGGCCAAAGTGACCTGTTATAGTGGTAAATGGCTCAGCCAAATTTGAAGGGTTAGAGGTATCTGAGTAATCCAAACCAATCCCTAAAGATAACCAGCAACAAGTAACCTAGATAAGCCACTTCAGATATCTGAGTCCATAGTGAATAATGGGCACTAGGAGAGATAATGTGTTAATAGGTGGTTTAGCCTAATCCAAAATCTAACTCCATGGCCTGTGGGTTAAACTGAAGCCCTTTCTGTTTTTGTAAATAAAGTTTATTGGAACACAGCCACATTCATTTATTTACATATTGTCTATGACTGCTTTTGCAGTGTCACATCAGAGTTGAGTAATCACTACAGTGACATGGCCTGCAAAGCCTAAAAAATTTACTATGTGGCCTTTTATAGAAAAAATTTGCTAACCCAGGCCTAAATTACCACCCAGAAATAATATTTTTAAATACAAATTTATTCCCCATACTTAGAAAAATGGAGATCAACGTTCCAGTTGGTGATGGTATTTAATAATACTAATCCTCAGCACAAATTATTAGTTTACCATATAAGAGCAAAATAAATTTCTGAAGAAGATGGAGGGGGCCAGGAGAGGAAGGAAGAGGAGGTGAAAGGAAGGAAATACAGGGAGCAGAGGAGAAAAGAGGACATACCTAGGAGCAGAATTAGAGCTATGTAGTCTTTAGTACCATTTGCTCTTGATGGCCAGCTGTGGTTGTATCTTTGTGTTTTATATACCATTACTCTTATAGTGAATTACCCCTTTTTAAACTATTAATAATTGAAATCAGATTTCGCTTATGTACAATTGAAAAATTTCTAATCAATTCAGCTTATCTGATGACTCAAAGTGAAAGCAGCACAGTTAGAAATAGACTTTAAACTGGTATTGTAACATTGTCTACATTCTGGTTGTCAAAAAGAGCAGAATGAGAATCCTCAAGAAGGACCAAAAGAACAAAATAATATTGTTGAAAGGAAGTCCCTTTAAAAATGGAAATATGGGCTGGGCTTGATATCATGCACTTGTAGTCCTAGCTACAGGGAGAATTGAGGTGGAAAGATTGCTTGAGTCCAGGAGTTCAGGGTCATGTGAGCTATGATTACACCCTTGCACTCTAGCCTGGATTACAGAGAAAGACCCGGTCTTTCGGGGGAAAAAAATGGAACTATGGAGTAATATTTAGCAGAGGACTGCTACTTTTCTTTATTGAAAGAAAGATTACACATTTTATATTAGACCATTAGATCTATTATTCACTAGACAAGTTTATGCTATTTTTCTATATTATAATTTTTATCAAAATTGATTGAAGAGAATTATCAGTAAGAGCTTCAATAATATAAACTGTTATGCTCACTATCAAATCGTTATTTCCATTAGAAATTACAATGGTTAAACTTAGTAGATTAAAAATAAAAGTTTACTTAACACCACCTTAATGTGTAGGACAATTTTATTACATATACTTTTGCATATGTTTGTGACATTCCTTTAGTTTGTTAATATACTTAGCAATCCGAAGCCTGAAATCAAACGGGCTCCTTTTTATCCGAAAGCATTAACACTACACACTAAAAAGTAATAAAGCTAGTTAAATGAAAGTGAAAGTGGCTCCTTGAGGTTATTCCATTTTATATAAAACACACTAATAGGTATTTAGCTGATCTAATATAATAGTTTCCGTGGGAACTAATTAAAACCCAGGAGAATAAAAACATTGGCTTTTCTGTGCCTTTAAATTCAACTCAAATAAGCACAATATGAGTGCTTACTATATATCAAGCAATGTGCAATGTCATTGGAAAAATATCAAGAAGAAATAAGACATAGACTTGTGCCACAAAAGCACATAATTGTTCAAAAGAAGAATCAAACTAAAAATAATCTAATTGAGGATCATAGTCTTAAATAAGTGTTAAGAACAAAGTATTGCATGAATGAAAAGCAAACTATAATACCTTTATTCAACTGAAGCCTAAATATCTTAGAAATTGTGTCCATTTTCCCTTCATCCTTCACTTTTCTAATAATGTTCACCATAGTGATAAAAGTTCATATAAAATGTCATATTTTCATCTATGTCAATGAAATAATTATTTTTCCAAGTTTTTTTTTTCTAAACCTAAAACTTCTCTGAAAAATAAAGTCTATTGGAAAGTATTTAATTTACCCATTTTCTCACAGTGAGATTATTTGTTTGGAAACCACCAGCTAATTGAACGTAATATAAATTCTGCCCTGTTGTTCAAGTGCAGCCTTGCTGAATAAATTGTACACTTTTTACTGACATCTCCTAAAGGCAATATTTAATGTCTTCTCTGTCTTCTCTTTCTTGCCAATAAATAAGAAATAGGTTTTTGTTTTGTTTTGTTTTGTTTTGTAGAGAGATAGGGTCTTGCTCTGCACCCAGGCTGGAGCACAGTGGCACAATCACTGCTTACAGCAACCTGAAACTCCTGGGCTCAAGCAATCCTCCCAAGTCAGCCTCCCAGGTAGCTTGGACAACAGTAATGTGCCACCGTGCCTAATTTTTTTTTTTTTGGTAGAGACATTGCCCAGGCTGGTCTCAAAATCCTGGCCTCAAGTGATTCTTATGTCTCGGCCTCCCAAAATGCTGGGATTATAAGCATGAGCTGCAATGCTCTGCCAGAAATAGGTTTTAATTCCATTGTAGTTTTTCGGTCAGATTAAGTGTTGACCACTATCTTTGTCATTACCTTGTTGCATAATTTTATTCTTAAAATTTTTATAAGAGTGTTTTCTAGAAAATCATTTTGCTTGCTTAAGACTCTAAATAATCAATGAAATAACCTGATACATTTAAAAATAATTATTTCTCCTGGAAGATGGTCAGGATGCCCTGAAAGTCACTGGCAAGTGTTAATTTGAAGCAGGCAAGCTCTTTTGATTCTACGCCAATTATAATGTAGGTAGTCAGATGCTTTCCACACCTCTCATATCTCCCTGATGCCCCATTCTCCCCTTTCCTTCCATTGTTTTATCAACCACGCAACCTACTTACATTTCTTAAGCTCCTTCTACTGTGAAATACTGTCAATTCTAAAGTATTAATACTTACTAGCTCTGAAAGTGAGACTCTTATGTCCTAGAGTCTGATAGGAATAACTAGATTACTAATTTCTAACAATGACTGTCATCGAGGTAATGAATTTGCAAGGGATATGAAACATATGTACAAATTTAATAATTCTAATACTTAGCAAAGTGTAATAAATATGATAATTTGCAAAAGAAAATGGAATGGGAATTCAGAAGGAGAGCTCGTTTTCAACAGAGAGATGTAAGATCATGGGTAGAATTGGAGTTATGCCTTAAAAATGATGTTTCTGATGTTGAGGAAGGGAATAGGTCTATTGAGGTAAAGCCTATTTACATAAGCAAAAGTACAGAAAAGGAAAAGGAAATGGCATAACTTTAGGCTCCAAGGTGATTTTGATAGGAATTTAAGACATATGAAGAAGGAAAAAAAAATGAAGTGGAAGTTTTGGCCCAGAACAGGAGTTAGCCAAAGTTTTTGTAAATGGTCAGGGAGTAAATATTTTAGATTTTGAGGTCCATAGAGTCTCTATTACAACTACTTAACTCTGTCTTTATAGCATAGGGATGGAAAAGGAATGATCCCTTTTCTCCCCATCATAAGGGTAATGGCCGACACCTCTATAATAAAAGACAGGTTAACAAGAGAAGAAACAGCAGAAATGTATTAAGGTGCATAAGAACCAGAGCCATCCAAGAAAACATATGAATACTCAAGGAAGGACCAGATGATTGATGCTCCTCTTCACTGGGGAGAGGGGAGTCAGGAGTTGTAAATAAATGGACTTAAAGACCAGACAATGGTTTGTAAATCATTCTCTTTGGATGCTGAATGGGACTGAAGGACAAACAATTGTTTGTGAACAAGTTATGGGAAGGTGAAGGGCAGAACCAAATTGAGAACAAAGGTTGCCTTATTATGCAGACAAAGCTTCCCAGGTAATCTTGTCTCCCTGCTGCTCTCAGAAGAATTGATGAAAAGTCTTCCTGGGCTTGGTGATGACTACCAGTCTTTCTCTTCTCCAGTAGTTAATCTTTCCTACTCCATTTATGAGACTCCTAGGGAAGGAGTCTTAAAACAATTGTGTGTCTTTTGGAAAGACTCTGTCTTAAGTTAGATAAGAAAATTCCAAAGAGTTTCCCTCCCAATGCTCAGAAAAGAAAGAGGATCAGAGATACAGAGGATAAGGAGGCAAAGGCAAAGCAAAGCAGGAAATTCAGCAGGAGATACTTTGGTTTTGAGGCTGATTTCTGAGTCCTTTCAATTTTCTTTAGCATGCTAAAGCATTATGTTACAGATTATTGTTTTCTGTGCCCCAATAATAGCACTAAAGCAGCCATATACAAACATAACTTAATGGGTGTGGATGCATTCTGATATAACTTTAATAATAAAACAGGCAATGCCTGAATTTGGCCCACATGACATAGTTTCTTGATTCCTGGCCTGGGTTATATAAGGGACTTGCAAGCCATTGAAGGGAAAAAAATTAATATCTTTTCTCTTCCTCATACTGTTCATGGCTGAGGTGCCCATAATGAGAGACAGATAAACAAGAGAAAAGCATAAAAAGCATACAAATATATTTAATATAAGTTTTATGTGACATGGGGGTCTACAAAAGAAAATGAAGGGAAATCTGTGTATTTTTATGCTTGGGTTTGATGAAGACTATACAGTCGGGCATAAGTATAATTGGACAAAAAAGATATGATCTCATGGTAATAATCTGAGGTGGTGGCGGGGGGGGGGGGACTTAGCAAGGCCTGTTTGTTCAGATTCTTTTCTGTGTCCCTGTGTCCCTTTTCTGTGTCTCTTTACCTCTTCAGAGATAAAGGCATTCCTTTCCTTAGGGTATAGAGAGGGCAACTCTCAAATGAAGTTGTATTGTTAGGTAGACACCCAGGGACCTCTGGCCCCTCCTGGGGACAAGGCAGGCATCCTGAGTGACTGCCACACCTAGGGGAGGACAGAATGCCCTACCAGTGTGCCAATCAGAACTTAGCACTCTAACTGCAAAAGAATGCAGGGGACTCTCTAGCCCACAGGCCAAGCAGCATAGGTACAATAGAGTCTGGAAGGTGACCTAGGACAACTTAAGCCCATCATCATATCATTAGCTTAAATCTACATCGAGGTTCACTCCCCTATGGGCTTTCAGAGGAGCTCATAAGAGATCCACACGCCCGCAGCGAGACTCAGGTCATATAACTCCCAACTGTCCATCAAAGTGGTTCACATCTGAACCATGGGTGGGAGGGAGGTGCAATGCAGACACTGTAAAACCAGACCCAGACCATATCCAAGGCCTTTTTGTTAAAACAAGAGGCCCATTCACTGATCTCTGGTGAACGTATCTTGCTCTTACTCTGAAAGCCTATATCTTGCTCTTGCTCTGTAATCCTATCAATCTCTCCTCAATAAACCTTGCTTTGTGCTTACCTTGCTTTCAGTGTGTCTGGTCATTCTTTAACCAAGAGCACATCAAGAACTGAGAACAGACAAGATTACCGACTCTGAATCCCAACATTATGACCTACTTTAGGGAAAGGGCAGAGAATTCTTTTATGGCTTACTTCAGGAAAGTAGGATGGGAGAAAGTCAGAGAGACCTTGTTTCTGCTGCTTTCTCAAATTCCAAGGTGCCATTTTTTTTGGATAGCATGTCCCAAACCCCATCATCATTTTATTAATTTTGAACTATGTCCAAGAAGACATGTGTAAAATCTGGGTGGAGGTTGTAGACAGCAATTTGATAGTGGCATGTGATTGAACATAAGAACATAAGAGATACAAGAAGATATTTGCTTTCATAAAACCATGTAACTGATAAAAATTACAAATCTGTAAAGCTATATCTATATACAGATGATCCTCAACTTAACGTTGGTTTGACTTAATGATTTTTCAACTTTACGATGGAACAAAAATGATAAGCATTCAGTAGAAACTATACTTTAAGTACAACTATTCTGTTTTTCACTGTCAATATGATATGTAATAAATTGCGTGATATATTCAACACTTTATTATAAGATAAACTTTGTGTGAGATGATTTTTTCCCAACTGTAGACTAATGTAAGTGTTCAGAGCTTGTTTAAGGTAGGCTAGGCTATGGTTTTATGTTTGATAGATTAGGTGTATTAAATGCATTTTTAATTTATGGTATTTTAAATTGAAGATGGGTTTATTGGGATGCAATCCGATCATAAATTGAGGAGCATCTGTACTTGCAAAATAGTTAACTGATAAAATCAATTGAACCATTGTTTCGCTTCTCGCACTAGCTATCAGTCTAGTCTTGTAGGTTTTATATGTTTTTGGAAGTAGTGATGATTTTAATATAAATCCATAAACCAGTGTTTAAAATATGTGAGAACGCCTCTACACTAATATTTTTGAAGGTATGACATGACAATCAGCCTCCGTAGGACAGATTCTTGGGAAGATATCTATGTAGGGAAATCCTTTTTAAATTGACTGTGTAGGAGATAAGAAAGTGAGAGGCATTAAGTTGTACCTTTTTAAGGTAGAAAATGGAAATTTTTTTTTCCTAACATATATTGTGTACAACGTAATACAATACTTCACTTGTTTATATATATATATATATTTATATATAAACACATATATATACACATATACACATATATATGAATACTGAAGTGATCAAATAAATGCATTCATTTCTTTCCATCATTAAATATGAATTAAAGGGTCTTATTACTTATCTAATTATTAGATATTAGAACAAGGAGCTTGTTATTTTAAACATTGAGACTGAATTTTAGCGAGGTTAAATGACTTAAGGAATATAGCAGATAAGAAAGGGCTGCATAATCTTGACTCCAAGTCAAGTGCTCTATTTGGGGGAAGTAATTTTTCTCTGTCTTGTGGAGAGAATTTAGCAGACATACTCAATACAACCAGAATCCTTCCTTTCTTTTTTTAATGTTGCTATTATAATACCTTAAAAATTTTAGATAGAGGGCTATTAACTCTCAAACATGCCTGGCTGTGATAAACTGCTCTACCTTTGGCCTTCAAGTTTAGCCATGTAGGAAATGGATTATTGTCTCATAAAACAGAGGGGCAATGATATCATTGCTTAATTATAATCATTATTAAAAGTTCTGAATCATACCATTATCAAGAAAAGGGCAACTGATAGTGCTTAAATGAATGATTCACAAAGAACATTTCAATTTATTTTGTTTCAGAAAAAATGAAAACACATTTGGAGCGTAATACATAAAGCAGAGACAATATAGTGCACAGGTTAAGAGCTTAGGGTTTTGAAGCAGATGGAAATGTTTGAATTCCTACTCCAACATTTACTCATTGCATGATCTTAGATTCTTCATCTGTAAATTGTGAACAAAACATTGCGTGTACTAATATTCTATAGTTACTGTGAAATTGAAATGAGATTATATGTGTTTTACATTTAACACAGTGGTTGGCATATAGTTAGCACTCAATAAATGGTAGCAATTTAAAATGATATTCACAATAATGATGATGCTGATCTTAGTTATTTCAAAATGTTTTTAAATTCACTGGAAAATTAAAATCAGTGTATTACTAGTCATGCTATTCTTTTACACAAAAATATGCAACATTTTGGGTTTGGTATTATATTATGCAATGCTCTGTATTTCAGTTCAACATACAGAGATCCTATCTATAAAGTACTGACCTAGTTTCCAGGAATTATGATACATTAATTCATTCAATAAATATTCGGAAAATGTTTATTTTGTGCCAGGCAAATTATAAAAGAAATAAAACAAAGTTCCTAACATTCAGAAGCTACAAAGTGTGATTACTCAGTCCTATCATCTTAGTGAAGGTAAGATGAACAAAATAGGTCTCAAATATCAGTGACATTAAATTACAGAAAGTCACATGGGTGATTTATTGTAAAACAAATCAAGTGACTTGAGTGATAAATAGAATTTAAAAAGTGCTATTGCTGAGAGTGAGATTCTGGAGAAATTCTGACTAAAGCAATCAAGGATGATGGGCTTTGAATTGGACCTTTAAAATTGGAGAGTTTTAACAGGTAAAGAATGAGTAAGAAGCATTTCAGATGGATAAAAATGAATAACTATAAAGAGTTATAAATCTATTCGTTTATTTATAGAACAGCCAAATAAATTTAGGGATGATAGGAATTGTAAATGTTGAATTAAAAAAAAAGTTTTAAATTACAAATAGATAAAAAAAACTAGAGTGAAATGGGGTCTGAATTAGGTAGTAAAGGCAAACAGAAAATTTTCTTTTTTTAATGGTTTAAAATATACATTCTGAGGAAAATCTTATAGGAGTGAGAAATTGATTCTATCAGAGTCATATGAAATAGGGATGTCAAGATATGTCTGTATTCCAAGTCCATGTCATAGTGAGGAGGATAATGCAGCATCATTAATTGAAATATGGAAAGGGAAAGGTGGTATATATAACATAAGAGAAGATGACATCTTTTATTTCAGAAATGTTGAACTCCAGATACCAACACGCTCTCCAAGAAGACATATGCAACAATTATAGAATAAAGAATATATAACATTTTATGTCATGTATGTTATATGGGGAAATAAATGAGATCAGATGTTGTGATGTTGAGACAAACAGAAGGCACAATCTGGAAGAGACTTCATTGGTGACAGACAGGAAGAGAAGAACTCAGAAGTCAGGAAAATAGTCAAGAAGCGAGGATAGCATTAAGTCTGAAAGACAAAAGATAAAACGTTTAAGAATAGAAAATAGTTAACATTATCAAATGTCACACTAAGTTCAAGCAAGGTGAGAAGTGAGAAAATATTTAGCCATTAGGGAGTCATTAGTGACTTTCAGAATAGAAAGTGCAGCTAAATGATAAAGTAAAAATGTATTTCAAGGACTGATGATTTAGTGAGGGGTAAGGCAGAAGAGTCATTAGAGATAGACCCTTATGTTCAGAAATGTGTTAGTTCAAGGTAATAGAAGTGTATTTTGTTTTAAGTATAGAGAAAATCTGCAGCCAATAAATTTCTAGCAATAATTAACTACTTTCATATAATAAGAAATCTATTAATATTATAATAATATAAGAACAAGCAATAAAATTGATAGAACCAATTCTTAGAGGAGAGAAAAAAAAAGAATTCAATGATGAATTAATTGTTCTACAAGAATTCACTGAGTGCCTAATATGTTTCAGGGACTGTGCTGGATACTGAATATACAAATTACCAGATGAGATAGAAACAAAAGAAATAATTCTAGCACAATATGATGTATTATATTGGAGATACATCTATGAGGCATGAATACCTAAAAGAAAATATCTCTGAGTCTGCCTGTAGAGAATGAACAAGGAAGGATTCCAGATGAAACTGCAGCTGAGTTAAAGGATATACAAAAATAGCTATTCATGAGTTAGAGACAAGAACAGAAGTAATCTAAATATAGGAGGAGATTCTGCAATGGCTTGGAGTTGGCAATAGAGCATAGCAATTTGAGAAGTTCCAAGTTTCCCAATATTAGGATACAGTTTGGTAAATTAAGAAGGGACTCCCAAGTATTTTGAAATCATCCCACAGACCATGGCGAGCCATTTGATTTTGGTGAGAAAAATTCTACAATACTTTACATATTTAGAAAGATCAGTGGGGCTATGGGTAAGAAGATGGATTAAAAGTGGATGATAACAGTTAACACAAAAAAGGAGGCAGCTATTGGAAAAAAAATAATGTAAGAAACAATGAGGGCTTGAATTAAGATGGCACTAGAAAGGAAGAAATAAATCTGAGAAATATTTATGATAAATTTCATGTTGGGAAGTATGAAAGAAAAGAATTTGATGATGAATTTTTTGTTGTAGATTTTTTCTCTCTTTGAATGACTTGATTAAATGATGTTTACATTAACTTAGATCACCAGTGATAATTCTGGGAAAATATATTGATTTGGATTTGTTGAGTCTCTTCTGACCATAAAGCATCCAGGTGAACAAGTCTTATAGTTTGTTGGAAATATGTGTTGCATACATGAAGGAAATTTGGTTTAGGTATACCTTATGGGACTCATCAGCATATACGTATTTGAGTATACACAGGAGAGGTGAAAAAAAAATGGGCTCGACAACAGCAAGTAAGTGACAGTAATAAAGTGTAATACAAAATGTAGGAGAAGAGAGTATTTGGGCCAGCATGTTGGAGTTGAATTTATCCTGCCAAAGGTACTAAATTTTCTCTGTGAAGTAGAAAGAAAAATGATCAAAGATAAGATGAGGATTCAAGATGTCAAATGAAGATTTGCAATAGTTGTTGTAGTAAAAATTACACTAGCACAAGCCAGAGACAAATAAAAGAACTGAAAGACTGCTAAAGGAAATAACTCTTCATCTCGTGGCCGTTTTTCACAGTTGAGTAATATTATGTACTTGGTTCCTTCTAGACAAGAAGAAAAGGAGAAATAATATAATGACAAAGTGGGTAATAGGAACATTTTTAAGTTTATTTCATATGTTCTTAATGGTGAATTAAAATAAGATATAGAGTTATTTTGTAAAATAGTGGTAGAGATAGGTTGTTAGTTTATGAAGAGTTGGAAGAGATGTGTGGGAACCACTGGGGAAATGATTCAGGGAGAACTTAAAGACTGATAATCAAAGTTTACTGAGATAAATCAAGAGATTTATTGCTCTTTAAGATTCTCCTTTACTTGTAAGTTTTAAAAGTTGCACACTTTGGCTTAAAAGTTTAAGTAATATCAAAATTATATGTAAGACTAATAAAATTTTGCATACAAGAGATGGTACTGTGGAGTACACAGTGCTTCTTATGTCACCACTGGAGCCACTGCTGTTTGTCTGCAAGAGAAAGATCGGCTGCATTTCTTTGCTAACTCAGTATGTCAGGCTGTGTGGCCTCATTACCTTTAAAACAGTGAAAAAACCATTACTTTTAAGCCAGTTAAAAGAATATATTAAAGAAATAAAAAAAATCTGTTCTTACAAAAGGAACAGAAATACATGTCTAGCTAAATTATAATTTAGGCTTTGAGTTCTGGAAAATATTGGTTAATGGATTTATACCACTTGATTTTACATCTTACTAATAATCACAGACCATAGGTAGGAGGCTGGGTCTATGACCTGGTGGACCTGGCCAGGGAATATTTTCTACAGTACTGTGTGATCATTCATTGCAGTCTTGGCAATTGCTTCATTTTTTTTTTTTTTCTGTTTTCTTTTATACAGTCAATCAAAATCCATTTCAAAATGGTTTATTTCTTCATTCTACCAAGTTTCTGTCTCTATATATCTATCTATCCATCCACCCACCCATCTATATACTATATATCTTCTGTCATCTAATATCTACTTTGCTATTCTTATTAAACTATAGGCACAAAATGTAACTTATTTTTCTTCTGAATCCAAACATTCATCTAGGTTTTACTGGGAATGGTGAATTAAACATTCATTTAGAAGCAATTTTATGACATTTATAACTAAAAAACATGTTTAAGGACCAGAGAAAATATTTTGTTGGTGAATAATTCTGCATATTAAAAATAGTGGCTTTAAAAATTCATACGGAATAATCCTAATTCAATGTGCTGTTATATCTAGTGTGTACACACAAGATATACTAGATGTATAGATATATCTAGATATACTAGATGTATAGATATACAAGTATACTAGTATACTACATATAGTATGTATAGTATACTAGTATATATATGTAGTATTCTATATAGTATACTAGTATACTAGTATCTGTCTAGTATATAGATTTACTAGATATATATACACATATATATGTACGTGTATTATTTTGTCTCTGTTTAAACCAACATATAAGCATATATATGGAAACATATATGAAATCAAAGCAATCCAGTTTTGTTCTTTTCCCCAGTGGAAAGCAAATTCTGGATTTTGCAATTCTAAATTTCTTCACAATAAAAAATATTCCACCTACATCAATATACTATTTAAGGCTTTCAAACACTGCCCTTTGACCATAACATCTCAAGATTACATTGTTTATCCATTTCATGTAGTCAATATTATAGTAGTGTATGTTGTTTTTGAGATGAACATTTTTTTGTGTCTGGTGTTTATATAATTATATTATTGGACACAAAAGTATGCGTTGCCTTGGTTTCTACACATTATTTTTTGTTTTTCTTGTAGCTGGCATTAACTTATTCTACAAATACTACATACATATTAGATCCCTATTCTAACTGCTAGAGATGCAATGATCATGAAGAAACATTTAAACTTCATGGAATACTCTTCATGAAGCACAAATACTTAATGAAGCACATAAACAAATTTAGATAGCGTAGAAGAGACAACACTATATTTTCACTAAATCTGTGATTTTCCTACTGATGCAAATGAAGACTACATTTACCAGCATCCCTTATAACTATGTTGGGGTCATGTGATAGAGTTCTGGCCAGAGTTCTGTTTGTCAAAATAATGCATAGCACATCTAAGTCCATCCCTGAAAACCCTACTTTATACTTGATATTCTATCATCCAGTTCACATAGATTTTAAAAGCCGTATGATGAAGGTGGCAGCAGTGATAAGATGGAAAGCATCCTGGATCCCTGCATCTCTAATTGGAAGAAAGGATTCTGGCACATGCTGTGATGTCAGTAGAAAATAAACATTAATTATGTTAAGCCAATGAGATTGGGGCTGCTTCCTACAGCAATTTTATGCTTTTGTTTTAATAAAACTTTTCCTGCTATTTACTAGCTTATAATACTTTAAATATACACCTAGTTTCATTTTGTTTAAAAATACTTGATTCTTAGGACTATATGAAGCTATTACACTTTTCCTCAATAATGGAAGATGGCAAAAACATGGAAAAACAATGTCCCAGATCTTCATTTTAAGTGACTCATAATCCTCTCTTATGATACTTTAACCAGGGCAGGGAACGAGTAGAATGAGTGGACTTATTTGAGTGTTGTTTCTTTTTATTGCAAATGCACTCCAGACACAAATAAATTGAGTGAATAGCTAACTGTGTGTAGGAAGAGGAAAAAGAAGTAGAAACAAAATACCTAGAGTATTCTCCAACAGAATAAGTCCCTGATGAATTGCAGGCTGATCATGTCTTCCTCAAATCTCTCAAACGAAGGAAATCCCTGTAAAACACATTTTCACAAACGAAGCTATGCTTTTTTTAGTTTTTTTCTGGATGCAATTTTTTTTTTTTTTACTGATGTAAATGTAAAATTTCAAATGTGTTTTATACTGTCAAATTAAATACTATGTTATTTTAGTGTATACGTCTACCTCAGTAGAAAAGAATTGATTTTCTTTACATATGTACCTTCTTGTCAAAACCCAGTTCTTATAGAATGACGTGGCTGAATGTGACAGCTCCTTTACTCTCAAAAATTTGACAGTGTTTTCTATGGAAATGACAAAGAATGAAGCTTCACCACTGATGGTTTGTAAAAAAGAAAAGAGAGCTTTTCTGCTATGAGAATTATCTTTAAAAATCTCTCTGTGAGCAGATGTAGAGCAGCACTGTCATAGGAAAGCAACGTTAGGTCACATCATTCTGCTCAGAAACTTTGAATGACTTCCAGAGTAAAGTTCTAGCTCCTTAGCAGGTCATTTATATTCCTTTAAGACAGAGGCCCCTCCTTTCCTCCTTCTTCACATTTAGCCCTTATTCTTTTATCCATTACTTGTGTCTGCAGCTATAGCAGAAATATTTACCAATCCGTAAACCCAAAGCACAGTGGAATATAACACTGTGCCAAGGCTTAATCTAAAATGCACACTCTCAGACTCATTTCTTAGCTCAAATCTGCATTAGACTAAGTGAGGCTAGTGTGGAAACATAATTTTCTTAGCTAACAAGAGAGTGACTATAAGCAATTACTCTTTCCTCATTTTAGCTAGGGGTATCTGAAAATTGACAGCACATAAATATTTCAGTCCATTATAAAATCAAGGCTCTATAATATAAATAAAAATCATATTTTAAAACTAGCTATTAGATTTCTCTTATAACATTGAAATTATTATTTCAAAAATATAATTTCTAATATGTATTTTTGGAAATTCAAATATATTATTAATTTCATAAATTTATATTCTTTGAAATTAAAATTCCAAGAATTTTCATTATTTCCATCTCTGAGTTGTTTGCAGGTATCTGATATGAAACTTTCATATAATACCTGTTTAAGTACTTTGCTACTAATGATTCCCCAGATGATATCAGGAGCCCTGATTAGTTGAAAAAATTGTTTTACAGTTATGGTAATCTCTGTATCTATCTAAATAGAAAATATTTGGAGAACAAAATTTATTTCCAATTAGGAAAAAAAAACAACTTTGGGGAGAAAAATGTATGTGTGTCTATGTACGTGTGTGTGTATTTTATTTTAAAGAAACTTTTTACAAGCTCCATATTTGAGGAGTCCTTTGTGCAACTTAATGACTTAGAGGTAACTCCAAGGAATTAGGTTCTATTATATCTTTTGTGTGAATAAGATTTACAGTGCTTGAGTATACCTGCATTTAATCATATTTATGTAGATTTGTGGATTATCCCTGGCTTTTTTTCTTAAAAGAGATATTATTTTCTATTTTTAAAAAAGACCTTTATTTCTGAACAAAGTTTCCAGGCTTTGCAATTACAAATCTTATAAAGTTTTTTGACATTGCATTAGAAACAGAACATCTGAGCGAAAACTCTTAGTTTTCTTTTTTGAAAGTGAGAGAATTATTTACATTAGGATGTTGATTTCATTCTATCCCCAGAGGCTGACTTGGCCTCCTCCTCCTCCTCCTGAACAATGATCAGTTAGCTTCAGCTCATAAGCTATAAGAAACATTAAACTGGGTTTTCAATTTATATTGGTTTCTTGGAAATGTTGATCAAAATGTGCACTTTATGTTGAGTAAGAGTTTAGAAGACCATGGTAAAGACTTGGTGTGTTATATCCCAGATGGTGATGCAATCACTACAGTTTGGTACTTATGGAAAGGTGTTATGGAAGACGCAACAACTGGATTGGACTTTGAAAAAAATAGTATATTCTAAGAAGTTAGGATGAAATGAAAAGTATTTCAAGGTGACAAGAATGGTAATAAACAATGTCTTGGATTTTTAAAAAACACTCTTTGTGAACTATTTTTGTCAAAAAGTACTGAAAAATAGGTATAGGGCAGATCTTTAGTATTTTTTCCATGAATGATTTGGGGGCCTAACTGCTTATACACAAAGCAATGTCCTCAGGAGATTAATTAGGTAAGAATCTTAAAAATAATTTCACTAATGAAGGGCATGCTGAGAGTCAGAGAGACTACTTTTTAAATAATTAAAAAATCTAAGCATAAAACAATGACTATATAAATGGTGCCAGCAGAAACAGATATTAACACAGAGATTCAAACTGCATTTTAGAAAAAGAATTATATAGAACTTAGGAAAATCAACCGGAAAAAATCAAACAACCTCATTGAAAGGTGGGCATAGGACATGAACAGAAACTTTTCAAAAGAAGACAGATTAATGGCCAGCAAACATATGAAAAAATTGCTCAACAACTCTAATAATCAGGGAAATGCAAATCAAAACAACAATGAGATATCACTTAACTCCAGTGAGACTGACTTTTATCAAAAAGTCCCAAAACAAGGCCAGGCGCGGTGGCTCACTCTTGTAATCCTAGCACTCTGAGAGGCCGAGGCGGGTGGATCGCTCAAGGTCAGGAGTTCGAGACCAGCCTGAGCAAGAGCGAGACCCTGTCTCTACTAAAAAAATAGAAAGAAATGATCTGGACAACTAAAAATATATATATAAAAAATTAGCCGGGCATGGTGGCACATGCCTATAGTCCCAGCTACTTGGGAAGCTGAGGCAGAAGGATCGCGTGAGCCCAGGAGTTTGAGGTTGCTGTGAGCTAGGCTGACATCAGGGCACTCCAGCCCGGGCAACAGAGCAAGACTCTGTCTCAAAAAAAAAAAAAAGTCCCAAAACAACAAATGTTAGTGCAGATGCGGAGAAACAGGAACACTCACACTGCTGGTGGGACTGCAAATTATTACAACCTCTATGAAAAGTAATATGGAGATATCTCAAAGAACTATAAATATAGAACTACCATTTGATCCAGCAATCCCACTACTGGGTATCTACTCAAAGGGTAAAAAGACATTTTATAGTAAAGACATCTACATTCAAATGTATATTGCAGCACAATTCACAATTGCAAAGATGTGCAAACAACCCAAGTCCCCATCAATACATGAGTGGATTAATAAAATGTGGTATGTGTATACTATGGAGTACTACTCAGCCATAAAAAACAATGGTGAATTAATACCTCTTGTATTATCCTGGATGGAGCAGGAGCCCATTCTTCGAGGGGAAGTATCACAAGAATGGAAAAACAAGCATGACATGTACTCACCACTAAATTGGTACTAACTGATCAACGCTATGTGCACATATGGAATTAACATTCACTGGATTTCAGGCAGGTGGGAGAGGGGTGGACTGGATGGGTATATTCACACCTAATGGGTGCTGTGCACACTGCCTGGGGGATGGGCAGGCTTGTAGCTCAGACTCGGACAGGGCAAAGACAATATATATAACCAAAGACTTTGTACCCCCATAATATTTTGAAATTAAAAAGTAAATTTAAAAAAAAAATTGACAGAACTTGGTGACTCCTTCACTGTGGGATGCACGTTTTTAGGTTAAATGCATAGGGAAATTATTATTTTGACAGAAGTCAGGAGGTCAAAGTAAAAAATGTATGGACGAGACAGCTAAGCTGAAGAAATGGGGATAAGACAAATATGAAAAAAAATCTTCAATTATAAGAGGGTCTTCCATGTAAAGAAGGAATCGCACTGTCCCACAACCACACAAAGAAATAGAACCAAGGTAAATCATTAAGTTACACATAATCCCTCAGAATAAAAAATAAATTTCTAACAAATGGTAACATGGGTTATCAGAAGATTAAAATGATTGATGGTCTCAAAGATGATAACAAAAAGAGTTGGTAAGATTGGTGTACATGTAAAATAGCTTGGTAAGACTCTTTAACATACATGACCTTAACTATTTTTCTATTTCTTTAACATTTTTATTTAGTGCTGAGTACATGCTTTCCAATTCAGGCTCTGTTTATATTTCTATAGGATGTGGAAATTAAATTAAAAGACAATTCAAAATACTGTATTTTTGCTTAAATATTTAAATTTTCCCTTTTATATTATGTTCCCTTATACTATCTTAGGTATTGCCCTTTCTAATTTCTTTCCTTTCAAAATATTATGTTCTGTAGCAAATTTTCAAAACTTTTCAGACTGAACAGCTTGCAATTCATATGTAGGGAAATATTTGTTAATCCCATGGGTGACTAAACAACCCTCCCAGCACTCATACTTCTTAGAAAACATGCATTCCTTCCTCCTATCCATTTTTTGGTGCCATGAGTTCTTTAGGTAAATAGGGCTCTTTGTAAAAAATTTGGCAAACATGAAAATATACATACAAGATAAAATTAATTTTAATCAAAGCCACAACCATCCTTGAGAATATTTTTGAGTATTTTTTTTCTTTTTAAAAAAAATTTGTGTGAATGTAGTTGTGTTTGCATATGTGCATTTGTGTATGTATAACAAAATTGGAGTTTTGTAGTGTAGATGATTTTGTGTACTCATTTTCAGTTAATATTGTAAAATTGTGATTTGTAAGAAAATCTTGGAAGACACAATTTATAACCGTGGCTTACATAGGTATGCTCTCAATTTTCCTGCTTCCTCATTTTTTTTTTTTTTTTTTGTAGCTGCTTCATTGAGAAAACACTGGACCAAGTGATCTAGAAACCCCAGTGACTATTGATTTGACCAGAGGTAGGTAATATTCGAAACTGGGCGAACTTGCTTCTTTATTGCATGCAGGAAAAAATAAATAAACAAAACATATAAAATTGCCTATATTGAGAAAAAATATTGGAATGCGATAGAAGGAAAAAATGGAAAACCATTCAGTTCTGTAAAAAAGAGAGAAAAGAGGAGACAGAAAGTAAGATAGAGAATGAATCATTGAGAGAGACAGTGGAAATCACATTGTTTTCTGTGGTATTTCCCTATCCTTTTCTTAGTCTCTCCTGATACCTTGAAATATCTTAGACACCTTGTTAGAGTTGAAAGATTTAGCAAATTAGAGTACAGGACATCCAATTGTATTTGAAGTTCAGATAAATAATGAACCATGTTTTTAGTATAAGTACAGCATAATAGTGCAATATTTGAAACATAGTTACACAAGAATATTATGTGTTGTTTATGTGAAATTTAGAACTACCGGGTGTCTTGCATTTTAATTGACAAGCTTTCACCTGGGTTCCTAAATGGCAATCTGCATTTTAGCTAGAGGTGCTTTGAAAGGTACTTCTTTCTGGTAAACAAGCTATGGCTATAACAACCGTATCCATTTTACTATATGTCTTCATCATGGTTTCTTTATTTTACAATCATTATAAATTCATGATTCTTCCACTGGCTAATTTGTGTAATCCTCTTGGTGTTAGATAACCACCTAACAGCAAATTCCTTTTCCCTTTATATAATATCCTTTTAAAAAGAAGAAAAAAAAAACAACAAAAAAACTTCAACCCATCTATTTCTTGGCATTTTCTATAGGTCACAATCCTAGGCCTTTTTTGGAAAAATATTTCTCAACATTATACGTGGTACCTGTTATAACTTTATACAAAGAGAAGTAAACAGGATGTCAAAAACTTGAAAATAAGTGTTTTGTTTATTTTAAGAAATTATGACTTCTTCTTTGCTATTTTTTCTTCAGCACCTGCTTGACTTCTCACAGTTCTCAGTATGTTAAGATGTGGGCATTTCTGACTGCACAGGTGGTATTTGCTTTAATGTTGAAATAAAAAACAAAGACTTTGCTACTCTTCTTCATTTTTTTTTCTTGGCATGTGTTCATGTACCCTGATTCTTTTCTTAAACTATTCACATCCATAAAATGGAGATTTAACTTTTTAAATTTACATATTTGGAATTCTGTATAAATTGAGGGAAAGCCATGTCACCAATTGATTTCACCACTAGATGACTGGTAGAATGAGGACTTCAACCTTGTTTTATGATGAAGGACCTGCATTTTCTATGTTTCTCTTAACTATCTCAAAGCAAGGGGCTCTCAACAAAGATTATTCATAAGGCACTTACATAGACAACATGCCACACACTTGAGTACTTTGGTAATATATGAGATACATAATATATATGTGAAACTATTGAATATAATACACCTGGATAATTAACTATATTATCAATACTCTTCTCTTGGGAATGTCCATTTCAGGTGAATTGTGTCTTTCAAGTATCCTGGAGTATACGATTTCTCTTACGTTGTGAGTGCCTACGTGCCAAGAGTAGATCATTTTTTCTTATTTTAATGTATTGTCTGTTCAATCTAAATACATTCAGAAAATAGAAAAAAAATTCTCTCAAGTTTTCAGTTCACTTTTCTAACTTCCCTTCAAATGGGTATAGAGTGATATTGTTACAGAGAAATTAGAATTGATCAGCACAGTATTTCTTAATTTCATTAACCTTGATGATCAAAAGTAAAAATATTCTTTTGCTTCCTCTAAACACAATTGTAATACTTATATAAATATACATATACATGTGCATATACATATTTTTATATATTTACATATTTATCCAAAAATTATATTTAACTACTGTTAAAGCTTAAAGAAAATCTCTGAGTTGGTGCCATTCATTTTAACATATGTTCCAGTGGATATGTTCTTAGGTTACTGACATGCTCAGGTGAAGAAATGTTCATGTGGAGAAACTAGGATGGTGTCTATATTAGTTTATTGCAGATGCTATAACAGATTACCAAAAACTCAATAGCTTTAAGAAATTCTTCCTCTCACAATTCTGGAGGCCAGAAGTCCAAAAAAGGTGTCAACAGGGCCACATTCCCTCTGAAGGCTCTGAATGACAATGTGTTCCTTGCTTTTTCCATCTCCTGAGGGCTGCCAGTATTTCTGGGCTTGTGGCCATATCCCTTCAGTCTCTGTCTCCATCTTTACAATGTCTTCTCCTGGTGTGTCTGTCTAGTCTCCCTCTGCCTTTCCCTTAGAAGGATATTTATTTCATTGAGGGCCCACCAAGATAATCCAGGATGATCTCCTCATCGGAAGATCCTTATCTTAATCACATTGGCAAAGACTCTTTTCCACAATAAGGTAACACATGTTCAAGGCATTAGGATGCGGCTATGTCTTTAGGAGCATTTCTCAGCATAGTGAAGGGGCCTAGTTAAACCTAAAGCTACAAATAAACATCACTCTAACAAGGCAATACATGATAAATGACTGTTTGGCCTTTATCATGAGGATTCTAATGAGGCCATCTAGAAAGAAAACCAATGGTTCTTAACACGACATTATACGACCTACTCAAGTGAGGGCTAAATGATTTCTGGGCTCTAACTGAAGTGTTGCACAGGAACTGGATATTGGTGATTGACACTGACTTAAGTCCAGACCACTTACAAAACTAATTTGTGTCCCCCATCAACTTCTTTCTCATGTTTCCACCTTGACTCTCTGACCGTTTGGTTGAGAATCTTTAACTTGTCTTGAGAGTTAGGGTTTAGGTAAATTTTTGCTTCTAGTTATCACATGTTTCTCAAATTTCTATGTACCTGATTCCTGTGGGAAGCAAATCTCAAAAAAATATGTAATATTTTATAGAAATTATTAAATATATTGATTCCACTACACGAACACACAAAATAGAAATAAGGTTGAATGAAATTTGCTAGTAACACATGATTACTCCTAAACAAAGAAAAACAAACATTTTTTTATGATGATGAACATGATTATTTCATGGTAATAAACTTTCCAAAGAGGACTATAACAGTTCTAAGATTATATTTTGATGAAAATGTCTCAGTGAAATAGTTAAAATTATCTGTGAGCCTTGAGGATTTTGCAACATTTCAGATTTATTTGGAATTTAAAAGATCCATAGGGATAGAAAATATATGAGAATATGGGATATGTACTGACTCAGGAAAAGAGTGGACAACTCCCTTTCATGACTAAAACCATATTAATTAAAATCAATTTCTCTTTTAAAAACTTTATTGACACTTGTAACTTGAGTATGATTAGGCATGGTTATAATATAGGAAAAAAAAACAAATATGTCATACTACCTCAACACTCTAAGTTTATTATTGGCTGATTTTTCCACAACTTTCAATTTATGTTAAAAATGAGTTCTATTTATATTCTTTTAAAATGGCAGGTGTGTTTTTCTTTTCTATATGTCATCCACATAGACATTATTCAATTCAAATGTATTTATTTAATAGGATCATCTCTTCAATTTAATCATGTATATCCAATGAGCACTATGCCTACTAAGAATAATTTTACAGCCCATATAGAGTAGAAATGTAGTTATGATACAAATGATCATAGAGAAAACAATTACTTCTTTATTAGGAAAGAGATTGAAAGTACCCGAAGAACCCATTATTTTGTCTAAGAATTTTTATAGACAGGTTTCCTTTCTAACTGTAGAAGTTCTACTCTCAGGGTTGGCAGACAGGAGGAATTCAACTTGATTTTGCTTAAGAAAGTAAGGGTACTTTATCGTAAGTATACAGATGTATCTTGAAGAACCTACAGGATGACACTCACAGGTGGATTCTACCAGTGCCACTGCTGCCGGCTGCTCATGCTACCCAAGCTACACATGCTGTCCTGGCCTCCTCCCTGTCTCCACACCTTTGTCATAGCCTCATTTGACATAGCAGGCATCCTACCATCAGCAGTAATTTCTCTATTTTTCTTACGAGCCTATTTTCTTTATTTCTCATAAACATGTAGCCAACAGCAGGTTTCATCTTTTAGTATAGACACATGAAAATAGAAAATAGTTCTATATCCATATTCTAATCATCAGGGAGGACCTTGGCTACCCTTAGTTGAGCTTCCCATCTATGAATAAAGTGAGTGTGGTTGTATGAGTAAGGTAACATTGCTTGGAGATGGTAGCTCCACAGTGATCATGTGGGCCAAGTGGGATATAGGCCATTCTGAAAAGAAGGTTGCTATTAATAGTAAGACATTAATTAATTATGTTTCCTCCATTCTGCCCATCAGCATTGCTCCTGTTAGTCCCAAATGCAGCAAAGTTAAATTCTTGGCTTTCTGTTCAGCAATTTCATACCTACTCTGTCCTCCTAAGGAGTTTTGCCTTTAGATGAGAAGGACTATGTAAAAGAAAGAAACATCATAATGCTACTTCACACATATCATTTAAATTAACCTTAATATATTCTTCTCTCTTCCTACTATATACTTTAACTCAGTTACTTATTTTCTTCTGTTACATTATTGTGACAGCCTCTGAACTGGGATTCTTTCTTCAGATTGAAACCTTCCTCCATACAGATGCCAGCACTATCTCAGATCAAGCATCAGTATTTGAAGCCCGTACTCTTAAACCTTTTATAATTTTCCTGTCCTAGTCTGTTGAGTAATTTTCAGGTAACACTAATGGCTAGGATTATTTGTAAAAATATATAAAATCCAAATAAATCGATAGTTCACTAAAAAGGTTATTCAGCAGTTATGATTGGAAAGTCTGCATTGTATGTGGAAAATTCTTAATCAGTAATTTTCTCATGGCATTTATAACTTTTAATATGTTTTATATTTAATTTGTATGTGTGCCATCTGTCTTACCAGACAGTAAACACCTCAAAGGAAAAAGCCACATAAATTGACATTGGAACATCTCAAAGTTTAACATCAGGGTTTTCATTAAACAGTTTAAAAATACATAGTGGTAAAAGGAAAAGAGAAAATGAAGGGTGAGAAGAAGGTGAAAGATCCACAGACAAAAAAAGAGAAATGAAAAATGAAAAAAGTATAAAAGGGAAGAAAAAGAAAATATAATAGTAGATGTAAGAATTTGGAAGTGTACAGAGGGAATAGCTGAATAAAAAATTATTTTAGTGTCACTTGAATAGGACAACTTTGAGGTAGGCAGCATGTTAAGATATGAATTACAAACTATTTGCAATAATGAAAAAAAAGGAGTAAGTGTACAAGACATTTGCCATAAGCTTTCAGTTCGAAGACTGATGCTGTTATCCATGGGCTCAATCATGCACATATTTTAAACTGACACAACTCACAAAATTAGAGGCATTCTTTTTATAAATGTTCTGGGCAAATATATAGCAGTTAGTATAGAAACCAAAGGGAAGAAAGAAACCCCTTTCCCCTTTATGTTTTCTCCTTTTGAAGGTAGAAATGAAGCTCATTTTCATGAAGTTAAATAATCAGAAGTTAGCCACAGGATGTTAGGATTTCTTATGTGATGACAGCACAGATGTCTACAATTTTGTAAGGGAATCTTCCCATCTGCCCTTTATGATTGAGTGTGAAATTTCTTGAGATTTCATCGCCAATGCAAGTCATGAGCATACTGCTAACATAATTGGTTGAAATATGAAATATGTGCACATAAATATTTATCAGACAATTATCAAATCATTTAAGGATTTTCCTGTTTTCTATTTTCTCTGTGGTCACCACTCCATGAGGTTATGGGAAGGCATAAAAGACACATGTGACATAACAGCCCATTTCCCTAAAAACGTAATCCTTTTGGGAATGATATGACAAATAAGACTACACATAAAGACAATGTATTATGATTAGTAGGAATGAAAGCATAATCTGAGATACAGTATAGCTAGAAAAAGTTGCCCTGATAAAGGGAGATTCATCGAAAAGTAGGCTATGAACAAGGTCTTGAAACAATATACAGGGTTTGGATAGGCCATTTGGGTTTTAGAAGGTACTTCATCATTTCACAGTAATTGAAACAACAAAAGGAGTTTTTGTTTTTATGTTTGTGTGTGTGTGTGTGTGTGTGTGTGTGTGTCTGTGTTTATGGCAGGGTGGTATCAGTATAGTCATTGTATGTGATTTTGTGTTTGTCATTTTTTTATGACTTGTAAAGTAACCTTGATAATGCTAGTTAATAATCAAACTGATCATTTCTCTTTTTGCTTAAACTATTAAACCATTCTGTATAGTATATGCAGAGGCTGCCATCACATCTTACCATAACTTAATTGCAATTTAAAATAGCAACAGAAAAACTCATCAGATGCTAGGTCAAATGAAATCAACCTACTTAGAATTATTCCGTCATCTGAAGATACTATAAACTTTGAGCTTTATGAAGGTAGAATATTAACAACCTTATGTAAGGCATTTCTGCCTACTATCCAGGATCTAAACTTACTTAAATTTATTACATAATGTGGATGTTAGTGTCCCCTTTTCTTGTGGATTCAACCAATTTTACCTGCCTGTTAATGTAATTGGTTCTATCAATTAATTTTGGGTTAGAAAACACATTAGATAATAATTAGATAATGAATCTAAAAGATAATTATAACCATTCCGCCTATTTATTGATTCAAAATTTGATAATTTTATCCACCCAATTTCTTGTTGGATGGATCTCACTTTTTTTTTAAAGTGGACAGTAGCAAAATAATAGAGACTATTCCTTATTTCAAAACATCATGTATCCTTAATAGATATTAGCTTAACTAGACTTGGAATTTTCTCCCCATCCCTGAGAGTTGTGTTGATATCTTATTTAAAACATGACATGCTCAGTAGCTAATCTATTAATACATTAAGTGGGAGCTCCTATTTATTAGGATTCTTGGTGCTCTAGCTGGTGAAACTATAAAATAAGTGAAAATATTCTTTGAAATCTTGGTGGAAAATTTGGATGAGAAATTTGATGGGAATGAAAATTCCATCATCCCCATCTCTTTCTGTAATTTAACAGAATTTTACATACTGAAAGTCAAAGACGTATTTAGCATCACCTGTGAATAGTTGAGGCACAGATACATGGCACCTGTTGGCTACAGGTCTCTCTGAGACAAAGTAGGTCAAGAACACAGCGGGCTGACACTCAAAATGCATGCACTCAGGAATTTGAAATGTTATTTAACCTTAAGCCTTGGATACTTAATGAAACTAAAGAAAAGGAATCTAAGGGGTAAATAAAAACAAAAAACAAACAGAAAACAACGTTGCACTTATTCTTTTACAAAGAATACAGGGATCGTTTAAGTAAGGTTACATCTCACTGGGTCCTAAACATACTGGTAATAGAGAACTATGAGATGATTGATATAAGAGAAGCGGAATACAAGTTGTTCAAAAAAGCAATAAACACCAAAACTGAAAAATAAAATATAAAAATAAATGCTCTGAAAGATATTTATATTAGGAATGATTTATTCGTCTCACTTTTTATACTGCCAACAGTTAGGAAAAGAAGACCAAATATATCTGCCTATTTCTCAAAAATATATTTTAAATTTCAATATAAATGTGTAGATTTTTATATAGTAAGCTATGGTGTAGATTTTCATTAACTATGCCAATAAAATAATAATGGTGGTGTTTTTCTTTGTAATCATATAATTGCCAGTATATAGCTTCAGATTATTTCATTTTTCTTTCATCCATCTCTAGCCAAAGTGCTTGAAAATACCATAGGTGACCAGTTCCAATGAAATAAGAAATACCGAAACTGGAAATCACTGGCATGCAGATACCCACATCACAAAGGAATAAAAAACATTCAGCTGCGAGCCACACAGAATACAACAAAAATGTTTGGGCAGGGTGATGACAGTCACACATTGTGTGGAAACAAGCCATTTATTTTCCATGGGAGCTGACAGACGAGGCTACAAGGCAGGCTGCTAAAAGAAGCAGCCCCCACTGTAAAATGTTTTATAAATGCCAGAATGAACAGTTGGAGCCACAGCCACCTTTCGAAGTTAGTCACAATTACAACCATTTCCGAGTATAGTCTGAGAGAAACAGAAGGGATTAGTCCACCCTGAAGCTCCAGTCCTTCCCTCCAAGAGCCAGGAACGGGAAGGTATGGGTGGGCAAATGTACTAGTAAGTTTCATGTCCAACATATGGTTCAACAAAATTGAGAGTTAAGAAAGAGAGTATTAACCCTGCTCCTTAATAGTTTATTGTCCATCAAAGCACATGTAGTTAGATATTTGCTAATATAGTATAACATTATTGCATGCAAATAATTAAGAATACTTGTGCCCATTGAATTGCTAAATATTTAAATTTTGTCTCTCGCTTTAATCTCCAATTTATGAGGGCTTTGATTGGGCAATTGTGTTTTGTTCATTAGGTGAACAACAGAATAAGTCTATTATATCCATATAAATAAAATAAAATATTTTTAATGAGTTATTATAACATTTTTCCAATCTCTGGGTTCTTCTTTTCTACATAAAAATAATGAAAATTTTCTGCTTGAGTATTGGCATGATTTTAAGTTTCTGTGCATAGTTAAATAATTTTAATCAAATGCAAGAGGTTCATGATTCTAAATGGTCTATTTTGTTGCTATTTGTTTCTTTACTAGTTTGTTTTCAATTATTAGACATTAGTGCATAGATTTATATGATTTCCTTAAGACCAAAGGTGAATTATTTTTGTGCTAGATCATAAGAGTGGAGTTTGCATCCATTAATAAATGTACTATTTTGAGAAAATAAATCCAGCAAAATCTATAACAGAATGAAGATATTTGTTTCTGGCAGTGATTCAAAATATGTATTTTGAGTACAAAAATAAGTAAAATAAAAAGCATGCATTCTAATGACTAAACAAAAAAGGGACATTCCTGAGAAAAAATGTCGATCTACATCTATAAATCTGGAAAACTACAAAGATGATCTTCCCGTTATTTTGACAATTTAAACATATCTAGCAACCAAATGAATGACGTAGAAATCTGTCCAAATTTTCACATGGCTCTAATGATTAAATAAACTCTGTTTCAGTCTGATCACTCTGCCTACAAAGTCCTAGCCTTAGGATATTGGAACAGTGGATTTTTTTTGAGTGGATAGCATTATATGAATTACTGTTTTTTTCATGAATTAAAATGATTGAAATAACAACAGAGAGATTAACTTTTCTCTTTTAGCTATTTTTCAGTAAGTGCAGAAATAAATTGTTTACTGATGTTTAGCATTTCTTGAAATACATAGCTACTTTTTGGGACCCCAAAGATACTTAAGAGAATATTATGAAGGATATAACTCCAATAATAATTATAGAGTTGGAAGAGATAACATATGTATGTTTGAGGAAACTGAAAAAGGATCAGCATTCGGAAGTATCATCTCGTGTGAGATAATGTATGTGAAAGTGTTTTGCAAAGAGATTACTATTATTTTTTCCAGTTTCAATAACAATTGTAGACCTCCCTTCTCTGTTTAGCTGTCTTATACTTTGAAAAATTGGTTCAAGCTCAGGACGTAAGTCATGATTAAAACACAGGCAATCGTGGTTAGTCATCTCATTTGTTGATGATCTGTCAGAAATGCAGACTTAAGCCTAATGGTTAGTTCATGAGTAGACATATGACCCAATTTGGGTCAATGACAGACAAGGGGAAACACACTGCAGACTTAGAGATAAAAATCTTCACTGTTAAAAGAAACCAGGAGGAAGAAATTCATCTTAATTTGCAGGATATAGCCTGATGCAAATGAAAGGTTTAGAAAAGCTAGAGCCATTTTTCTACCAAATGATTAAGAAGTACCACAGAGGAGGGAGATGCCCAGAAAATTACAGAGAGATGGGACCACACTGCCCAGATTAAGTTCAAACAAAGTTTGTCCTGCATCTGAAATTCCAGTCGTATGAGCTAATCAAATTCCTCGTGTTTAAGTCATTTTGAGTTTTCTGTAACTATTGACAAACAGCAGTCTAAGTGATCCATGCTATAAAAATGTAGTGAATAAATACAAGTAATATAACATTCCACTGTGATGTAAAAAATCAATGGCTTAACAAATTTGAAATAACCTAAAAGTATGATAACATATGGAAAAACTATCAATGATATTAATAGAAGGTCCAGCCTAAATGGTTTTATCTTCTCTGAAAAATAATGCTCTTAGCTATTAATCAGAAGATATGGAAAATAGTTAGTTGTCTTCACTTTAACACTATCTCTGTAGATCCTAAACCTCTATTTCAAATGATGCGTTAAAATCCCCCACTTTGTATCTTTAATCAATACTGAAATCAAATTATAATTATGTTTATCAAAATAATAACTTTTGGCAAGCCGATTTAAGAAGGCAAAACTCTCAAACATAAAACCTTAAAGCACCAAAAGGGATCCGACTACAAGTTTCTCTTAAAATTACGTAGAATATAAATTCACTTATTAACATCCCCCTCTTTCAAAGGTTTAAAGTTTATAAGATTTATAGTTAAGATTATTGTCTAGTATAGAGTATGAAAACATAATTGTGAAATGTAATTTGAATAATAAAAAATGGCAACAAAAATTATTCTAGAAGTCGTATTTCTGAGATGAACATAGGTGATGGGCAGTATTTTCATTCTGAAGAAGAAATTATAGAACATATTAAAATACTAATTATTATAATTATTAGAAATGTTTACTTGGCAGAAACACAGAACTTTAGTGGTATTTCCAAAACATCTATCATTTCTATAAAAAGCAACAAAAATTTGCTTAAATTAAATTATGTCATTTGCTCATTCATGATTATCCATGATATGAGCAAAAAAAAAAAAAAAACAAAAACCAATGTTATAACAATTTAAAAATAGTGACAACTACATGCATTTAATCCTAAAAATACCCTGGAAATTGATAGGATGAGAAACAGAAACTCAGAGGGTTCTGTGACTTCTCCAATAATGCATAATTACTAAATAGTTAAGATTCAACTGAAGCTTCTAATATAATTTCTTAAACTATGGTCCTTCCAATATTTAAAAAAAAGGGGACTATCCTGCATTTACATGATACACTCTATAAAATTTTTTCTTTTACCAGTTTGTGTGTATATATGTGTGTGTATATGTATGTATGTAAACCAATAAATAATTAGAAATTATGTCTTTTTTTTAATAACCAGAGTCCCAAGAACACATTTGCTTAAAATTATTTTATACCTATTTAAATGTATACTTATCTAGCAATTCAATGGGAGTAGAGTTTATTTCATTACTTATAAGATTTTTTTCTATATGAACTTTTTAAAAATATCAATAGATTTAGGGGGTACAAGTTGAAATCTGTCGCTTCCCTATATTATATAATGGTGAAATCTGGGCCTTTAGTGTACCCATCACTCAGATAGTGTACATTGTGCCCAATAGGTAATTTTTGATCCCTCGCCCCCTCTCAGTTTCCACCTCCGCCCCTTTGAGACTCCAATGTCCATTATACCAATCTGTGTATCCTTGTGTAGCCATAGCTTACCTCTCACAAGTGAGAACATTTGGCCTTATTTTTCTATTCCTGAGTTACTTCATTTAGGATAATGGCCTCCAGTTCCATCCATGTTGCTGCAAAAGACATGATTTCATTCTTATGGCTGAGTAGTACTTCATGTTATATATACACTACATTTTCTTTATCTACTCATCGGTTGATGGGCACTTAGAATAATTCCTTATCTTTGCAATTGTGAATTGTGCTGTGATAATCATGAGTACAGTTGTTTTTTTGATATTATGACTTCTTTTCCTTTGACTAGATATCTGGTAGTAAGATTGATGGATCAAATAGTAGATCTGCATTTATTTATTATTATTATTAATTTCAATAGATGTAGGAAGTACTAGTGGTTTTTTGTTACATGGATGAATTGTATAGTGGTGATGTCAGGGATTTTAGTGTACCTGTCATCTGAATAGTGTACATTGTACCCTATAGGTAATATTGAGCCATCACCCTCTCTCAGCCTCCCCACTATGATATTGAAATTCCATTATGCCACTCTGCATAACCATGTATACCTATCATTTAGCTCCCTCTTATAAGTAAGTACATGTGGTATTTGTTTTTCTGTTCCTGAGATACTTCACTTAGGATAATGGTTTCCAGTTCCATCTAAGTTATTGCAAAAGACATTATTTCATTATTTTTATAGCTAAGTAGTATTCCATGGTGTGTGCATTTATGCGTGTGTGTTTGTATGTGTGTTGTGTGTATGTGCATATACATATATACACAAATGTGAGATACATATATATATATACACTCACGCATATATATATCACATTTTCTTTATCCACTCCTAGGTTGATGGGCACTTAGGTTGATTCCATATCTTTGCAATTGTAAATTGTGCCGCAATAAACATATGAGGGTACGTGTCTTTTTGATATGATGACTTCTTTTCTTTGGGTAGATACCCAGTAGTTGGATTGCTGGATCAAATGATAGGTCTACTTTTAGCTCTGTGAAGAATCTCTGTTCTGTTTTCCATAGAAGTTGTACTAATTTTCAGTCCCACCAACAGTGTATAAGTGTTCCTTTTTCTCTGCATCCATAGCAACATCTGTTGTTTTTTGGATTTTCAGAAGAAAACTTAGTAAAATAAAAGCCATTCTAATTGGGATAAGGCAATATCTCATTGTGGTTTTTAGTTTGCAATTCCTTTTTTCATATGTTCACTGGCCATTTGTATATATTCTTTTGAAAAATATCTGTACATGTCTTTTACCCACTTTTTAATAGGGTTATTTGGTTTTTTTCCTGCTGATTTGTTTGAGTTCCCTGCAGATTCTAGATATTAGTCCTTTGTCAGATGTGAATGTTTTTGCCCATTCTATAGTCATCTGTTTACCCTTTTGATTGTTTCTTTTGAAACTTTTTAGTTTAATTAAGTCCCATTTGTCTATTTTTGTTTTTGTTTTATCTGATTTTGGGGTCTTAGTCATAAATTCTTTACCTAGACCAATGCCCAGAAGAGTTTTTACTAAGTTTTCTTCTGGAAGTTTTATGGTGACAGGTCACACATTTAAGTCTTTAACCCATCTTGAGTTAATTTTTGTGTATGGTGAGAGATAAGGATCCAGTTTCATTCTTTTGCATTTGGCTCACCAACTTTCCCAGCACCATTTACTGAACAGTGTGTCCTTTAAAAGAGTGAGAATAGCCAAAGCAACAGTAAGCAAAAAGAAAAAAATCTAGAGGCAGCATATTACCTGACCTCAAATTGTACTATAAAGCTATAGTAACCAAAGTAGCATGGTACTGCTATAAACGCAGACACACAGATCAATGAAACAGAATAGAGAACTCATAAATAAAACCATATACTTACAAAAAAGTGATTCTTGACAAAGCATACAAAAACATACTTATACATACTTATAGCTCTTCGAGAAAGCTCCACACTGATTTCCATAGAGGCTTTACTAATTTATATTCTTACTAACAATGTGTAAGTATTTCCTTTTCACTGCACCATCCCACAAAAATCAATTATTTTTTGACTTTTTAATAACAACCATTTTAATTGGAGTAAGATGCTATCTCAGTGTGGTTTTAATTTTCATTTCTCTGATGAATAGTGATGTTTAGCATATTTGTATACGTTTCTTGTCCATTTGTATTTCTTCTTTTGGAAAATGCCTATTCATGTCATTTGCCATTTTTCAATGGAGTTGTTCATTTTTTCTTGCTCAGTTGCTTGAATTTCTTACAGATTTTGGGTATTAGTCCTTTGTTGGATATATAGCTTGTGAATATTTTCTACCATTCTGTAGATTGTCCATTTACCCTTTTGATTATTTCTTTCACTGTGCAGAAGCTTTTTAGTTTAAGTAGGTCTCATTTGTCTGTTTTTTGTTTTTATTGCATTTGCTTATGGGGTCTTAGTCACAAATTCTTTGCCTAGGCCAATGTCCAGAAGAATTTTTCCTAGGTTTTATTCTAGAGTTTTTATGGTTTCAGGTCTTACATATAAGTCTTCAATCTTTCATGAGTTAATTTTTATATATAAAGAAAGGCAGGAATCCAATTTCATTCTTCTGCATATTAACTCATCTTGTATTTAATGTCATGATTAGGTAAGTTATGGTTATATGCATGCATATTTTTAGGTGCCAAACCACTTAAAATCAATATTTATTTTGACTTCAACCTGCAGAACATCATTTTAAAAATTACCATTTAATCAACTCAATGTATAGATAATGCTCAACCAATATGTGTCTGCCTACTGATCATCAATATAGAGTTAAGAGAAAGGATTTTTTATGACTTATCTCCCTATTAATAACAATCTACTGCCCCAATAGCCATGCTGAGTACGGAACAGTGGAGGAAATGTCTTTGTCTTCAAAGAATATTTTCTCTAGTAGAGACATTTATAATTAACTGGGCACAAAAAATGGAAAGAGTGTTCAGTTTTGTCTGAGGAAGAGATTAATAATAGTATCTGAGTGTCAAAAGTTAATTAGACATTTTCTAAGCTAACTAGAATAAGAATGGAATTTTAAGCACAGGGAACAACATAAGTAACAACACAGATAATTATACATCTAACTAATCATGTGTATTAGGCACCCACTCAGGGCTCAGGACAATGCTCTGTCCTTTGGAGAATAGAAAAGGTATATAAAGCATTATCAAAGTATTAGTGCTTCCCAAATCTCCATATAAATAAAACTTTTTATTTTCCTACTGAAATTTCCTTTAGAGTGATGATGAACATCAATAGTAAATTCAAGGAGAATAGGTAGTTTTGTCCTTTCAATTTTCACAATATCCTGAGTGGTACTAGAAAGGTATAAATAATAACTAAATACTTAATTAAAATCTAATCATCAACCATCACCATCTCCCAGTTCTGCCCTTCTGTTTCCATTTTTACCCAAACAAATAAGATATTAAGAAAAAAATAAAGTGTCGGCTAGAATACTCTAGATTGCCTGCACATACCGCCCACATTTCACCAAAAATTGCCAACCTCTATGCACAATGTAGACATGGCAATTAAGTTATTTTGGGTAACTCATTAATTTTATTTGTAGCATATGAGACTTCTTTTTCATGAAAGAAAGAGAGCCCTAATAATTGTCTTAAAGTGCTTTATAGAAAATCTTGGAGTCAAGTTTAAAGACAATTATTTTTATAATACATTTGAGTTTCAAAATTATGTTTACTTTTTAAGCATATTTCTGAAATTTTACATTCTTTTCAGGATACATTTGTATCTGTACATGCAGAATTATAGAATTTTCATAGAAATATTACAATTTAAGACATATTTGAAGGCTGCATACTAAGGAGGCTCATTTTCAGTTATGGAACAAGAAAGCAAACGTGTGGATTTAAAACTCAAACCACAACTTTATAATGATAAAAATATGAGTTTAATTAATACATGGATAAAAATTCATTCCAGTTGTTCTATGTATGTTTTATAAACCAATAACTTTTTGTTTGAATTTTTTTTCTCATTTCAAACTCTGCACATAACTAGAAAACACAAATTCTTTTTTGTATCTGTCTATAAATATTATAGTATTCACACTGTTTTGTAATATTTGATATTTTATAACTTTCTCTCTATCATGAAAGAGGTTTCCACAGGAAAATATACATCTCCTTATCCTATACTCAAGAATTGTAGAGACATTATTGTCAAATATTATTTTCTTTTGTCCTGAAATGGGCTCAATTTTGTCTTGAATGTCACTGGATATGGGTTAATTTGATAGTTTAGGGACCCACCAAGGAAACCCCAAGATTCCCATTAGCCTTTCCTCCGTGAAGCAAGAGATGTGTCATCTTTTAAAAAAATTACACTGCTATCTAAGCCACTATTGTTGCACTTGAAAAGAAATGGAATAGTAAGAGTAGAATTTTTTGTAGCCTTGGTTGCAAAGAAACATTAGATGTCAGAAGCAAGGTTAATCTGATTTTTGATGACTTTGTCTGAACCAGAAATCCTATATGAAAGCTCAAGGAATGACAGTCTATAATTATCTGATATAGAAATTTTAAAATTTTATGTAGTGGGACTAACATTCAGCATAGTACAAGAAGTTCATGCTTTGATGCACATGTTCTGCTCCAAGTATATACCAATGATAGATAAATTTTAAAATGGCTAAAACCAAAAAGACCTAGTTGGGCTAAAAAAAAAAAAAACTAAAAACCCAAAAAACAAGAAGATCAATAACTAAGCAAACTAAAAACAATGGGAAAGTAAAGAAGAGATAAATTCATAGAAACACTGGGCTCCTTGTGAGGAATAAGGGATGGTGGCTGGGATGTTGACTTTCTGGAGGTAAAAGAAAGAAAAAAATGTTCCATTGGAGGTGAAAGAGCAGAGTTAAATTCAAAGCTTGAAACCTGAGTATAAGGTAGGGCTAGCCTCCTGCTCAGGAATGGAGATTTAATAAAACCCCTAGTCCAATCACAAACCGTACTTATTGCTTATAGGAAGTTCAATGTTTCAAGAGGCAAGAAGACATAGAAACAGCCTTCGCTCAAGGATATAAGCCAATCTGTCCATTAAATAGATAACCATATGTGCAATATCAAAAGAAGAAAATAACCAAAAGCAACATTAAAAAATGGTGTTGTAAATAGGCTATAAGTTGCAGAAAAATCTAAATAAAAATACTGAAGAAAGAGGAAAAAATAACAGAGAAAGAAAACTATAAATAACCCCTTAAAAGAGCCAGCAAACTGAAGATACATAAAATTCTACAAAAATATATGTGTGTGTACGTATATATAAAAATATATATGTGTGTGTATTAAAATTCTGATGCTAACAAAGACAACAAAGTAAAAACTGAAAACAAGTTATATAAATGTCACAGAATTGTGTGAAAAGATTTTGAATATGTGAACAAGTTTTTAAAAATTACACTCACGAAACTTCTAAAAATATGAAAATAAAGGCCAAAGTAAAACAAGAAACACTGGATGTGGGAAAAATAAATTAAGTTTTTTGAATTAAGATGTCATAATTGAAAATAGATAAAATAGTTATGATAATTCTACCTCTAGAGTGTCAAATCCAAAACTAACAATTTGGGAAATACTACAGAGGAATTTTAAAACACAGTAGCAATTAATAAAACTAAAAAACACATATAGTTTTCCATATAAACAATTATTGGGTATGCTGAAAACATTGAGTTATTAATACTTCAATACACATTTAATAGACATCCCACACAGAATAAAGTATGATTTAGAAACAATCTTTGAAGACATAATAACTAAGACCCCTCCCATTATTGGAGGATGATATGCATTTTTAAATTAAAATAACAATATGAAATAAAGCAGTACAAACAAAAATAAATCCATAGATATAATACATTGCAACTGCAATGTGTTTAAATATAGAAAATCTTAAAAAGCTAATACAGATGTACAATCATCACTAAAATGATAACTAGGATGACCAGAAACATTTTCATCTGTAAAAATAGATGGCAGAAGAAAAAAAGAGACTTCTCAACAGATATACATCTAAATATTAATAATGTATGAATCAAGGAAGACATTACAAGGAAAACTAGAAAATATTATGCACTGAATGAAAATAAATATAAAAATAAAAGTTTGTGAGCTAAAGCTTGCATAGCTTTACATAGAAACTTATTGAATGTTTATATTAGAAAAGAAAACAAGGCTAAAAATCAATGGTATAAGCTTTTACCTTGAGAAAATAGAGAGAGAGGAACAAATTGAAACCATCATAAACAGAAAGAAGTACAATGGATCCATGGCCAACATGAGGGTAAGCAGTGCTGACTCACCACACAGTTGAAAATTCATATACAACTTCAATTCCTCAAAATCTTAAGTACTATTATAATAGCCTACTATTGATTGGAAACCTTACCAAGAACATAAAGTCAATTAACATATATGTTGTGTGTTATATGTATTATATACTGTATTCTTACAACAAAGGTAAAGAAAATATTATTAAGAAAATCATAAAGAAGAATTAATATATTTACTATTCATTAAGTGGAAGTAGATCATCATAAAAGTTGTTTTCATTGTCTTCATGTTGAATAAGCGAAGGAGGAGGAGACAGAGGAGGGGCTGGTTTTGCTGTACCAAGGCTGGCAGAGGGGGAAGAAAATTCATGTATAAGTGGATGTATACAGTTCAAACCCATGTTTCTCAAGTTCTCAAGGGTCAATTGTAGTTAATAATGATAAGAGCAGAAACAAACAACCTAAAATGCAAAAAAAAAAAAAAAAGGAATATCAATTGAAAAAAAAGCAGATTGCAAGAAATCTTTAACAAAATTGACAAATTCTGGCCAAACTGATCATGAAAAAAGGGAAATGAAACAAATTACTAATATCATGGATTGAAGAATGATTACAGATATTTAAAAGATGAGGAAATATTACAGAAAACTTTATTCAAATAAATATGACAGTTTAGATAAAATGGAAATTCCTTGTAAGACACAAACCATCAAAGTACCCTCAAGAACAAAGATATGACTTGCATAACCCTATACCTAGTAAAACAATTAGATGCACATTTAGAGCATTTCTACAAAGAAAACTACAGAGTCTGTTGGCTTCATTGCTCAATTCCACCAAACATTTAAGAAATAATATTGTAACACAAGAAATGGCTTGAAAAAATGGTGAAAATATTTTATGTCTCTTTAAAACATCCCCCACTCCTTGTGGAGAGCTAGGACCTGCATCCCTGCCTCAGGCCAGTGGTCAGGAGGGGCAGGGGAGTGTCCTTTTTCTTTGTACCATAGGATATGGCTCAAGGGAATTGTCCAGGTGGTGGTCACAAGATTGTCTTAGCCAAAAATGGATGAATCTGGGCAAAGATCATGATATTCTTTTAGCAGAAGGTGGGATTAATCAGAACCTTTAAAAGCTCTATACTTCTGTTCAGAAGCAGGATGTTGGTACTTTGAGAAGGAAGTCTGCCAACCTCCTCATTTGCTGGCAAATTAATAACATTCCTCTTTCCTTCTCCTCAAACCACTTGTCCTTCTTCTTTTGATGTGGCCTTGGGCACAAGTGTCAAACTTTCAGTAACAAGGTCATAACTTATCCTAGGACACCCGCTACTCTCACCAGATCTATTCAACATTGTACTGCATGTCATAGGCAGTACAATAAAGCAAGATGATAGATAGGTAAATAGATAGATAGATAAATACATAGATAGAGGTCAAACCATAGAAAGTGAAAAGGGAAATTGTCCTTATTGACATACCTATGTTGAAAATTCTACCTATATAAAATTTATCTATATATTAATAACATTTACTGAAATTACAAAATAAGTTTTCAAAGACCACATGATACAAGGTAAATATACAAAATCAACTAAATTTCTAAATGCTAATAAGGAACAATTGAAAATATTCTTTAAAAAAATACCATATAAAATAGCAACAGAATATGCAATACAAACTGACACATTTAAAACATTCAAGATCTTACACTTATAGCTATCAAATATTCCTGAAAAAATTTAAGAAGACCTTAATAAATGAATAAGGACTCTACATTCTTAGACCAAAACACTCAATATCATTAAAATACCAATTCTTCCCAAATTGATTCATAAATTCAATAAAATACAATTAAAAATCTCAACAAATTCTTTTTATAGAAGTGGAAAAGCTGAGTCTAGAGTTTATATAAAAATGCAAAGTACCTAAAATAATCAAAACAATTTTGTTAATATTAAAAATTGGGAAAATTACACTACCTGATTTTAAGACTACTATCAAGGCAGAGTACTTAAATCATGGTATATAAGCATAAAAACAAACAAGTGGGTCAGTGAGATAAAACAGAGTCCATAAATAGATCCACACATACATGAACAATCAATATTTGATCAAGGGGCCAAGATAATTAAGTTTATAAAGATGTTTTTATTACTTCTTTTTTTTTAAGAGACAGGTCTTACTCTGTCGCCCAGGCTGGAGTGCAGTGGCATGATTATAGCTCACTGTAGCCTCAAACTCCTTGACTCAACTGATCCTCATGTCTCAGCTTCCTGAGTAGCTGGGATGACAGGCACATAGCATCATGCCTGGCTAGTTTTTTTTTTTTTTTTGTGGGTTGTCCAGGCTGGTCTTGAACTCCTGCCCTTAAGCAATCCTCCCACCTCAGTCTCCCAAAGTGCTAGTGTTTGTTACAGATGTGAGTCACTGTGCCCAAACAATATGTTTTTGGTAAATAATAACAATTGAATATCCCTATGCATGAAAAATGAACCTCAACTCTCCCCTGCTAATATATATCAAAATTAATTGAATGTCAAAATTGGAAACAATGTAAATGTCATCAACTGATGAATAAATGAAAAATTTGTGTTTATATTCTACAATGAAATACTAATCAGCAATACAAAGAAACAAATCACTGATAGGCAACTACAGGTAAAAACTATTGTGCTAAGTGAAAAAAGTTAGACACAAAAGGATACCTGTTGTATAATTTAATTTATGTAAAGGCTAAAATAGACAAAATCATAGTAACAGAAAGCAGATTGGTGTTGCCAGAGGCTCAGGGTAACAGTTGATGATTAACTAAAAAGAGTATAAGGGAAATATTTGAGTTGATGAAAAAATGCTACATCATTTTTGTGGTAATGTTAGCTGATTTTTATCAAAATTCATCAAATTTTACAGTTAAAATTGGTGAAATTTTTGTATGCAAATTATATACCTTAATAAACTGATTTAAAAAAGAAAAAAGTTGAAAGAACTCTTTAACTTAATATGGAAAAAGCTATTGTCAATGCATAGTCTCATAATATGCAATTTATCTATTAAGCATTAGGGCAAAATAAAGTCATTTGGGTACATACATAAAAATTAGTACTTAATACCAAAAACACTTCATTAAAATAAACATTATTGGGCACAAAGAACTATGTTCCAAAATAATGGTGCTTTTGTATGCTATTCCCTTTTGAATTAAAGGAAATTGGAAGGCCTAGAAGCTGCCTCCAAACCAAGGATTTTCTAAGCTTCTCTTGTTTTGGCCCCTCAATTACAGGGAAAGGCTATCTCTGGAAGTCCCCTTATATGACTGAGAAAAAGTTCTTAAGGTCCTTCCCTAGGCATTTCATCAAATAACCAGGAAAGATTAACCTCTAGAAAACAGAAAAGACTTTTCATCTATTTGAGGGTAACTCTAGAGATTACCTGAAAGAGTTTGTCTGCATAACAATACAAACTTTATTTACTGTAAAGTTTTACCCCTCACCTTCCCACCACCACCCCCAGAGCTCAGAGGAAATTCATTCCAGGCCATTGTCTGTTCTTTGGGCTCATTCATTTTCCTTGAAAATCATTTATTACCCTTCACAATGCCTGCATCACCCATCACCCTCTACCCTATGAAGAGGGTACTATTTAAGTTTCAACTGTCTGGCCCTTCTTCTAATCTTATATTTGTGAGATTCCTTTGTCTATTGCACATAAACAAATTTTTATGCCTTTTCTCCTGTTAATCTGTCCATTGTCAGTGTATTTCAACAGGAAGACTCAATTATTAAACATTCACAGAGAAAGTTTAAACTTTTCTGTAACATTAAAGGATAAATATCTGAAAGAAGGACAGAGATCATCAGTAACAAGCACCAATGTTAAGCACCAAAAATATTAATAATAAATTTGACACTACATATTTCAAAAAAATGATAATTCTTGTGAATTAAAATAAGAAAATAGAAAATTCTGAAAAATAACAACATGGTAGATAAAGAATGTTTAATAAAAAGCTAAATTGAGAGATAGTTCTTGTTAAGTTCAGGGTTAAGAATGAAAATATTAATTACTGAGATTACTCAAGAAAAATACTGTTAGATAGTTATACATGATAAAACTTTAATAACAATTCCTAAAAATTATAATTTTATTTCAAACTTATATAGAAAATATAATATGAAAAAAACATTATCAATTCCAGGTATGTAATAGAGGCAATGGCCTGAAAAAAAAAAAAATGGCAAAACGATGTTTTCTGTCTCTTTAAAACTTCTCCCGCTCTTTTTGGGAACTGAAGCCTGCAGCCCTGCCTCAGGCAGGTGGTTGGGAGGGGTCTGGGGAATGTCTTTTGTTCTTTGTGTGACAGGAGATAGCTCAGCCATCCAGGCCCTGGCACCTACCTCCAAGGTGAGTGGAAGTCATAGGCTTTGCATTTGGCAGAGATGGGACAATTAGAATCATTCACACAATAGCCTAGAACTGAGGGCCCTCCCTTTAAAAGTTCTATATTTCTGCATATGTTTGGGAAAATTTAGATTTTGAGAAGAGAGTCTACTATTTTTCCTCCTTTCCAGGCAAAGTAATAAACTCTTTCTTTCTCCACAAACTACTTGTTTCCATTCTTTTGATGTGGCCTTGAGAACAAGTGCCAAACTTTTGTTAACAGGTAGGATAAAAGGGAAAAGGAGAAAATGATCATAAACCAAAAGCACAACATAAGATTAACTGAACTAATATTAAATGTATCAGTAATTACAATAAATGAAAGAACATTAAATTACCCTATTAAAGAAACAAAATGGTAAGATTGGATTAAAAAACAAAGCAAATGTAAAAATAAAACCTATAGAAAAATGAAAATAAAACAATGGACCATTATATACTCAACAAATAATAATCCAAAATAACTCGCACATGAAAACTATTAACTGAAAATAGAATACTACAAAGTGACAAAAGGAATAATCTACCATTAACTTCTATGCTTCTAAAAATTTACCCTAAAAAATATATAGAAACCAAATATAAAATTTTTAGAGGCAAAAGTTAACAAATTCAGTTGTTAGGGATATTTTAAAACAACCTTGATAAAGGGTTAGTAACAGGTAATATAATTTGAAACCCCAAATTATATATATATATATATAAAATTATATATATTTATATTTCTTTTTCTAAAAATTTCAGTAAGCATTGAGCCTCAAAGACTACTCGTGATACTTCAAAGAAATAATGTAGTGCCCTCTGTAATGTATTTACAATGAGAGGAAGGAGGTACCCTGAGAGCCATTCATTCCCTTTACTTAAAGTGGGGAAGGTATCTAAAGAAATGAAGATAAGTAACCTAGACAGTGCAGTAGTCTAATCTTTCCAACCTGACGTCTGGGTAAATAGGTAAGTGTTAGAAAGAGGAGACCTCGTCTCTGGTATGTTCATATTAAGACGTCACTCATTAAGGATTCCCTATAGTAAATAGAACCTAGAATCTATGAAGCTATACAACAGTCTAAAGCATAAAATGGAGATATTTCACAATTTAAATGATCTTTCTATATTAGTAACCACACTTAAAGATCATTTATTTTGGACCACAAGAGAATTTCTGACAGGGAGGGAAAGACAGGAAGAACAACCCTGTCTCACCTTTGTCTAAACCTTCCGATTGCCTGTATCCTTGAAATTGTTAAGTAAAGTTTGATACTGGGTAAGATGTCTGATTCGTGTGCATCTGATTTGATAACCTAATCCTATGTGTTTATTCAATGATAAATAGAAAAATATTTTTATATATTATAATCATATATTTGGAAACTTAAAATATGCTCCTAAGTAATTCATAGATTAAAGAGGAAATCAGTGGAAAATATAAGATCTTGAATTAAAAAATGATGATGTGCCACATGTGAAAAATTTCAGGAGGTAGCTAAAGTGATAAATATAAATTTAGGTTTTAAATAAATTTATTTTAATAATGAAGGTTGAAATAGATAAGTGATGCATTTATGACAACAGGTAAGTAAAGGAACATAGGACAAACCTAAAGAATTATATTGGAGAAAAATATTAAGTACATAAATGGACAAATAGAAAATTAAGAAATAATAAAGAAGATAGATGATCACAAAATCTTTTATTTAAAAAAAATTAAATTGATGTTTATTAGTTTGATGGCATGAATTCATCAGTATTTCAGCACTTGTATATAAAAGGCAATTGTATCTGGTTTTCCATTGTCATAAAAACCAAACATCAAGAAAAAGGAATACTTCTAAACAGATTGAAGTAGAAGAGTTAAATATGAAAAATACTGTGGGCAAATGTATTCCTATAAATTTAAAATGTAGAAAAAACTGACATTTTTATGTAAAAAGTTATTATCAAATTTATTCAGGAAGAAATAGAATTATTTTTAAAATCACAATTTTAAAAAAAATAATTTTTTTAAAGATCTCAATGTCCCTGCAAAAGTCACTGGATATATATTATTTTATAGTTGTGTTCTACCAAATCTCCAAAGTGTAGTTAATTCCTCTGTTATACAATACATTTTAGAGAATTAAAATTAAATATAAATGGGGAGTCTGACCAAACTCATATTATGAAGGTAAAATAAAACATTTTAGAACAGAACCAGAACAGAAAATAATATTAAAAACTCACTATGAACACAGAAACAAAACACTGAATAAAACAATGGGAAGTTGAATTCTACAGTGTATTAAAAATGCATTATAGTCAAGTGGAATTTATCTCATGAATGTTATTTGGGGAGACATTAGGCAATATTTAATAAAATTGAAGAATGCATATGAAATCCCAATCCTTACTATTCAACGATTCCCATAACCAAACTGCTCTGGAACCCCGAGTCTCCAGGCTTCCTTGAATGTTACTATTTTCATATAATTACTTTGAGATTATACTAAATGAAAAGTCCCTTCCAATCTCTAAAATGTTCCACTATCAGTATATATTTTGGTGAGGACACTTCTCACAAGCAAGATCTTTAGTTGTAAAAGGACAGAAATAAAAACATTGAAGACATTTATAAGTTCATTTATTTAGTTAAAACAGTTGTTTTTATAAATAAAAAGTTTAAAAGATCAAACCAAAACAATATCTATAAGATACATTTGAATCTTAAATGTATATCCTAGTAAATAAAAATTAAAAAAAAAACATTCTCAAGAAAAGGTGAAATGTAGCTTAAGCATATTTCTGTGTAATTCTGCAGAACAGCAAAACAAAAGTGATTAAATTTGAAGCACTATTAAATTTTTAAAGAATAAAGTTTGAAGCAATTATAGAGTGCAATTGCTACTATAAATCTCTTATAGTATATAGACATTTATACTTTCAGACTAACACAAAACATTTTAAGATGTTTTTGTTCATGCTTTCATAAAATGAATACAAACTAAATTGCATTTATATAAAATTCTGTGTTTAATTATCAGCATCCTAAATACAGTGTTTTGATTTAAAGACATATTTCTATCTACATTGTATCATGCCCTTTAAATTGATTATTTTACTGTTGAAAGATAATTTTCATAATCAAATATTAAAGCAATGGCTATAAATCAGTGTTATCAAATAGTTAAGCATTGAACAACAAATATTTATTGATTTTTTTGTTTTACATAAATGAAAATATATTGTAAATATCTCGACTTTTTTGTTATCTTTTCTACAAAGTCAACAATAAAAAAATGATTTGGGTGGCAATTCGGTTGGTATAGAATGGAGGCCAACTGCAGATAAGAAAGGTAGAAGTACTACAGTAGCTAATTAACTTTGTTTTATGTGCAACACCTGTTCTGACAATTGTCCTGGCAAATTCTTCTCTATTCCCAACATACACAATAACCTTGATCTCTAATTTAGAAGCATTCACTATTAGAAATATAAGTTTCTGTATGATTTTAAAATAAAAACCCTAATTGTTTATCTGACAGTGTAAAATAAGATAATATAGGTGAAATCACTGTAAAACCACAATGCACGCTACCAATCACAATCACAAGACCTTTTGGTATAGGTTGCTATCTAATGCAGTTATTTATACTGGCTATTTATCTATCATGAAGTTGATTCATCTTTCAATCCCAAAACCTTCCACAGTATTCAGCATATAACAATGTCTCCATAAATGTTAGAGTGAATAGATAAACCTAAACCAACAAAATCATTTTTACCATCTGAGTTTTGGTTCCTCATCATTGTAATAATTTCAGATCAACAGAAATGGAAGAGTTTGTTTAAATAAGATAATAAATACAAGGTATTTTGTGTAGTGTCTGCCAGCTTACCTTAATAGGGACAGTTATGTTTAATACAATCTTTAGAATACCTACAACGGGTCAAAAACTTTGATAGATAAATACATAGATAGAGATACAGACATAGAGATAGAGATATCATGGCTAACATTTATATTAACCCAAAAGGTATTATGATATAATCACTTTCAAGTTGAATAAGCACAGAGAATTTAAGTAACTTAACAAAGGACACATAACCAGTAGGTATGTCTGTCTACTCATGTCTTTCTGCCCAAAGATTATCCCTGTTTTACTATGCCACTGTAGTGGGCACAAAATTTTACCTCTCTCTTCTTCAGGTTTTTGGCTGACCCTAAGAATTAAATTGACATATGACAGATTAACAGAAAGAATACATGCACATTTATATAACATCGTTTTATATGACATGAGAAGCCTCATAAAGAAATAAGACCCGAGAATCATTTAGATTTGAACATGTGTATACTGAGTTTGACAAAGAATAGTAAATTGTGAAAATGTTATAAAGCAAGGGAGTTTGGATAGGGGAGTTAATTCGGTAGAGAAGTGACTAGGAAGATATGGCTTAGTTTAACAAGTTTTGTTTGTACAAATTCCCTTTGGCCTCAATGTTTCTTCCTTGATAATAAGAATGACACTGATACTTTCCTTCCGGTCTAGGGAAGACATCTTTCACTCGGAAATTTTTTCTCTTGCTTTTAAGAAAAAGCAAGGTCAGAGTTTTCTTCTTGCAACTGCTGTTTTTTAAGTGTCTTTACCTCAAGATAGTCAATATGACATAAAGACATATTTTGGGGTGGCATATTCTGAACTCCTTCATCACACTTCAGGAGTACAATAAGTGTTTAATAAGTATCAGACATTAGTAATTGTTCTGAGACTTAAATTCCCTGTAAAATAAAATAAAAATAATAGTAGAATCTTACAGTGTTATGCAGAGGTTTAAAACAAGACAAATAATTGAAACACATATGAAATTTATCCTGAAACACAGTAGTTCGTATTAAATATTTTTTATCAACCAGGAATCCCAGGAAGCTGTTGAACACAGAGCCTACATTTGCACAAGTTGAATTCTTTTAAATTAAAAACCACCTATATCTTCCATTCCAATCAACATAATCAATGTATATTTTAATCATATTTTACCCATTTCTTTTTCTTTTTTTTTATTTCAGCATATTATGGGGGTACAAATGTTTAGGTTACATATATTGCTTTTGCCCCACCCAGGTCAGAGCTTCAAGCATGTCCATCCCCCAGATGGTGCATACCACATCCATTAGGTGTGATCATAATGCTCTGATACAAGATCTTATAATGCTCTAAGCAGTTATATATTCTTCTACAATTTGGATGTATTATCTTAAAATTTTCTGTAGTTCAATTTTATAAAATTTGTTTCTTCCTTAAGGTAATTTTACATGTCATTTCATAGCACAGACTATTTTAAATATTGTTTTAGGATATGCCATACAACAAGAATATTGTCTTTTTCATACAATGTTTAAGTGTGAAGAATTTTTAAGTAGCATTTGACCAGGCACATAGGCCAATCCAAATATTTTCAGAAAGATTCATTCTAATAGATTTTAAATCATTTCCAATCAGGACTTTGATTTTGATAAATTACATTTGTTTTGGTTTTGGAATTTGTCATTTCCTAAAGTTCTACTAGGTGAATTGTGATTTTATGGCCATTATATTTAGCAAGTGTAATAATAATAGGCGGAGTTATCTTCTTAAAAGAGGTTTATATAATGGATTTCCTTAACCACTCAGAATGAAGAGCAATAGACTGGAATGTGTTCCTTTTCTGTTGTAGGTTTATTAGAGTAAAACAAACAACTTTCTACCTCTATTTTAAAAAAAACTCTCATCATGCCATATATAAGTGGTGAACAAATTCTCAAATCATCATCTTTAGTGCAGGCTCTTCTCTTACTTAACTATGTAGGTACCACAAATCATTGACTCCAGCCTCCAAACAAAGAAGCAGATAAGAACTTCATAGGATTTCACCTTGACCCGGTGTCACAGCCAAAAGCTTATTCTAAACATGAGATTCTAGCTACCATATTAATATAAACTCCTCCTTATTAGCTCCTTTTAGCTAAGTAAGAGAGAAGAACTCTCAGTTTATCTCAGTTAATGGGTATTAATTAGAAGGATTCCTAGAGAATTAATTTAAATAGAAAAAAAGACTCAATAGCTACATGGAAAAACCTGAAAGAAAACCAACACTGTGAAATATCATGAAGAGCTGATTTCTAGTGCTGATTTCTGAGTTGGGCAATGATACCGGATGCTGTGTGACAGTAATAGATACAAGGTCTGATCAGAGATCTTTCAAACATGTAATAAGCTTCTAATAAGATAAGGCAAGAAAGCCATTATCTTTCCTGCAAATTCTTGGGTCGGGGCTCTCATTGCCGAAATTCAATTACTCATTTCTCAGTACTTCTGATGTCTTTTCATCAGTTTTACTTATTATGTCAATATATCGCATTAAAAATTAGTGAACAAACTTCTCCTAAATTGAAAACATAGCTGCTACAGGACCTGCATTTCATTATAAAAAGTTAGGAAATTGTACACTATGTTTGAAACAATATTTTTAAAACATTGCACAATGGTCAACACAGGACTGTAATTTCAGAAACAATAAAAACAATGATGTGAACCCAACAACTGTTCCAGCTTTCTGCCTGGAGGAAATTTCCTGACTGTAGATAAAAAAAAAAAATGGGAGAACTCTAACACAAAAAGCCTGGTGGTCTTGGTGAGTTAAGGAGAAAATAATAAATCAGAAAAGATAAAGATCAGCATATGGGAAGCCAATGCACCTAGACTTTCAGAACAGAGAGCCACAGTAGACGGAATATATTCCAGAAAACTGTATGGAGTCTACTTGTCTTTGAATATCAATCTTTGCACATAATTTTTAAAAATCCATGAAGTTGGCAAAGGACAATTGTAAGGAAAAGCACATTTACTAGGAAGCTATAAAGTAACAATCCCTAGAATCCACAAAGAACAACAAATTTCTCAGGTTTCTATCAACCTGATTTTAGAGAGATCATTAAATATATGGCACATTATTGAGAAAACTTAAAAGGTAATGTTCCACTATCATAGTAGTGGAATTCAAATAGCTCTGGAATAAAGGCCATTCTTCTAGGCAGACATTTAAAAAGTAAAACAATTCCAAGAACCTTGAAAAAGGTCAGGCTGATCTGTAAGCAACTTAAATGTCTCTTTCAAGTAATACAAGTTTCCAGCACATGGTACACAGTAACAGAAAGAAGCTATGCTTGGGGTTCAATAAGACATGCTATATATAAAAAGAAGTGACAAAATAATACTAATAAATAATAGAAAAATCAGTCAATGGAAACAAACCGAGAAATGAAAAGTGGAATAAGGAGTTAAAGAAACTATTGTAAGTATTAAAATATGTTCAAAGATTTAAAGGAAAGCTTACATATGAAGAAAAACTAAAATATATAAAAAAAGAAAAAATAAACTTACATATGAATAATAAAATATTATAAATCATACTAATATATTGAATTTGATTAAACACTAGAAATTATAAAAAAAAATCTGTGAGTTTGAAGACATAGCAATAGAAATCCCCAAATAGAAAAAGTGGAAACAAAAAATACTTAAAAAAAGCAGCGTATCAATGACCCTTAGGTTAATGTAAGCAGTCTATCATATGTGTAATTAAAATCCTACAGGAAAATAGGGAGTGGGGGAAGATTGAAAGGAATAATGGTTAAAAATCTTCAAATTTAGAGGAAAATAATAAATTTATAAATCAAAAATATCAACAAACTCCAAACAAACTAAGTTCAAAGCAAATCACATGAAGACAAATCATAATCAAATTGGTAAAATCTAGTGATAAAAGGAAAACAGAAGATAATGACACACATTATACAAAGAAACAAAGATATACTGACTATGGATTTTTTATCAGAAAGTGTACAAGTCAGAAGATAGTGAAATGACATTTTGAAATATCAATATGGGGGTGGGGAGACAGAGACACACAGAGAGAGAGAGAGAGACTGTAATTTAGAATTCTATACCCAGCTAAAATATTTTTTTAAAAATTAAGTCAAAACATATTTTCAGACAAAGAATAACTTAGAAAATTTGTTGCCAAAAGATTTGTATTAAAGAAGTGTTAAAAGTAGTTCTTATAGTAGAAAGAAACTATATCAGGAGAAAAGTTCTAACTACTAAAAGCAATGAACAGTGTCAGTAGTGGTACATAAGTGAGAAAATATAAAATATTTACTTTTCTAATAAATAAACATTCATTTCAAAGATAATTGTTTAAATAAAAAAATCATAGTATGTGTTTTGTGTTCATAATATAAAAATTTAAATGTATTATGATAACACAAAATGTGGGAAGAAATGAAGTATACTGTTGGAAGATTCTTAATAATATATAATGTTGCATATTTTTGTTTAAAGAAAAACTGTGATGATTAAAGTTACATTTAGTAAACTATATAGTAATTAATTTTAGAAAGGACAAATGTATAGCTTAAAGACAAAAATGTGGATAAATGAAATATTAAAGCAATGCTCAGTTAAAGTGATGGTTAGAAGAAAACCTATGGGTTAAAGAAGAAATCAAAAATGAAATTAGAAATATTTTGAACTTTATGGAAAGAAAAATGTAACATCAAAAATTTGTAGGACGTCACTACACCACAACTTAGAGGGGGTCTATAGTACTACATACTTCCTTTAGGAAAGACAAGAAGACATATCACTGACTTAATTTCCAAGTGAATACCAGAAAAGTAAATTATACCCAATGTAAGGAGAACAAAGGAAATATATTTCTAAATTAAAAATCATATAAGGAGAAACACAGCAAAGCAATAGATAAAAATCAATAAAACCAAAAACAGTTTCTTCAAAATCAATAAAATTGATTAAACTTTAGCCACACTGATCAGAAGAACACAAGTTACCAATAACAGGAATGATAGAGTTGGCAGATTACTACAGATTCTACTAATATTTAAAAAATTAAGGGAATGATAAAAATTTTATAGCATAAATGGACAAATTTATTAAAAGACAAAAACTATCAAAACTCATAAAAAGGAAATAGGTGACCTCAACAATCCCATTACTGGATATCTACCCAAAAGAAAAGAAGTCATTATATCAAAAAGATACTGGCAATTGTATGTTTATCACAGTTCAATTAACAATTGCAAAGATATGAATCAACCTAAATGCCCACCAACCAAAGAGCGGATAAAGAATATGTGGTATATATACCATGGAATGTACTACTCAGCCATAGAAAGGATGAAATAATGTCTTTTGTAGCAACTTGGATGGAACTGGAAGCCATTATCCTAAGTGAAATATCACAGGAATGGAAAACCAAATACCACATTTCTCACTTAGAAGTGGGTGATAAACCATGGGCATACAGAGTCACACAGTGGACGCTGGAGATTCAGAAGGGAGGTGAGGTAAGAAAAACTATTTATCAGGTGCAACATATACTATTCCAGCAACGGTACACTAAATACTCAGGAATTAGCTCTATAGAATTTGTCTTTAAAATCCCAAACTACTTCTACCCCTAAATCTACTGAAATAAAATAAAAGATTATAAATAATGAAAAACATTATACTAAATGTCATAAATCTAATTAGCTGTGTTAAAGTCAGCAACATTTAGCATTGCTGTCATATCGGGAGGAGTATAACAGAATGAAAACAATAGGCTATAAATCTATTATTAAAATACAATAAGGTCTTGAATTGTTTCATATGTATAGATGGATAGTTTTTTAACTTGTTAATTTCCAATACTTATCAGTGATACATCTATTTGTCAGGTGTTCTAACCTATCTTTATACTATTTAATATGACTGGTACTGTATTTGTATAGACTTTGTATAGCAACAAAAAACTTGTTCAGATTCAATCTTTTACTTTAAACATATCATATCAATAAGGCATATGACATTTGGTAATGAATTGATCTATGCAATATGGTATCTTGGAGTTTAACCTGAGCAGGAAAAGTGGAAATAGTTTGGAAAGTCTCATAAAATCTGTAGCTAGTTTATTGTATCGATGTTACATTTTAATTTTTGACAAATGTTTCTTAGCTATGTAAAAGAAATATGTCATGAATATAATGTTAACTTTAGAAGATGTTAACTTGAAAAATTTATTATTGGTAGGTTGTTGAAAAAGATGAATGTAAAATATAGAAAAACTATGTTCTATTT
>NW_012148175.1:1116498-1147220 GCF_000956105.1 Propithecus coquereli
CTCTTGCTCAGGCTGGTCTCGAACTCCTGAGCTCAAACAATCCGCCCGCCTCGGCCTCCCAGAGTGCTAGGATTACAGGAGTGAGCCTCCGCGCCCGGCCCCCAAATCATATTTTATAAATGGAATTACACTAGGATCTCTTTCACTTTCATATCTCTTGGAGACATCTTCTTAAATTCTGAGTTAGGAAAAATCACTTGGCAGATATTCAGTTTGATGGCTCTTTTACTTTACTAACAGCCACAAAATACAGAATAACTTGGTCTGTGCATCTGCAGGCGAAGGATGAGACGTGGTTTCCTCTTTAATGCCGTGTTTCACACAGTGCTCTGCACTCTTGCATGGGGTACTTCCTATCCCGGGATTGTTCCGCTTTTCTGGTAAATTCATACTCATGCTTCAAAATTGCTTCAGTATCTTCTTTTCCGCTAATGTTTCTCTAGCCTCCCTTACTCTTTTTTAAAAAAATAATATACTTTAGTGTATAAAAACAATTATACTTTACAATAATCTCTACATTGTAGTTTTGAAATATTATTAGTGTTTATCATGATTAACTGTGGAACTTCTTTTTCCAGCACCAAACTACCATTTTATTTAGGGTGGCACCCTTCAACCTAAGCCTTTAATAGAAATTCTCCCTTTGAGGAAACTATGCTTTGAGATATACTGTTTTATATAACAGGAACACATTTCATATATCATTCCATTCCAAGAATGATAATTTGTTGACAGAGTTAATAATTAGTTAGTTAAATAATGTAAATATTTAACTAGAATAAAAATAATTATAAAATTAAAAATTATAAAAATAATTAATTAGTTAAATAATTAATAATAGAGTAAAGTAAACAAAGCATAAGTGAGATCTAAATTCCCAAGACAAACCTTCAGAAACATGTATTCTTGAAACTGAAGCAAAGACAGCCAGGCTCCAAAGTTGTGTCTCCTTTATAGAACCTAGCCCAGAACCAAACTTATATTTCATTTTCATTGAAAGTATTTTCAAATGAATAAGCAAAATGTATAGTTTTTCTGTTATTGAGGCCTTTAAGATTTTTAGAAAGAGAGAACAAACATGTTAAAATTGCATAAACTGGGAGGGTATTTAGTAAAGTGAGTTTGGTGTCTCCTAATGACCCTGTCAATTCTAAGGATTAGAAGGTACTCTATAGCAATGATCTCCAACCATTTTTATTTGTGCACACTATAAATGAAATTCAAGAATTTTCTTTTACACTTTTTAGTTAAAATTTAACATTTTTCAATTCATGAATTCTAACAATTGAAAAGATATCATATCATGTGTACTCTAAATGTTGATATTTAAAAATAAAAAGTCATATCACTCATTTAATTTTATCCAGTGGGAACTAAATGCCTTTGTAATATTCTGCCCACGCTTTTCTATTACATCTTGTCCCTTCTAAATTTTTTTTAGTACTCTTGTTGCTGAATTCCATCTTAGTGTAATATTTTTATGCTTACAAATTTTGATCACTTACCATAGTCATCCCCTAGCAAAATTATGTATATAATATCTAATTATTTATAAAATATTAATATATTTTCTGTGATTATACATAAAATGGGAAGATACTATAAAATTTGAGGAAACAGTGACATAATCCAAATATAGGATATTTTAAGCGCATATTCTTTCTTCTACTGTTTTGAGAACAGATGGAAGCAAAAACAAGTGGAAAAATGGGGAATAGTTAGGGGGATATTGACGTAAGAGATTTTGGTGATCACATCAATATGGTAACTGTGGGGATGGTGAAAACTGGTCACTTCCTGATTACATTTTGGAATTGTAGGAGTCAAATTTACTGATAGATGAAGGTAAAGAAAGAGAGAAGAAAATACAGAGACATCAATGATCTTTTTTTTAAAAAAAAACCAGGGAGGAACTAGAAGAATGTAATTATTATTTACTACAAAGGGAGCTATATTTAAAACATGTTAAAATGCCACTTACTAATACAAGTGACAGTGTTGTGTAGGAAATTCCATTTGTGTCTGAAATTCAGAGTAGGTTTTCAGCCTAGAGAGATAAAGTTGGGAATCAATAGCATAAAGATTGTGCTTGCAGCCATGCAATTTTATTAGATTACCTGAATAATGAGTAGAGAGAGTGAAGATGAGAAGAAACCATCAAGGAAGACTAAAACAGAGTATGACCAGTAATTAAAGACAAAAACCTGCCCTAAATGTAAAGTATAGCAAATGCTTCTAGAAGAAGGAAATACTTGGCTATGCTGTATAGTATGTGATCAGAACTTATTTTTCTTAAAATTTATTAGAAGAGTAGATCTTATGCTATATTCAGGGGCAGGAGGAAACTTGGTAGGTGATGGATGTATCTATGGTCTTAACAGTGGTGATGGTTTCAGAGGTGTCTGCTTACCCCCTATCTCACTGAGATACATACAAAGATAGCTTTTTATGTGTCAATCATACCTCAATAAAGTGGTTTACTTTTTCTTTTTTTTTTGGAGACAGAGTCTTGCTCTGTTGCCCGGACTAGAGTGCCGTGGCGTCATCATAGCTCACAGCAACCTCAAACTCCTGGGCTCAAGCCATCCTTCTGCCTCAGCCTCCCAAGTAACTGAGACTACAGGCATGCGCCACCATGCCCGGCTAATTTTTTCTGTATATTTTTAGTTATCCAGCTAATTTCTTTCTATTTTTAGTAGAGACAGGGTCTCACTCTTGCTCAGGCTGGTCTCGAACTCCTGACCTCGAGCAATCCACCAGCCTCGGCTTCCCAGAGTGCTAGGATTACAGGCGTGAGCCACCGCGCCCGGCCTTCAATAAAGTGGTTTAGAAACACTAGTGATGAATAAAGTAAGGTAGGGGATGAGAATTAATCATTGGATTTAGTATTGTGTGGGTTACAGTTGACCTTGACAAGAGAGGTGTGGTGGTGCAGTGACAGTGAAACCCTTATTGGAGTGGGATTAAGAGAATATATGATGGTGCATATTTTGAGATCAGAATTTTTTTTTCAAATATGTTGTCAAAAGGGGAGTAGAGAAACAGGGCAGTAGTCCCTGAAGAGTGATTTTGTGTCAGAAACATATTTTATTTTCCTTCATATGAGAAGTAAGAGCATGTTCATATGATGCTGATAATAACCCAATAAAGACATAGGGAAAATGGTAAGTCAGAAGAGGCTGAGAAGGGAAGCTACTGAAGCAATAGTCCTAATTAGGTGAGAGAATTTATTGCAGAAGTGGAAGATTGTCCTCAACTAGGAACATAGACAATTTAATCACAATAGGAGGAATGAAAGCAGAGTTTAGGAACACAGACATTGAAAGATAGATAGGTATATGGAACTGGTTGCTACAATCTAGTCATGTCAAATGTCTTCTTGATTTCTAATACAGAATTAAAATAACAAAGCCCTAGCCAGTAAGGCATTTTTAATTTATTTATGTATGTTACCTTATGCAGATAATTTTTAGGGAGTGTTTACAGGAAAAATATTTTAACTAGATGCACATTTTTGTTGTGTAACTGTATTCTCCCTTAATATCGTCTCAAAATAGTGGTAGGAAAAATGTTATTTATAGAAAAGAAAAAACAATATCCATGGGCAGATTAAAAAATAGTGAAAAATATGATTAATTTCAATGCTACGTATAGGAATTCAGATGTAAGAATATCTTTACAAATCCACACATTACCAGCCATAAACTTGTGATGTGATCAGACTTATAGTGATTCTCTTTAACTCATCCTTGTTTACTATATAATTTGTAGTAAATTTTTTATTTCAATCTAAGGAGTAAAGTTACCCTATTACCCTGGACCTCAAAAAAAATCCGACACCAGTTGGATTTTTTTCCTGAAGTTGTGAACTATTTTATGCAATTCAAGGCTTGATAATGTATCTCATAAGTATATGACACTAGTGTAAGAACTTGTTGAAAAATGTAATTATAAAATTATTAACTGAAAACCATTAAAATTGAGATGACTTTGAGATTATATTTTAAAATATTAGAAGCATCTACCATGCATTGAATTATATGGAAGTTTTTAAATGTTGTATCATGCACTTTTCAAAAAACGTCTTGGTATATACAAATCATCAGCTCTATTTCATAGATGAAAAAACTGAGTTTCAAAATATGTAATTTGCCCAAAAATATACAAATGGGTCTTTGAAAAAGGTAGAATTCCAATTAAGATTTCTATGACTCCAATGTTCTCTCTCTTTAAACTGTACTTTTAAACCAGTCAAGAGGTTTGTGTCAGAATTAGTTTGCACATTCATGCATCTTTCCCCGTTAGCATCTCAGTGAAGGTTTCCAGGTTTTGTAGTTCTACTAGGTGACCACAAGAGACTTTTAAGGAAGATTAAGAAGTTTTACTCCATAGCCAGAATACATTTTACTCTCTCATCTTTCTGTCTTATTGATTTCCTTCAGTTCACTGCATCATTGAGTGCCCTGGAAAAGTATTTTGCTACCATTGGTTCACCACTGATTTTTTGATGTTCTGGGTGATAGCGGTTGAGGGAAGAATTTCTGTCAATGCATTTTGATATTTTTCCATTATCACACATGCATTGGGAAACCTCAACTGACCTAGTTTTCCATTTCTTAAGTCAAATTCTATTTCTACACATCCTTGAAAGTAAAATGTTAAATGGAACACATCATTTATTCCAATTTAAAATACTCTTTAGGATTTTGTGATTGTTACATATTTCACATGCATCAACTATTTTCCTTAAATATGAAAAGGCAAAAACAATGCCCAGCATTTTCAAAGTGCATCTTTATTAAGGAGAAAAAAATCCTATTTAGAAAAGCTAAAAGGTAAAAACAACAGCATTTGGCTCCTTTTTAATGTGAGTAAATATATAAACAGCTTGTTGCAATGCAAATCCCCTAGCACATAGATGATTTTTCTCTTCTTAGGAGCTTAGCTGGAATCTTCATTGATCTACTTCATAAAACAAGTTCCCACTGGAGTTGGACTGGCATGTTCATTTTTATTTTATCAATATTTAAGGTTTTGAAAACATAAAAATGTACTTCTAAAATATGTTCTTTAAATTTTAATCTAAAAAGTTCGAGTATGTTTAGATGTGGTTATTTTAGTCCATGACTATCAGCTTTTCAAAAATGATTCTGAAAACAAATTATTTAAAAGTTAAAACATGTTGATTGCAGTCCGTTTTCTTAGATCAATTGGTATCAAAACATATATGTCTTAAAACTTTCACTCAAAAGATCTTGATTATTCTGTGCAATATAATCCTTTATGTGAAGCTGTACTACAGGTGTTTTAATAACTGAACAAATAAATTTGTTTAGCAAATCAGGTGACAGTGACACTAAAGAAACATGTAAGAAGATTTGTTACAACGTTTCACATTGCATTTAGAAGTGGAACAAACGAATGTCTTTTGCACTAAGAAAGACACTTATTTTTGATAACCAAAAATAATTATTGTGGTATTAGAAATCACCTGTTAATATGATATTTTATTCAGAGGAAAAAGGCTCTCATATCACTAAAAAGCTAGTTTATTATTAATTATATTGAGATTTGTAACTATGTTGTTTTCACATTAAATTAAATATACACAAAAATCTTGTGAAGTACTCTGACATAATCACAGGTCATATATCAACAAATAAATAAATTAGAGAAATGCTTTTACATAGACATCCCACTTAGGAATATTGCAGAATCATAGTGAGAAAAAAATGTAGCTCTGGCAAAGGACATTAACTGAAAGCAGAGATTTAGGAGTAGTAAAAACGAAGTTTTCCCTTCAAGTAAGGTAATTTATTTTATTATTCATCAAATATCTATTGGGCCACCCAAAATGTTGTGGACATTGTGCCCCTTTTATTTTATGACTTTTAAAAAATCAAACCTTTTAATGATTTATCAAGTCATTAAAAATTTTTATCCAATATTATTTATTGAAACCTGCATTACTACAAAGAGGAGGATAAAATCATTTTAAATATTAGGGCTATTGTATTCTTTGGGTATTCTTGGCTATTTATCAGTGCCTATGAGATTTGCTAGAACCTAAAATGATATTTAGCATCTGAAAAAATGTATATATATAGCTCCAAAATATGAAATTAAAAATAGAAAATAGACATCAATAATCACTTAAAGAGGCTATTACGAAACACAATATTATAGTAACTAGTCAACAATAATTCAATGTATCTTATTTAGTTACAGAAACATAACAAAACTAAAATCACAAAGATAAAGTTAATAAATTACTCTAAAAAGTAAAAAATTATTTTTAAAAGATCATTTTAACATGTAATATAGGACTTCAGAAATAAATACCTAGAGACTACCATGATTTTAAAATGATAAATACATTACCAATTATGTTTTAATAGAATGCTAGATATCATATGGTAGACTTTTAAAATCAAAACAGCCTTTATATTGTCCTCATAAAGATTTTATGTTACGAGGAAAACACATGATAATTAGAGGAAGAAAGCAAATATGTTTGGAACAGAGATGAACATATTATGTGGAAATTTCTAAAATGAGTGGTGGTGAAAACAAATAAATGAAAATTTTAAAAAGAGAGGCTTATCAAATTAAGTCACATGTCCATGTGGAGCAGATTACTGGTAGGTAAAGAGACAGTATTTTAAATACACTTTAGACTACCTCCCCGTTACTTACTTTTCTATAATGTGACACTTCCAAAGCAAACACCAGTAACTATGGAAGTTATTGATGTCAAATAATACAGTAAAAGGAACACAAGTTGAATGGGGAGGGTACACATTTCCCGAAAATGTGTTCAGCATGGCTGTCCACTTGAAATAAATAATCAACCACAGGAATTTATTGAAGCTTTCTCCTATGCCCAACATAAACCTGAATTGTGATGTTTTATTAGTAGTAGTTTCAACCTTGTCTCCTGTCTTGGAAAAGAAAGGTACCTTAGGATTTAAAACGGGAAGAGGCTATAGCTCAATTGAAAGAAGAGCTATACCTGCAGCATGGTCACATAGCAGGGAGACACGATCTTAATGGCTGTAGGGTCGTTCTGAGATCCTGTTTAGTAGAATTAGACAGGAGGAAAGTTCTCTAGCCACTAAAAGTATCCCTACACTAGTAGCAGCTAATCTCTAAGCTACCTTGTTTGATTACTGTGTATTGATTATAGTTTATGAGGATCAGAGTACCTGAGAATGCAGGAACCTGAAATCCCACAAAATTTTTGGAATTCAAGTAATTGACATGTTAGCAATGGGGCTGACACAGACAGAAATATATTTACAAGAATAATTAAATTATTTTATTTTTTTATGATATAATATCTGATAGAGTTCAAGAATTTATGGTAAGTGTAGATCAATAGGAAAAGTGGAATGAACTCCAAGGATTTTACTTATATATTTATGTTTTTAAGATCAAGGGTTCACCAAAATTAACATAGCCTATTTTTATTGTGTGTGATAACTATTATTCCTTGTTGACATTTAGGAGACAGACAAAAGTATATTTGAAATGTGTATAAATAATTTCCTTAGAAAAATTGCATGGAATGCAAAGAGCAGAAGATATATATCTTTAATCTCAATCACTATAGTAGCCTGAGCATTGTTTTTGGATAAGTAAGACAAAAAAGGTCATAATCTAAGAATGCGTGTTCTGGCTTTGGGCCCATTTTAAGGAGCGGCCTAAGCCATCTATCTACTTTACCAGTCATCATACATCATGTGCTTGATGTAGCACTATTGAAATGCATGATTTTAGGAATGTTTCATACGACTTTTAGAAGAGAGCTCATATTGGGAAAAAATAAAATCAACAAAATAATAACAAATTCTCTGTTAGGTGGTTCTGCAACTTGTGTTTTTATGGGATTTTTTTGTTTATTTTTGTTATTTTGTCACTTCTTTATGGGATAACTGGACTGAAATTAATTTCAAGAGTGAAGTCCATATATAGTCAGGCCTCTGTATCCTCTAGTGGAAAACCACCAGCTGATGGAAAATATTCAGAATAAAGAAATAAACAATAAACAATAATACAAATAAAAAATAATACAGTATGACAGTCTATATATTGTTTACATTTCATTAGGTATAAGTCATCTAGAGATGATTTAAAGTATATGAGAGGGTGTGCCTAGCTTATATGAAAATACTATGCCATTTTACATAAGGGACTTGAGGATTTTGGTATCCATTGAGGTCTAATCAATCTCTCACAGATTCTGAGGGATGACTGTACATTTGACCATTGAACAATATGGGTTTGAACTGTGTGGATCCACTTTTATGTGAATTTTTTCCCATAAAAGTTGCACCAAGTATGCCTGCCTCTCCTCCCTCCCCCTTCTTCCTCCTCCACCTCTTTAGCTTCTGCCACCCCTGAAACAGCAAGACCAGCCCCTCTTCCTTCTCCTATTCAATGTGAAGACCAGGAGAATGAAGACGTTTATGATGATCCACTTCCACGTAATGAATAGTAAATATATTTTCTCTTCCTTATGATTTTATTAATATTTTCTTTTCTCTAGCTTACTTCATTATAAGAATACAATAGATAATACCTATAACATATGAGATATGTATTATAATAATTGACTGTTTTTGTTATTGGTAAGTCTTCTGGTCAACAGTAGGCTATTAGTAGTTAAGTTTTTAGAGAGTCTAAAGTTCTATGCAGATTTTTGACTATGCAGGGGCCGATGTTTTTCAAGGGTCAACTGTATTTGCATTTGTTTCTCAGGCAAATTCATTGTGTGTGTGTGTGTGTGTGTGTGTGTGTGTGTGTGTGTTTGCGGTTGGGTTTGAGTATTCTATTGTGGTTTACAAGAATTGATAGTTGTGTCTTTGGTGAAAAATATTTTTATTACAGAGATCTAAATTATCTGGAAGGTACCCCTATGCATTCGTAATTATTATTGACAATGTATTGAGACAGCTGTGTTTTTGTCTTTCACCTGACTCTTGTGCTCAGAAAATGGTTCTACCTTTGACATAAGAGTGATTCCAAGAGTCATTGATTGTTCCATTCACTTAGGACCCCTCCCTGTGTGCAAGAATCATAAGGAGGAAGGCCATTTTTCTGGTAGCTTAACAGTTACTCAGATGATTTATTAATTTATTCATTAAAATATTTATTATCTACTACTGTGTTGAGCACTCATCTGGGTGTTGCATATATTAATAGTAATGGTTAAGGAAGGCAACATCTCTGCCCTTATACAGCTTATAGTCTAATGATAAAAGAGATACTAAGATAATTACAAATGCAATAAATTTATAAAAGGGAATTTTCACAAAATTATAATACTAGACAAGGGATTAAAAATTTTTGAGGATAATTTATGTATGAAAAACACACAAATCCTCACCAAAGAATATACACAGATGGCAAATAAGCATATGAAAAGATATTCCACAACATGTGTCTTCAGGGAAATTTACATATTAAAACAATAATGCGATACCACTCTACATCTATTAGAATGGGCAAAATCCAAAACACTGACAACACCAAATAGGGGCAACGAATTGGCACGTTAGGGACGCCCATTCGTCGCTGGTGGGAATGTAAAATGATACAGGCGCTTTGGAAGACACTTCAGCAGTTTCTTACAAACTTAAACATACTTTAACCATATGAACATATGAATCATACAATTTTATATTTAACCAAAAGAGTTTAACACTTATATCCACACAAAAACCTACACATAGATGTTTATAGCAGATTTATTAATAATTGGCAACACTTGGAAACAAACGAAGATGCCCTTCAGTAGCTGAATGGATAACCTATGGTACATCCAGACAATAGAATACCATTCAGCACTAAAAAAAATAATGAGGCATCAAGAAATGAAGGAAACTTAAATGCACATTACTATGCAGAAGAAGCTAATCTGAAAAGGCTACATATATGTTCCAACTATATGACTTTCTGCAAAAGGCAAAACTATGGCGACAGTAAAAAGATCAGGGAGTACCACAGGAAAGGGGAGAGAGAGAGATGAATAGGCAGAGCACAGAAGATGTTTATGGTAGTGAAACTGTTCTGTATGATACTATAATGGTGACTATACGTCATGATATATTTGTCTAGACTCATGGAATGTGCACATCAAGACTGAACCCTAATGTAAACTGTGGACTCTGGGTGAGTATAGTGTGTCCATGTAAGTTCATCAGCTGTAAGAAATGCGACACTCTGGTGGGGGATGGGATAAGAGGGCGCTATATGTATGAGATAGCAGGAAGGTATATGAGAAATTTTTGTACCTTCTTCTCAATTTCTCTATGATTCTCTAATTGCTTTAAAAAATAAAATGTGCTAATAAACCTCCCCTCCCCTCCACACACAAACACATCTTTATCATCAAGGTAATGAACTTAAAAATAGCATTCCTTTTTTTTCTTTACTGTTCATGTCCGCTCTATTGTTATTTAAGTTTCCACCTTTAAGTTTGCACTCGAGAAATATGTGGCTTCATTTTATATAATAAAAGCTTATTCACCATTTAACAAATATTTATTGAGTATATTCCACGGTCAGGCACTGTGATAAGTAATAGATTTTTTTTTTTTAACAATATTTTGCTTTTGACTTCATAGTGCCTAGAGTCTAGTATGGAAGATAGAAAATGGAGTTAAGTACATAACTTAAGTGTATTGAAGAAAACTATAACTGATAAACTAATATACAAAAGAGACTTAAGATTTAGCTAGACAAAGAAAAAGCGAAGGAGATAGCATTTTAAGTGCAGAAAATAAAATATTAAGTACTTCAGGGATTAAAGAGAACATGAGTCTGTAATCTTAGCACTTTGAAAGGCGTGGTGGGAAAATCACTGGAGGCCAGGAGCGTAAGACTAGCCTGGGCAACATAGTGAGACCCCACCTCTACAAAAAAAAATTTTGAACATTAGCTGGATGTGGTGACATGTGCCTGTAGTACTAACTACTCTGGAGGCTGAGGCAGGAGGATTGCTTGAGCCCAAGAGTTTGAGGCTGCAGTGAACTATGATCACACCACAGCATTCCAGCCTGGGTGACAGAGTGTGACACTATCTCTTAAAAAAAGAGAAAGAACATGTCATATTTAAGAAACTTAGATTAATTCATTATAGCTAAGTTTATAGTTTAAGAAGTGAATGATGTATGACAAGTAAACACCTAGGGATTGCAAAACAATTCTTGATATCTATTATTTTCTCTGCTTGCATTTTCTTTTATTAATCGGATCTTAACTTTTCTTCGGTAATCTCCCAGTTAGAAATTTCAATGCACACTGTTCTATTGGACTTTTCTCTGTCCTTGTAACTCCAAAGGTAAGCAGGTAACCTAAATACAGCCCAATTCTGGGTTGCCGGTTTTTGTGTGTAGAGAGTGTATGTGTGTGCCTGTGTGTGTGTTTGCATTATTTGAGATTATTTGCATCATTTTCTTTTTCCTGTTGGCCATTTTGAGGAGAATTGAATTTATTCTGGGGCTACTACAGGACATATTGGCTCATTAAAAGAAAACTCACCTAAAAATAGAACAAATATAAATACATGGCTAAAGTTGGAAGGAGAAAGACTGAGACATGATGATGCTGGTTGTGCTCCTATACCTAGCCACATAAGTCTAAAGTTGCTCTTTAATGGAACTTTTAAGTTATTTGAGCCAAAATGTGTACATTTCACTTTTATTTGTTCATACATTTGTTTATATTTTGCTGAAGCCATTTTTTTCATTCATCAGTATTTATTGGGCGCTTATTAGGTGCAAGGCTCTATGATACGTGCTGGGGAAGATACAAAGATAAATCTGACAGACGGCCCTCAAAGAGATTACAGTCTAGTATAGAAGCATACAGTCTCTGGAGAAGAAATTTTAGGTGTAATTAACCTCACCCTTACCAAAAAATTAAAACCAAAAACCCTTCTCAAGTTTACTAGACTTGTTTTTTCCATTTACTTTCAGTTCAGCAATGAAGCCATTTTAAATTTACCACATTCATATAAAATAGTTCTGACTAATAAACATCTATACCCATATTAGTTATATAACTTTCACCTTTGCTTTAATGGGAATGTAGACACAGGCTTTCTATTGTGCACCCTTTTTTTGTGTTCAAAGTAAGAAGAAATTTTATGCGGTGTTTAGTGAACCAGACCAGTTAGTTAATATAAAAAATAATACCTAAATATTTGCTACCCTTTGTTCAGTTGGAGAATTTCATCTGACTGACTTCACTCTCAGAGAGTTGATATCATAATTGGTACGAAGGCCTGTAGCTATAAGGTGAAGGAAACTTCTTCCTACCTATTGTTATATTCTATGTGAGGATGGTATATATTTCTTCAAGAACAAGACTAATGTACACTATAGAAATTATATAAAGAGTCTTGTATTGGAAGGAATTGACCAGCACCATAATTATAATTAAAATCATTGATGCTTTTCTGTCTTAATAGGGCAAGACATGGGGCAGCCCTATGTTCCCTCAGTTGTGTTTTAGGAGCAAAACAGGAACCTGAAAATGAAGAAATTAGAAAGTTTTGAAAGATGTAACAATTATATTGAGGTTTTCTGAGCTTAATCTGAAAGATACTAAGTAGGTTTGAGATAATCACAGACCACAGAATGGTAATAATAATGAAGATGAAGAAAGTGTTTGGTAGAAATGAAAAATATAATTAAAGAAAATAGTATGATCTATTTAGGTCTGTGAATTCTTGTGACGGCCTTAAATGAGATTCATATAAAGTTCCTCTAAAATTTGAAGCCCTGCGACTCAGTATCATAGTCTTTGAGAGGAAGAAGGCTCAGGCAGGTTATTAGACTCAGAGTGATATCAGGTCAATTCTACATGAATCAAATCTAAGACACACATTATTCTCTCAGGTTGAAGTCTTTAAAATATCTCAGGTTATTAGCACGAGGAATGATGCACTGGGCTGTGGGAATTAGTTTAGATCCAATTTTTAATATTCTTTCCTTTTCTACTTTCACTCTACAGTCAGGATTTAAATACGGCAAACATGCACCAAGTCAGTAGAATGCCTGCTAAAGACATACATCAGGGAAAATGCAAGATGGTCTAGATTTGAGAATAACAACAACAACCAATAAAATCTGAACATCATTGTAAAGTAATCTTATCATTGTAAAGTGAAAAATCTTTATGCCTGTTCACCCATTTAAAAATAAAAGAAAGAAAATATTGTTTGAGAACACAAAAAACAGCAAATTTCCTTATTCTTTATTATAAAAAATTTTCTTTAGAACAAGTTTTGGAGTACAGGAGATATCTGAAATTCATGAAATTGTAAGCATTTTTTTTTTCTGGAATAAAACTCCATTGTTTTTATAGATTCTCACAGGGGTCGATGACCTGTAAATCACTGAAGACAAGTTCTGGAGAGATTATTTTTTAGGTGTGAATGTTTTATGATTGTATCCAAATCTGTTATGTGCCTTGGGATAATGTGAGATTGAATTGGGATATGCAAAACAAAACAGCTACCCAGATAGTCATTATAACTGGGGTCAAACATGGCTTAGATTGTTTGCTTTATTTATTTTGTTGAAGACACTCTTCAGAGGACAAATGGGATTTGCCACTCCTTGTTAAACTGCATTTTTCTTGGTGTTTCTCATGGGTAAAATGTTTCTCTTCGAGATTTTTCTGTTTTTTTGAAGTCAAATAATCTTTGACATGAAGCACAAGAGATATAAAAATGAACACCGAGAAGGTGTCACTTCTTATGTGTTCTATTTTCACGCTGTATGACCAAGCTGAACCCTACCTGGCAACACCTGCTGTCTGGCTTTGATGGTATCGGAGGTCCCTGGGTATCAGTTTTACTTATAGAGTTGCTCATTTGTTATTGCTGATCTCTTTTCATCTTTTATTAAAGTAGAAATTTCTTCTCTCTCTCTCTTCCCCCCCACCGCACCCTCCAGCCCCTTTCTCTTATATTCTGGTCATTTTGGCAAGAGATAACCAAGGATGTATTTTCTTTGTTTTAACTTCAATATTGTCATTGAAATTATCAACATATTTTAATCAAATTTTAAAAATAAAGACAGCACTAGAAACTAGAAAATGTAACATTCACTTGCCAATTCCTCCTGTTAATATCTGAATATGAAAGAAATGTTCCTGAGAAAGCAGGTAAAAGAAGAATTTTAATTCAGAAGTATCAGGGAAGTTACAGATATCAAACAAACACATGAAAAGATTTTCAACACCATTAGTCATTAGGGAAAGGCAAATTAAAACTACAATCAGATGTCACTACCACCTATCAGAATTGCTAAAGCAAAAATAATGACACCATCAAATGCTCATAAGAATGGGGGAGAGATTAGATCACTTACATTGTGCTGGTGGGAATATATATTGGCACCGCCACCTGGAAAATTTTTTAATGTACTATAGATAAAACTCTCAAACAATCCAGCAATTAGACGTAGAAGCATTTAGCCAAAAAAATGCTAACATCTTCACACAAAAACCTGTATGCAAATGTTCATAGTTTTAAGTTCATGTTCAAGTTTTATTTGTAATAGTCAAAAACTTGAAACAATTGAGATGCCCTTCAACTACAAATGGTTAAACAAACTATGGTGCGTCCATACCATGGAATACTATTCAAAGTATAAGATAAAAGATGTGACTACTTATATAGACAACAATCTGAAATGACCTCAAGAGAACTTTGCTGTGGGAAAAAGGCCAATGTCAAAAATATTCTCAAAAGGTAACAGACTGTGTGATTTCATTTATATAACATACTTGAAATGATAAAACTATAGGAACTGAATAAGAGATTAGTATTTACAAGGCCTTAAGGAGGAGGTGGCGGTAAGTGGTTATAAGAGGACAACATGAGACAATCTAATGATGAAGGAACTATTCTGTATTTCGATTACTTTGATATTATACTATAGTTTTGAAAGATGCTACCATTAGATGAAACTGGGTAAAGGAAATAGAAAATCTGTTTCATTTCTTACAACTGCATATGGATCTGCAATAAACTAACAATAAAATGTCTAATTAATAAAAATAAAAGCAAAATAAAGACATGCCTAGACTGTAGGGGGAGGGGAGAGGGAAAGAGAGAGAATGGCTTTGTTTCTAGCAAACTGCTTTACGAGATATATTTAAGGAACTTTTTCAAGCTGAAAGCAAGTAATACCAGAAAGTAATCTGAATTTGCATGAAAAAATAAAAACGCTGGTAAAGGTAATTGGTAAGTCATTGAAAAAGACATTATAATTGTATATTTATTCTCCCTTCTTCTTAACTAATTAAAAAGCAATTGTATAAAACAATGTGTATATAATTGCATTATACAACAGGACAAAGGAGGTGGGCAGGAACAAAGCTGTATTAGAATAAGGAGATGACAACTTCAATCCACAGGAATATATGTAAAGAATCAGAGATGGCAAATAAAAAGATAAGTATAACCATATCAGTAATATATTATTGCTATTTTTTCTCTCATTTTCTGTAATAGACACAAAATTACATAAGATAATAATTATAGAAGTATATCATTGGGTTATCACATATATAGATACAATATGTGTAAACAATATAGCACAAAAAGGGCAAAAAGGAAGTAAAGTTATATAGCAGTAACATTTCTATAGGTTACTGGAATTAATATGGTATAAATTTGAAATGGATCCTGGTAAGTTAAGATAAATATTGTATGCTCCAGGGCAGTTATTAAAATTGACACAATTTTATTAGGGAAATCATTAAAGGGATTAAAATGTTACACTATAAAATAGTCCCTCAATGCAAAAGAAAGTCATAAAGGAAAATAGGAGTAAAAAAGGCATGAAACAGGCCAGCGCGGTGGCTCACGCCTGTAATCCTAGCACTCTGGGAGGCCGAGGCGGGCGGATTGTTTGAGTTCAGGAGTTCGAGACCGGCCTGGGCAAGAGCGAGACCCCGTCTCTACCAAAAATAGAAAGAAATTAATTGGACAGCTAAAAATATATAGAAAAAATTACCCGGGCATGGTGGCGCATGCCTGTAGTCCCAGCTACTTGGGAGACTGAGGCAGTAGGATTGCTTGAGCCCAGGAGTTTGAGGTTGCTGTGAGCTAGGCTGACGCCACGGCACTCACTCTAGCCAGGGCAACAAAGCGAGACTCTGTCTCAAAAAAAAGAAAAAAGGCATGAAACATAAAGAAAATGAAAAGTAAAATGGCAAAGGTAAATCCAATGATATCAATAATAACATGAAATGTGAATAGATTAAGCAACCCAATCAAAGAGAGAGACTGACAGACTGGATTACCAAAGACAAGATTTAACTATATTTTGTCTACTGGAGACACACTTTTGGTTTAAAGACACAAATAGGTTGAGAGCAAAAGGATGGAAAAAATATTCATGTAAATAGCAATCATATCAAAGTTGGAGTGGCTATACTAAATTAACACAAACTAGACAGTAAAAAAAAAAAAAAGAAGTAGTGGTAAAACAAGGTATTTTATAACAATAGAGAGTCAATCCACTAGAAATGTATAACAATTATAAAAACACTGAATCTAAAAAGAGTGCTCTCAAAGTATAATGAAGCAAAACTAATAGAATGAAGGGAGGAATATACAATTCAACAATAACACTTAGTCTTTAATACCATACTTTCAATAGTACACATAGCAACTAAAAAGATCAACAAGATACTGGAGACTTAGCATCACTAACAGATATCTATACAAGAATGTACCAGAAAGCAAGATGGCACACACTCTTTTCAAGAGCACTTGGAAGATTTTCCAGGAGAGACCCTATGCTAGGTCATAAAATGAGCCTCAATGCGTTTTAAATGATTAAATCAGACAAAGTACATTCTCTAAACACAGCATAATTAAATCTGAAATCAATAACAGAAGAAACATTGAAAAATTCACGCATAAGTGGGAATTCAACAATACACTCCTAAATAATAACCAACGGATCACAAAAAGGAAATTAGGAAATAAATTTGAGATGGATGAAAGCTAACATGCAACATGCCAGAACTGTAAGACACAGAGCAGTGCTTAGAGGGAAATTAAAGCATTAAACACCCATCATTGAAAAGAATAAAGATCTCTAATCAACGACCTAACAATTTACCCTAACAAACTTGAGAAGGAAAGTGAAACTAAAAGCACAGCAAGAAGAAAAAAGAAAACAATTTTAAAATAAGGCAGACTCAAATGAAACAGAGATTAGAAAAACAATGAAGAAAATGAACAAGGCCAAAAGTTAGTTCTCTGAAAAGATAAACAAAATTGACAAATATTTAGCCATACTGACATAAAGGAGAAAAGACTCAAATTACTAAAGTGAGGTATGAAAGAGAGGACATTAGCAGCACTCTTGCAGAAATAAGGTGATACTATGAACAACTGTACAACAAATTAGTTAACATAGATTAAATGGCCAAATTCCTGGAAGGACATGGACTACTGAAACTGACTCAAGAAAAAATAGAAAATCTGAATAGATCTAAAAGGAGTAAGGAGATTGAATTAATAAGCAAGAAACTTCCCACAAAGAAAAGCCTGTTTCAGACAGCTTCAGTGGTGAATTTTACCAAACATTTAAAAAATAATTAGCACTAATCAATCACAAACTCTTCCATAAAAAACAGAAGAGAAGGGAACACTTACCAACTCATCTCATGAGATCAATGTTACTCTGATACCAAAACGGAAAAATACATTATAATAATGGCCTTCTGATTGCAAGATTATAATTCTCTAAGTACCAAAGGAGGTAAGAAAAGTTTCGTCTTTCTCTGCTGTTTTTAATAAAAGGATTAGTTCTGTAAAATTTGGATTCAGTTAAAGGGCCACACTCAAGGATCCAGAAGGCCACATGTGGCCCCATGACCACAGGTTCCCCACCCCTGAAGGAAACCATATATGGCATCATATAGAAAGTATCATCATACACCATGACCAAATAGATTTTATCCCTAGAATGAAAGTTTTGTTTAATATCTTGAAATCAAACAATGTAAGATACCATATTAATAGAAAAAATGAAACAAAACACATAATCATGTTATTATATTTAGAAAAAGAATTTGAAAAAATTCAACATCCTTTCATTATAAAAACATTTAAAAACTAGAAATATAAGGGAGCTCCCTCAACCTGATATAGTGACTCTACCAAAAACCCGTAGCTAATATTATACTTAATAGTGAAAGACTGATACCACCTTAGGTTCAGTAGCAAGACAATGGTGCCCACGTGTACATTTTATTCATCATTGTACTAGAAATTCTAGTCAGGATAATTAAGTTAGATAAAAAAATGAAAGTCATCCATACTGGGAAGGAAGGAGTAAAACTATCTCTATTTGTAGATGAAATGATTTGATATACAGAAAATCCCAAGGAACCCAATAAAAACTATTAGAATGAATAAACAAGTTCAGCGAGCTATTAGGGTATGAGTATATGGAAATCATTTGTGCTTATAAACTAGCAATGAATAATCCAAAAATGAAAATAGGAAATCAGTTCCATTTAGAATAATATGAAGAAATAAAATAGAAAGAAATTAAGCAAAGGAGTCCAATATTTATACACTGAAGACAATAAAATATTGTTGAACGATATTAAAGAAGACCTAAATAAATATATGAAAAGATAGTCCATGTACGATTTTCAGAAGACAATATTTTTAGGTGTTCATTCCTCCCAAATTAATATATAGATTAAAGACAATTTCTACCAAATTCTTTTTTTAAGGAATTGACAGTGTGATAATGAAATTCATATTGAAATTCCAAGGACAGAATTAGTCAAACAACCTTTAAAACAAAGAACCAAATTGGAAAACTCACTTCTTGACTTCAAAATTTACCACAAAGCTACAGTAATCAAGACAGTTTGGTAATGGCATACAATAGACATATAGATAAATGGAAAGGAATTGAGACTCAAAATATAAACCATGACATTTACAGTCAATTGATTTTTGAAAGGGTGCCAAAGCAATTCAATTTTGTAAGAATAAACTTTTCGACAAATGGTACTGGAACAATTGGTTTTCCACCTACAAAAAAATGAAGTTGGACTCCTTCCTTATACACACCAAAATTAACTGAAAATGTATCACAAACCTAAATGTAGGAACTAAAATTATAAAACTCATAAAAATTATATACCAGAAAATCTTCATTACAGAGATATTACATGAAAAGCACAAGTTACACAGAAAAAGAGATAAATTTTACCTGATTGTAATTGTAGTAGTCAGGATTCCCCAGAGAAACAGAAGTGTGTGTTTGTGTGTGTGTGTGTGTGTGTGTGAGAGAGAGAGAGAGAGAGAGAGAGAGAGAGAGAGACAGAGCGATGAAGTGGGAGAGAGAAAAGAGATTTATTATAAATTATTGGCTCATGCAATTATGAAAGTCAAGAAGTTCCATGATCTGCCCTTGGCAAGCTGGCATCCTGGGGAAGCTGGTGGTATATATAGTCCAAATGTCTGAGAGCTGACGAACTGCTGGTGTAGATTACCATCTGAGTCTGAATCCTGAGAACCAGGAGCACCGAGGGCAGAAGATTGATGCCCCACCTGAAATAGTCAGGCATAGACAGAGAATTCAACTTTCCTCAGCCTTTTTATTTCATTCAGACTCTTTTAACAGATTTAATGACTTCCACCCACAAAGGGAAGTGCCATTTGCTTTACTCAGTCCATTAATTCAAATGCTAATCTTTTTTGGAAACGCTGTCACAGATACACCCAGAAATAATCTTTAACTAGATATCTGGGCATCCTCTAGCCCAGGCCAGCTGGCACATACAATTAACCACCAAAGGCTGGGCAAAGGCTGGGCACAGTGGCTCATGCCTGTAAATCCCAGTGCTTTGGAAGGCCAAGGTCAGAGGATTGCATGAGGCCAGAGTTTGAGACCAGCATGGGCAACAAAGCAAGACCCTGTCTCTACAAATAAAAAAGAAAATAAAAAGACAGAAAGAAAATTAGTCAGGCATGGTGGCACATGCCTGTAGTCCCAGCTACTCGGGAGGCTGAGGGAGGGGGATCGCTTGAGCTGAGGAGTTCAAGGTTTCTGTGAGCTAGAATCACATCACTGCACTCCAGCCTGGGTGACACAGAGAGACTCTGTCTCTTAAAAAAAATAATAAAACAAAAATAATAAAAATATTTTTAACAAATTCACCGTCAAAATAACTTAAAACTTTTGTGCTTCAAAGAACTCAATGGAGAAAGTGAAAACACAACCTAATGAATGGTAGAAAACGTTTGCAAATAATATATGTGGCAAGGAACTTATAGCCAGAATAAACTGAAAAATTGGTAAAGGATTGAAACAAATTTCCTCAAATAAGTTATATAGATGGCAAATAAGCATATGAAAAGATAACTGCACATCATTAGTGAATAGGGAAGTGTAAATCAACATCACAACGAGATACTGCTTCACACCCAGTAGGATAGCTATAATACAAAATATATGCAATAACAAATATTGGCAACGATATGGATAATTTGGAACATTCATTCATTGCTGGTAAAATGTGAAATGATGCAGTCACTTTTCAAAACAGTTTGACAGTTACTTAAAAAGGCAAACATAGAGTCGCCATACATACTAGAAATTCCTCTGCTAGCATACATCCAAAAATAATGAAAGCATACTTCCATGCAAAAATTTGTTGATGAATATTCATAGCAGAATTTTTCATAACAATAAAAAATTGGAAAAAATCCAAATATCTATTAACTAATGAATTGTTAAAAACATGGTATATTGATATAAAAGCATGTTATTCAACAATAAAAAGAATAAAGTAGTGATATGTTACAATATGGATAAAAATTGAAAACATTAAATGAAAGAAACAAATCAATTTTCTATTGCTTTAACAGAATACCTGAGACTTTGTAATTAATAAAGAAAATAAATTTATGTTTTATAGTTCTGGAGATTAAGAAGTCAAAAGTTGAGGGGCTGCATCTGGTGAGGGCCTTCTTACTGTGTTATAACATAGCAGAGGGTATCCTGTGCCTGGACAGATCAAATGTGTCAGAGGGCTCTTTCTTCGTCTTTTTATAAGACTGTAGTTCTATTGGTTTAGGACTCTACCCTTATGACCTCACTTAATCTTAATTACCTCCTAAAAACTCTCTCTAGATATAATCCTATTGGCAATTACATTTCTAACACATGAGCTTTTGGGGGACACATTCAAACCATAGAAACATATTGCATGATTCCATTTATATGAAACATTCAGAATAAATGAATCTATAAAAACAAAAATTGATCAGTCATAGTCTATGGCTGGGTGGTGGTGGTAGGGAATATTTGGGGCAAAATTGGAATGACTGCTAATAGGTACAGATTTCCTTTTTGGAGTGATGTAAATGTTCTAAAATTGATTGTGGTGATGGTTGTACATCTTTGTGAATACAAAAAAAATTATATTGTACGTTTCAAATGAGCAAGTTTTATGGAATGTGAATATCTCAATAAATCTGTTGAAAACTCAGATAATTTACACTTATTAAAATGCCTAAAATTTAAAAAGGCTGATAAGACCAAGTGTTTGTGAGAATGTGAGACAATTGAAGCTCTCATTTATTTTGGGGGGTTTGTAAAATGCTACAACCAGTTTGGTGGATTCTTTAGTAGTTACCTATAGAGTTATTTTAAACACTTACCATAGAAATTGGTGATTCCAGTTTTCCATACATTCACTCAAGAGAAGTAAAAATACATATTCATACAAAGAATTGTACACTAATGTTTATAGCAACTTCATCAAGAATAATAAATTGTTAGATAATAGATAAATGTGTTATTCACAAATGATCATGCTATAACTAACCACCACCAATTTAGCAACTTAAACAACATAAATTTATCACTTTAAGGTTCTGAGGTCAGACAAAATATGTCTCACAGGACTAAAAGCAAGGTGTCGGCAGGGCCTCATTTCTTTCTGGAGGTAAGAATATATTTCTTTGCCTCTTCCAGGTTCTAGAGGCCGCCCGCATTTCTTAGCTCATGGACTCTTTCCTACATCTTTCAAATTGAGCGATGTCGTATCTCTCTCATTATTTTTCTGTAGTCACATGTCCCTCTGACAACACATTTATGTGTGTCAGTAAGAGTTCACCAGAGAAACAAAATATATGCATATGTGTGTGTATACCGAGAGAAAGAGGAAAAGATTTATTCTAAAGTGTTAGCTTATAAGATTTTAGAGCCTGTTGGCAATTATGAAATCTACAGGGCTAGACAACAGGCTGGAAACTCAGGCATAATTTATACGTTACAATCTTGATGTAGAATTGCTTCTTCTTCAGGAAATATCAGTCTTTGCTCTTGAAACCTTCAATTGATTGGATGAAGTTCACCTTCATTATGGAGGGTAATCTGCTTTACTTAAAATTAACTGATTGCAAATGTTAGTCACATATCTAAAATACTTCACAGCAACATCTAGACTAGTGTTTAACTAAATAATCCAGGCATCATAACCTAGACAAACTGATACATAAAGTTAACCATCACAACAAGTGATCATATTGAGTTCACTCGGTTAATCTAGGATAATCTCCCAATCTCACAGCCCTTAATTTAATTACATCTGCAAAGTCCCTTTAGCCATGTAAGTTACATTTAACAAGTTCTAGGAATTGAGCCATGGACATGTGTGGGGGCCATTATTCTGCCTATCATATTCATTTAATGCTACAATGCTCAGCAATAAAGAACTAATGAACTTTAAATACACTCATCAAAATGGATTCTCAAAAATATTATGCTAAGTAAAAACAGGCAGATGCAAAAGCATACATAGTGTCAGCTGTAAATATCCATTTATCTAAAAGGTAAGAATAGACAAATCTAGTAATAGTTACAGAAAGTTAATAAATGAGTTGCTTGGGGCCCTAAGTGAGAGTTAAGACTGACTAGAAATGGGAAGAAGGAAATCTTTTAGAGTGTTCAACATATCCTATTCTTGATTGTGGTGATGATAACACAGATGTGTACATTTTTCAAAATTAGTGTAACTTCCTAGTTTAAGTAGTTGTATCTTATTTATGTATAGCTTATCCCAAAGTTGATTTTAAAATGAAAACAAATGCAATAACAAAATGTGAAAACAAATGTAACCTCTTTATTACACATTAGCTATTGAGGTCTGGGCCTCATATATATGTAGGCATATACATGCCAAAGTATCAACAGTGGTTTGTCCTGAGAAGTGGATATATAATGTTCATTTTGGCTCTGTTGGCTTCTGTAATGCCTGCAGTTTTTTTTCATTGAATATGTCCTTTAAACTAACAGAAAATATTTCTAATTTAAAAAAAAAATTTAAATGGGCCTACTCTTTAACCCAGAAAGTCCATTTCTAAGAAAATGTTGTCTTAGGGTTGGAATGAAAGACGCATGCAAATTTAATAAGCAGGAATACTCATTCCATCATGTTTCAGAAAGTGAGAAATTAGATTCAGCCTAACTATCCATAAGCTGGAGTAGAATTAGATGGTGTTATAGCCACACCATGGGATGCTATCAGCAATTGAAATATCTGTATGCTAAGAGTAGTTAATGGCATAGGAAAGAGACTATATCAGTTAAACACATACAATATAAATATATAAAAATTGGAAATGCATACTTGCTGTGATCCTATTTTTAAACATATATACTTCTAAAATCAGAAGCAAATAACAGAGTTGTTAGTATTTCTGCAATTCTTTATAACTTTTATTATTTATATCATTATTTTGTGCAATGTCTGCTATAAATGTCCATTACTTTTATGACACCAAACAAAGAAAATGTGTCTGGCTTACAGAAGGTGATAAATAAACACTGGTTGAATAAAAATAAAATTAACCAAAATGTTCAAAATGGGATAATATGACTGCATATAGTTAGGTTGGTGCAAAAATAATTGTAGTTTGGACCATGAATTTTAAATCATTATAACTAGGCTCAAACACATCTTTATTAATTAAAATAAGAACCATTACAATCAACACATTTTTTGCCAACAAGAAATAAGTTTGTTTATTCCTGTAGTGTAAAAATATGTGTTTCGAGATTTCACAAACTTTAGGAAAACATTTTCTGCTTCCTGCTGGTTGTGGAAGTGAAATGCTTGAAGAAGTGGTAGTCAGCTGGAAAGAGGTCAGGTGAATATGGCAGATGAGGCAAAACTTCGTAGCCCAATTCGTTCAACTTTTGAAGTGTTGGTTTTGTGACGTGTGGTGGGGCGTTGTTGTGGAGAAGAATTGGGCCCTTTCTGTTGACCAATGCTGGCTGCAGGCATTGCAGTTTTCTGTGCATCTCATCGATTTGCTGAGTATACTTCTCACATGTACTGGTTTTGCCGGGATTCAGAAAGCTGTAGTGGATCAGACTGGCAGCAGACCACCAAAAAGTGATCGTGACCTTTTGTTGGTGCAAGTTTGGTGTTGGGAAGTGCTTTGGAACTTCTCAGTTCAACCACTGAGGTGGTTGTGGTCGGTTGTCCTATGAAAGACACTTTTCATGGCACCTCACAATCCGATCAAGAAACGGTTCATTATTGTTGCATACAAGAAGACAGCATTTCAAAACGAAGATTTGTTTGATTTTGGTCAGCTCATGAGGCACCCACTTATTGAGCTTTTTCACCTTTCCAATTTGCTTCAAATGTGGAATGACCATGGAATCATTGACTTTTAGTTCTTTGGCAACTTCTTGTGTAGTTATAAGAGGATCAGCTTTGATGATTGATCTCAATGGATCGTTGTCGACTTCTGATGGCCGACCACTGCACTCCTCATCTCCAAGGCTCTCATCTCCTTTGCAAAACTTCTTAAACCACCACTGCATTGCATGTTCCTTAGCAGTTCCTGGGCCACATGTGTTGTTGACATTGCCAGTTGTCTCTGCTGCTTTATGCCCCATTTGGAACTCAAGTAAGAAAATCACTTGAATTTGCTTTTTGTCTAACATCATGTCTATAGTCTAAAATAAATATAAAATAAACAGCAAGTGATGTTATTAGCAAAAATATAAAGTGAGAAATGCACATTAAAATGATGTACAACATAACCACATTTATTTAAGAATGTATTCCAATATCAAACAGCAAATTTCAACACTGCTAAAGACGCAATTATTTTTGCATGAACCTAATATAACAGGAGACCAAGAAAAGACTTGTAATAACAGGAATGGAAATTTGGGCTAGCTAGTGTATACTTGTGTATTAAATTATACTATATGAAATTGCCACTTTTATAGCTCAAAATGGTCAAATATTGGCATTTTCATATGTTGCAACTTAACATATTGGGAAGATATTTAATAGATAAATTATGTGAATAAATACCCATATGGGACAATTATGGGAATAAAATATCATTTTTGCCCCAAAGCAGTGATAGTTAATGATCGTTAAATATTCAGCCATATGGAAGTTTCACTTTTTAAGATTTTACTGGAATATATTTTCAACACTAATAATTTTTTTAAAAAAGTTTATTTTTGGTTCAGAATTAATTTTTCTATAATAGCAACATTATATGAGGTGATGATATCTACAGTGCAGCCCACAAAAGCCTGCTTAACTCACAATGTAGCTGAAATATAGTAATAATTTATTCACATAAAATCATGTTCATAATAATGTTGCTATAGAGAGTTGAATGTAGAGTTTATTTCTAATGGAAACATTAGAAAACATGGCTCCCATGAGACTAAAGCCCATGTTCCCTTTGTTGTTCGTTTTAGTATGGACAAAACTGCTCTATAAAGCCTTGTGGCACCAGGAGAGAATGTTTTGCTTCAAGCATTCATGGACTGGTCTAGTGATGCATGCCATTGTGGCTTTCGTGCCTGTTGCCTTGAGAAGATGAGAAGTAGGTCAGGTATGTAAGGACTTGGATTGCATCCTGTTTCAGCCCTAGATTTCCTTAGTTCCTTTGGTTAGGTCACTAAAATGTCTGTGCCCAAGTTTCCATCTTTGAAGGAAATATATTTACTAATAATCTGTTCAATGTGGTTGTTAGTAAATATAAAGAAATTGGTTAAATAATCATTTATATAATGCAAGTTTTTCTGTGGTTTTATAATAAAAGTCTCCACAATATTAGGCAAATGATTTAACTCTGCAGATCCAAAATGCAATTGAATGCTATTAATAAAAGAAACAAGATATTCCTTAAATATGTTGTGTTTTGTTTTGCTTTTAGTTGGGTTTTATGTGTGTTTATTCACTGTCTGTGCATTTGTACATGAGCACACATAGGAAATTGTTTTCTTTCTTTCTTTTTTTTTTTTTTTTCAGAGAAACTTGTGTTTAATGGTAAAGCTTAGCACACTCCAGCATCCGGAATGGCATGGAGTCACAGCAGCAGGGACGGGTAGGTGACCCCCCATGGAGCCTCACATGGTGAAGAGGATGAGGAAGGCGACCATCAAACAGAAGAGCCCCATGGCCTCAGACAGGGCAAAGCCCAGAATGGCATAGGAGACGATCCGCTGCTTGAGAGACGGGTTCCTGGCATAGCCAATGATCAAGCTTCCAAACACCATTCCAGTGCCAGCCCCTGAACCAGCCACACCAACTGCGGCTGCCCCAGCATCGATAAACTTGGCTGCTGTGTCAATGTCCTGGAAGACAACACTGGTCTGGAACTCCTGTCTGGCCACCTGGAGTGGGGAGCTGCTATAGGAAGGCTGTTTAGATGGATTCTCTGGCCTAGTCAGGAAGGAGGCAGACACAGGTCTGATTAGATCCCTGCTACAATAGTGGATCAGAGCCTGCGAAATGACTAGTGCCCCGGTGGTCTGCATTTTTTCAGTCTCTCCACTTTAGCCCTTTTGTTTTCATTCTTAAAAGAGAGTATGTAGGAAAAGGAACGGCAGAATAACCGTGGGAGAATACATACACAAAACAGTAAGTAACTCCTACACTGAGTAAGATTAACACTGCCTTGTATAAATAAAGAATATTATTTCTCCAGTGTGACATTGGAATAATGACTATAATCATCAGGTACTGTGCAATATAGTAGATTATTAAATCAATATTGGAAAAGGAAATTTTTACTTAGTACATTATAAAAATTAAGGAAAACAAAATAAGAAAAGATAAATTGATAGTGGCAGAACACACCCAATGAAATGAAACCTTTATGTAGCTAACTATACAGACTATTTAGTCATAAACAAATTATAACCTCATTAACATAACACTTATACCTCTGATAAAGCACAGTTGTAGTATTTAATTTCTAGTTCCTCTTTCACTCTTTATAGGTGTAAACCATAAGCCAAATGTAGCTAAGGAAAATAAATCTGTTTTCTTCTTTTTTCACCCATATTTTGCCATTCTTTTTCCATGTACCCTACATGGCATTTTAACTCATGTGGTTTCTACCTGGGAGGGTGGTTTTGTTGTTATCAAGAGACAGTATAGGATAATAGTTAAGAGCCTGACTCTAATGCTAGAGCTCTTGGGTTTAAATGCCAGCCTGCCTTTCCTATCTGTGTGACCTCGAGCAAGATTCTTCATCTCTCAGAGACTCAGATTCTTCTTCTGTACAATTGGAAATGGAATAGTATTGATGAAAGAACTAAATGAGTTCATGCACTTTGTACAGTTCTTGGAAAAATGTGATTCTCGAATAGATGTCAGCTATTATTATTATTTCTATCTTTTACTAAGTGCTCTCTAAATAGTCATACGTTCTGTCCCACTGATCTTTGGACAGGCATAATAGTAATGTTAATACAAAAAGAAAAAAAAGCAATATTTATTTAGCACTTATTATGTGTCCAGCATTGTGCTAAGTACTTTAAATAATGTCCACTGACCCTCACAGTATTGGTGCAACGCCATTTAAGAGACTTGCCGAAGCAGTTTAAGTAATTTGAAAAGATCATACTGCTAAGAAAGAGGTGCTAAAATTTGATTAGATTCATGCATAATACTTATTCTAAAAGACATTCAAGTAATTCCCTTTGGGTATCAACTCTCATGTATGCTACATTCCAAATAAGCCAGACCACAAACTCTGGAGAATCCATTATGACGTCTCCTTACCCTGCTCACTGGACCATAAGGTCCTATTATTCAGTTTCTGTTTCACTGCTTAATATTTAGGCTATAAGTAATTCATGTAGGCAACTTTACAGCTCTTGATTTTGTGCAAATACACAACATTCCTTAAAATATTCCAATAAATGGCAGGGAGAAGGTATTAATATGATAGATAACCATATATTAACTACATGATAGAATAGAAAATCAACAGAAAATTCATGGCTATAAATTGCTACAATTTAAGGGCATCATCTGAAATTAAAAGTGCATAATTGCTTTGTTTAAGGGAGAATACACTTTGTCCTAAATTAGATATTGCAATTTAGTTATTGAAAAGTTTTATTTGTCCTAAAGAAGTATATGTGTGTGTGTGTGTGCATGCACATTTTATATTTATTTAATTTTAGTAACTTTAGGCAATATGTGTACTCTACTCTCCACTTCACAGAATTTACTTCTGCCTTCTCCATTTTCCATCTGCCATGCCCCAATATTCACCTAGACGAATTGTCACCTCCATGTTATCTTTTTGACATTTTTTAAGACTTGTAGTTGTGATCTTTGTATTTAATCAAGTAATTGGTATGAATGTGTAACTGAATATTTATCATATACTTATTGACAATTCTAATTTAGCACTACTGGATTACCTACTTATACATCTCCCCCTCTTCTAGTTCCAAGCAGTCTATGAGTCACCTATGTGGTATATTGAATTTTTTCAACTTCTAAGGCTGTGACCTTGATTCACATAGATATGAATGGGAAATCTGAGACACAGTGGTAAGATAGAGAATCTGAAGGGACTTTCTATCTGCATCAAGAGTCTCAAGGGATTTGATGGCATGCATAGTACGTGGGGATATAGATTTGTGTGTGTGTGTGTAATTAAAGGTGCATATAAGAGTGTGGTAAATTAGATATAGGTTTATTTGCCCTGTTTCCTAAGACTAAAATTGTTAGGTCTACTTTCCTATTTTCCCTATTGATAACTGAAAACAACGCTAATATAAAAAAATAAAGATTAGATAAAACAGATAAAATGGATTAATATTTAATTAGGATGGATATTCACTAGGAGCCAACATTTGTGTTGTAACATGAAGCTTTCCATTAAAGTCTTTTGCATCTTCTCATTGAGAGTAGTTCCAGGGAAAATATCCCCAAATGAGTTTTCTAAAGGTGGTTAATGAGAGGAGAAGGTGCCAACATGGAACAGATGATTCTATAGTGCCCACTGAGATGAAAAAAAAAATAATTTAAGAGGAAAAAAAATAGTCTAACTTTCAATTTCACTACTCTGACCTCCCCGACTATCAGAAGTTAGCATTTTGCCTTAATCATTTACCCCATTTTATTTGAACAGAATGTGAATCCTTTACTTAATAGCAGTATCATTTTTCTTTCATGCATTTACTGTTTGTTTACTGAAAATATCTATTGTCTACTGTACTGAATGCACAAAGGAGCGAGGTATAAATATACAGACTCAATCTGTGGTAGACACTGTCAGCGCTTGGCCCACGATGCTCAGACATTATGGACATCATTACCATGTGCTCTGTGTGACTTGCACCTGCCAGTCTGCACCTGTGCTGAAGATCAATTGTGCCCAAATTACAAACAGCCCAGCTTACATACCCAAGAAAGCTGAAAATGATGAGAAATTAACATCTCTTGGATTTTACCTTTACCTAGGGTTTTGCCTTTACCAATGACTCTCAGGAGTTGGGATATAAATACCCTAGTTTCTTTTTCCTGGTAATGGGATAATATCAAAGCATTTATATGTTGGCATTTCTCATAATATCCTCAGGGTTTAGGCTTCAGTTGGCCACTGTAGTAATTACCTTAATAATATATACTTTATTAGGTTTTACCCCTTCCCTGTATTGCATCCCCTCTCCTCTTCCTTACCTATGTAAAGCACAGTTCCCAAATAAACTTCCCACACTAGAATCCTAATCTCAGGCCAGCTCTTGGAAGAACCAAATCATAGCAGAGTACTTGTTATCATGTAAATGACACTGTGCATTTCAAACTAAGGCCCTACACCACCTGCATCAGAAATCATCTGTAACACTTGGGAAAGCGCAGTATCCTAGACATACTGAACCAAAATTTCTGTTGGAGGAGCTTGGTAATTTGGAATTTTAACCTGCTCCCTAGTTGATTTCTGTGCTCCTTCAAGTTTGAGAAATAGCAGCCCAATAGCTGTCGTTGCATTTTGCATGTCTCTTGTCTTTTATTTGAAAAGATAATTGAGTTATAATGATTTAAAAAATTAGTTTGCCAAATATTTTATATTTAATGGATTAAAATATAATCATATATTATAATCCATATAATTCATATTTCATAAAAAGAAACAACAGGAATTGCAATTATATATGATCAAACCCTTTATTTTGTGTGACAAAATGAATACACAGAACTGCCACAGATTTGTCCAAAGTCACAAAGCTAACGAATGACAGGGTCGATTATTTGAACCCAGATCTCCTGAATCCCAGTCCACATATCTTTTATCACATCAGTGAATGTGCAATTAGTTGTATTAGTGATTATAATTTTGGGCAATTTGCAAAGAAAGCACA
>NW_012148175.1:1147270-1159496 GCF_000956105.1 Propithecus coquereli
AATATGTAAATTAAGGTAAAAATTTAAAGGAAAATATGTACTTTGGTTATAGTTTTTAAAACAACACGGTGCATTTGAAAATCACGGATATCTTTAAATTTCAAATATCTTGTATTATCAAACTAGAAAGGAAGGCTGAAGTATAATTTGCACATACTAAGAGTAGAGTTATATATGATAAATTATATGAAGTAATATTTATAACTTGGTGGGAGTATCTTGTGTTTGGGCAAGAATATTTTTAACATTTATTTATTTGTTTATTTATCCCTTCAATGAATCATTCAATAAATATGTGCTGAATAACACAAATAGTTATCAAATTACGATAGAGCGTATAGGAGTGAAGAAGCAAGATATGGTTCTTACCCTCAAGCATAGAATCTGTCTAGATCTAGGGTATTCCTACTGAAAAAAAAAAAAAAAACTTGAAAGAAATTCAAAAAGGAAGTTTTCACCCTGAATATCACATGGAAAAAGAACCAATAATTAGTGATTCATGTTTGTGATTTCCTAGTATTAAAAAAAATTAACAATTTACTCTACATCTTTGTTATTCCCCAGGAACCATAGTGAGTGAGAGGAATCTATTTACTCCTTGCACATGAGACAGCATAGTGTGGAGGAAGATGTGATTTTTTTCACTTTGCACATACATACCTACAAAATTCTCCAGATTAAGATTACTGTTGTAACATTTTTAAATTTTACCTACAGCATGGGTATCTCGTCAAATGCTATTATTTTTAGTGATTTCAAAATACACGCTTCTAGTCAATAATATTGAAAAGTCTATTTATCTCTTGGGGTAGGAGATCTTCATCTATGTCTAACTTCTCAAGAGGTCAGGCCTGGGTATCCTAAGTTGTCAAAGCAATGAACCCCTTATTATACCTGTCTCCTATAATATTGAAATTCTGGAATCTCAAATTTCAGTTCTGAAGTGTGATACAAAAAGTATAAAAAATTGACTTCTTTGTTTTCCTTCTTTTTTGGTAATATAATGATTACTATGGAACTCTACATGTAAGCACAAGATGCTGATAAGTCCAAGCTCACAGATGTATTCCAGTTGACATTTGCCTGTGCTACTACCAGAGCATGCTTAGAAGAAAGAGGTATCTGAGGAAGACAAATCATCAGCACAAAAGACAGACAGAAAAAAAAAAAATTAGTTCTGGAAAATATTTAAAAATTGGTTGGTATTTGATAGTACTACCTTAAACAAAACGAAAAAGATTAACAATGATGTTTTGTATAATATGACTACTTACATTCAAAACTCATTTTAATAGGTTCAAATGCCTGTTTGAAATGCTGTCATAATCATTTCTTTATGGATAACTTAAATATTTTTACTTCTAAACTATATGCACGTGTAAGTTTTCTATTAACAAGTCATTCTTCTTGCCAAGACCCACCCAGGATATCTTGATTTTCTGTGTTCTAATAGGTGATTCTACCAGTTTGATGAATATTTTGCTCTGCTTGTTCTCTTCTCACATTTTAAATTTTTCCTGCTACCCTGAGTTAATTGCCCTTTTTTGAAATTAGTATGTATGTTTTCAGAATTATTCCCTAGGCTCTGAGTTGTTTTTTTTTTTTTTTTTTTTTGTATAAACAACATTTGTCAATACTTAAAATGATGATACATTTTACTGGGTACCAAGGAAAATGACATAGTGTCAAAATAACCACCTGCCATTGAAGTTGTAGATGAGGAAAATTATTGGTAGTCTTAACATTTTCTGCATTATAAGCTTTTCATCTCAACACATTGTTGGTGAAGTGCGAAAAATTATTTAATTGGTGAAATTGATCCTCCATCTCTGTTATATGCAATACACATTATACATTATGCATACTATATAAAATCTGCTATTGAAGGAAGAAGGCATTGTCTTTACTTTTAGAACTTTACAGAAGTTAGAGCTACCCAGATATCAGGAGCCCATAGACAAAGTCTGGAAGTAAATCTGTGATCAGGAAAAATCAGACTTGCTGCAATTATATGAAGAAAAATAAAAGCAAAAAAAAATTTGCAAAGGCAATGTAGGAAAAAAAATTAAGTATTTAAAGTGAAGTAGTCCATGTAAACAAATAATTAGTGAAGACATAGAAGTATTCTATAAATCACCTCTGTTTGTGAATGATGGTGTCCTCAAAACTTAAGTCTGAAATGAGATGAGGGTGGTCATAAAAGTAGGAGTCAATTTTCTGCATGGCCTTTTTTTCCTTATAAGGGGTCCACGTGGGTAAGATAGGGTCTTGCTAGCAAGAATCTTTATGTACATACTACTTTCGTTTTTAAATTATTTTCTTATCAACAGCCTAAATAAATATTTAGGAAAGAATCGAGTTTTTTATATGTAGTAAAAGAGGAAAGAAGGGAAAGAGATTTTCCACATTTTGGTAAACATTAAAAGAGCGGTTGGAAGAGGTCAGAATTATGTTGTCAGGGGCATAACAATAATAAAGGAAACATAAATGTCGGAGAGAAAATATTAGGTACACATGGTCCATGTGCCTGTCTTTATGAGGCTATTCCCTTTTCCAGTGATAATTTAGAGGTCTTGGGTTCTATTTTACCAATGAAGACAAACTTCTGGTAAACTTGGAATATCAAATACATTACCTCGGCTTGCTTCTGAAATTGCACTAAAATGTCAGAAAAGGGATAAAAGTTTATACACCATAAAATCAAAAAGTAGAAAAGGGGGAATAGCAGTTAAGTCCTAGAAAATTGAAAGCAAATGAATACATGATAACTGATCAGCCCTAGAATGAAGTGTATTCTAATGTGCCTGTGAGGAGAGCCCAGCACGAAGCACATTTGAATCACAGAATTGCAGGACTCGGAGACACTTCTGAGAGTTGGGTGTTTGTGGGGCTGATAAAATGAAGGGTTGTTGGGAACTCTGTATGATAAATAATCACCTGCATTGAATTGAAGGTTAGTTGTTTGAAGAGGGTAAGTCAGACACTTCTCTAGATATGGGGGCCCAGGGATAGATGTGGATGGAAATACTATATGGAAAGGTAGCATCTGTGGAAGTCTACATAAAGAATAGTGAAATCACTTCTCCCATTGAGTTCGGAGAACACTGAGTACTGGGCTTGGAGCCTCCAGACAGGGTAATGAATAATTCTTCTCTAGGAAAGCTGAGAGGTGTACAGACTTTGAGAGGTCCCCAAGAAACAGCTGAAGCCTGATGGCCATACAGAGAAGACCAGGAGTTAATACACATAAAAATAAGGAAAGATAGTGTGTTCATGTATCAAAAGAAAAAAAAAAAAAAGGAATTCCAAAGAAAGAAAGAAAAAAATCTTGAAATTTAGAACATTTTAGAAAAAGTTAAAAACTCAATAGAATTGTTGGAAATTAAAGTTGACAAAACCTCTCAGAACAGAAATGGAAAATAACATGAGTAAAAATGACAAATTAGATAACCCACACAAGATATCCAAAATGGAAACAACAGAAATTCCAGAAGTAATGAAAATAAAAAAGTAAAAAGAAATATGTCATTGACACTGGAAGCTGGACTTCTGTATCAAATATAATTGTTCGTAACGTGTGGTAGTAGAACAATGCTCCTGAGTGGTTGTATAGTGTAAAGGACTAAACATGAAATTTAGAGTTAGATTCCAGGGGTATAAATGCTGGTACAGCAACCCCCTACATGGCTTAGCACTTAAATTTAAATTTCTGAAGTTGTTCTTTTCCCCGGGAAATAATGATTAGTTATCTTACAAGGCTGTCTTGAGGTATAGACAAGTAAACAAATGCAAAATGCAAAAAGCAGTGTCTGGCACCTAGGACATTCTCAATAAGTGTTAGCTACCATTATTTTATTTACAGACATACAAAGTCTCATGAAATTTACTCTTCTTCAAATGATTTTCTATGAAAATCCCATTAAAATTAAAGCCATCAATCAAGGATAAGAAAGATATGAAGATCAGGAAAGAGGGATCCAATTTAGGAAGGAGTTGATGGGAATCCCTATGATGAGATCTCCAAGGGACAAGAAATCAGCTATCCCACAGTATTAAAGGACAGACTCCTGATTATAGAAGAAAAGGAGGGAGCTTCAAGAAATGTTTATCTAAGAACAGAATTAAAACAATGAATTATGTAATGTGTGAACATAATGAAAATATAGTTACATTTCTGGAGGGGAGGTGTGATATGAATTAATGAGAAGTAATATGTAACCTCATAAAAGCAAATAGAGAAACAAAAAAATTATTAAGTGAAGTTAAAACAAAAAGTGGTATAAAAAAGGAAATAGATTTGAAATATATAATGTCAATTTAATAATGAATACAATGTATACCATCATAACCACATGGACGTTAAATAGCAATCCAGTCAGAATATTTGGGTAATTTTATTTGAAGTTCTGTGTGTGTATACATTTGGTGTGATGAAAGTGGTGTGGTTGGCCATAAGAAAAGGATATTCACATTTTTTTCACAGTAGGAATTCAATGGATAGTATCTAAAACTGAAAAATTGAGACATGGAGCATAAATATTTTATTAATAAATGTGGATGTAAATTTCAGAAGAAATAGCTAAAATAACTGAAGATGCTGATAATAGGTACCAGAAATTAAAGATGACTTTTAGTATTAAGGCAAGTAAGTTCTGGGGATCAAATATACAGCATGGTAACTATCGTTAATATTACTGTATTGTTCACTTGAAATTTGCTAAGCAAGTAGGTGTTAAATGTCTTCAACACATACACACACACACAAAATGGTAACTGTGTAGGGATGAATGTGTTAATTAATTGAATTATGGTAAACATTTCACAATGTGCATATGTATATATCTCTCTCAAGTCATCATACTGTACACCTTCAATGTATACATTTTCATCATTAATTATACCTCAAGAAAGCCAGGAAAATTTTTTAAAAAATAAAATGTGACCCTAGACAAGCTTCAGAACAAAAGATGAAAAGAAAGAAAAAGAAAATTAGAGATGGAGAGGTTTGGAGCAGTGATATTGCTACATTTGGTTATAAGCCTTGTTGAGTTATTTGATATTTTAAACTATGAATTTATAAAAAAATTTAATTCAATACTATGGGCCACCACCATATAGATAATTTGTTTTAATTAGAAAAGAAGAATTCCTCTGGGCAGGCAAAAATGCTTACAGAGCTGGGTGACTGCAATGTGGGCTACATTTTAGCCTCCATCTATACCCTCAGTCAGGAACCCTCGATCAATGGAAAACCTGTGCAACCATACAAAACAGTGGAATACCATGCAGCTGTTAGAATTCATTTGGAATTACTGTGGAAAGATGTCCACCATACAACTTTCTGGAGATAATGGATTATAAAAGAGTATGTGAAAAGCATCTCATTTTGGTCAAAACAAACTTGTAAAACTGTTCATTTATTTTAAATTGCATTAAGATTATATAATTACCCCCTCTTTTTCTCTCTCAGATTTTTGTGGTGTTTTATTTCTTATGAATAATTTTTAAGCCAGTCTTTATTTTCTCATTTTATGTAGTGAAAATATATTAATTACGTATTTTTGGTATCAATACCTACCTTAAATATTAAAAATGAAATTTTAAATACATTAATATTGAAAAGGGATTTTTTGCTGGGAAAAAAAGTTCTGTTTACATATTGATCTTTACTAGGAATCCGTGAAACAAAATGGAACAAATTTTAAAATGGGGAAATCGAAGAAGTCTTTTTAAAAAGCAGTCTGTTTTCCTGGAAAAATAACATTCCTTAAGGTTGCTGATGATATATTTCTTTCCCATTATAAAGGAAAGAATGCATATCCAACTGCTGCTGTAAGGGCAGACTGACAGCAAAAAGTTAGAGGATACTCTTAATCATACTCCTTCTAAGAGGACTGTGGGAATCACTCAAACCAGAGAATCAGGGTTTTCCCTTTGAGGGCAAGCTCATCTGCATGGCATTTGTTTGAATGTGTCTTCTCCAAGATTCAAGTATTGCCAATGAGATAGTATAATATTAAGAGGTGGGGACTCTAAGAAGTAATTAGGCCATGAGGACTGCTCCCTTGCTGATGGAATTAAGGTTCTTTCATGCAGTGTTTGGCTAGTTTGCCCTTCTATCTTCTGACATGTTAGGACTCAGAAAAAAGGTCCTCACCAGACCAAATGCTGGTACCTTGATATTGGACTTCCCAGCCTCCAGAACTGTGAGAAATAAATTTCTCTTCTTTATAAACTATCCCTTCTCAGGTATTTTGTTGTAGCAGCACAAATGGACTATGACAGCATTGTTAAGTATAGACCAGGTGACTGAGAAGACAAGGGATAAAAAATGAGCAATGATGAGGTGGGTTAAGTTATGCCTTTTAAAAATGCAGCACTTAAAATTTCATTAAAAGAAAATAGTAAAACCTATGGGAAAGTTTATCAAAGGAAAATGGTGTCCGATATAAAATGATGCATCACACCAGGATTAAAGTGCAAGAGATAAGTAGAGGCTTTATTTCCCTGACCACAGAAAAATGCAAATAGTTAATGTATACTTGACTTATTTTTTTAAGAAAAAAAGTATCATGACCAGATCTATGCTAGAAAGTATTAATTCTTCTGCAAGTATGTAGAAAGCAATTTAGCAGGAAGGACCTGAGTCAGGAGAGGGGGTTCAGAAATATAGGAAGATATTTCAAGGAAGAGTCTAGCTATTAACAAATGGCCTTCTTATATTAGTGATTAGAAGAATCTCATAAAATTTTTCCTAGAACTTTATTCAGTGATATTAATTTTGATTAGTGTAAAAAGTGACCAAGATACTTGTGCAGAATGAGATTGCAATTAAATTATAACCAAACATTATTTCAAGAATAATTGGAACAATTAATGACAACCAGACAAGAAATGAGAGTATTTGCTTTGTTACTGCATCTATACTCTCATCAAAAAGCAGATTTAATCAAACTGAGGCATTGAGAAGTGATGGAAAATTTTAGACTGCCATATGAAAATACTTTTCTCAGTAACACCTTTCCCATTTAATAATTCTCCCATATAAGGAAAAGTTTCATTACAGTTGACCCAATTTCAGTATGCTGCAGAGAAATATCATTGACCCCCTTCTTAATCCCCAATGAAGAAACTTACAGCTGGCTTCCTTCCTTTAAAATAGGACTATTTTAACACTTGGCAACTATTATCCAATCTCCCTTCAGCCACCTTTGATTCACTCTCAGTAATCCAAGTTACTCTAACCTATCCTCAGAGGCCAAATTTTCCAGCACTTTAATTATCATTGTGGCTCTCTGCTGAGCACACTTCAATTTGACCACAACCCCATTTTACTCCTGAGCTTAGAATTGAAGATATTATTCTAATAAGGGTCTGACCAGTATTGAGTATAACAAGATGATCATTTTTCAATTATGGTATTTCCCAGTATAATATGTACTTGTGCTATACATTTGGTTCGCTCACATCGTGATGTTTAAAATTCATAATTGACTTGTGATAGCCTATGACCTCTAGATCATTTTCTATCTTAATTATAGATAATTTTATGTATCAATAACTTGGATTTCATAATTTCTTAAGACTACTACTTTTATATGCTTATTTTTCTTTAATTTATTCTACTCTTTAAAATTTATAATTCATATTTTGGTACTAGTGATATGTAAGGGATATAATCACTCAAAGAACAATTTAAAAATTCCTAACTTCTACTCTAAGTTCTGAATATAACCACTTGACTTTGGAAAGACAATATTTTAGGTGTTCAGCACTCTCTCTGTAAAATAAGATTGCTGGAAAAAGGGACATCTAAGATTTTTATATTGCTCAAAGCCAAAGATTTATAAAAATGTACTTCCCATATCTAGGATAAACATTAAGTGCATATTTATTGAGCATCTCCTCTCTATTTGTCATACACTATCCAGACACTAGAATAAAGCGGTGAACAAAATATACAAAAATAACCTCCTGGAACTGACATTCTATTTGGAGAAATAAATAATAAACAATATAAATAAGTCCCAAGGAGAAAAAAAAAGTAAAGAAGAGAATTAAGAAGTAGCAGAGGGATGGATTTTTAAATACAATGAGCAGGGGAGGCAACAGTTAGAAAATGGTATGAGAGAAACAACCTAAAGGAAGAAGGGAAAACCATTGTCAAGAGGAAGAACACCCCAGGCAAACTGACTAACAAGTACAAAAGTCTTGAGATAGGAGTGTGCCTGGCAAATTTGGCAGCTAAGAGGTGGGTGTGCCTGGAGCATGGTGATTAAAAAAAAAGAATATTTAGAAACGATATTAGATATGTAATGGGGCGTAGGAGAGACTGTGTAATGTCTTGTGGATCATTGTAAAGACAGCCTTTACTGTAAGGCAGATAGAGACCAGTGGAAAGTTTTGAGGACAGAACTGACATGATCTAATGGTATCACTGTGTATGCTCTGTTAAAATAGGCCAAGATGGTACAGGAACAGTGATCAATTAGGAGGCCGAAGTAGTATTTCAAATAAGATCATGTTTGCGGGCTGTTGCGTGGTAGCTTGAACCACAGTAATAGTAATAGAAGGGTGAGAAGTGATTTAGTTTTAAATATATTTTAAAGTTATGGCAGACAGAATGTGCTGATAGATGGATGCAGAGTGTAGGCCAGATAAAGGTATAGATGATGATTATATAGTGATATGAATGTATAATATATCTGTATGAAATACTATAAAACACTTCAGATACATATAGCATTTGCATCTCTTCCTTTTTTTAAAGTTTCATCTCTTATACATTAATAAAAGTGACAGAGATGTCAATATTAATATACGATAATATCAATTTTGCTGTGAATAAGTAAGGTGTATTACGTGCTTGAAATAATCTGATGGTAGATTCAGATAAACCCACCTTTGTATCCTGTTTCAAGGTGATCTATCTATATCTATGTAGGTACTGAGATATATTTACCCTAATTTCAAAACACAATCTTGCATAACTAATGAACTGATGAAAGTAGACTTTGATTATCATCGTTCTTCTCTCCAACCATCTGTGAAAAACCTTTCTGTTATTTAGAGTTTCTCTCCCTAAAACAGCTCTTTTTCCTCCTTTGACTTTATAAGGATGCAAATTGATCAATGGGTACAAACTCTCTAGAGGAAGGTTGATGTTAAAAATCTCAGCTTGTCTCATACTGAACTAGTTAGTTAGTTATTAGATTATTTGAAGGTATCTTTGCAGAATCTTCAGATAATTTCATTTAATAGCCACCCTCTATGGGCAAGGCCTTCCAAATATTACTTGCTTTTTTTTTTTTAATACGATATGTAATTCCCATCACTAAGAAAGAAAATATGAGGTTAATATTGCTATCAACACTTTTAGACACAGGAAATTCAAGAAGTAGACTTTCAAAAGGGATGATAAAAACTGGCCTACAGTAATAATCATAGCACTTAAGGTCTGTTCAATATTTTATTATTGCTTTTACTTTACACCCGCTGTGTTCATGCTGTGCAGCTCTGAGAATGCATTAGCTACAAGCACTAGAATTTCCAACAGTTCAGTTAACCACATATTCCAGTTACTGAGAGTCATCAGGGCTCAACAGACAGTGTTAACAAAACACAGTTATTGAGCAAGGCTAGAGAATGCAAAATAAATTTCAAGTGAATCTTTGAGAACTCACAGATATCCTTTTACACACGTTTTTGCTAGAATCCTGGCCTTCTACTAGAGAGACCTTGGCCAGAGTACAAAGAAAGGTTTAGTTTTATCATATTGTGCTTTTGTACTGAATAATTTTAATTTTACGCTTGAAAAAATTCAGGATGCTATGTTTTAGTTGGGCACACAAGCACAACACCCACCTACACACACTCACCACACCATCTCTCCAAGCAGCATTCTCATCATCACATCATCACTAGTTTTTTTTTTTTGAGACAGAGTCTCGCTTTTGTTGCCTGGGCTAGAGTGAGTGCCGTGGCGTCAGCCTAGCTCACAGCAACCTCAAACTCCTGGGATCAAGCGATGCTTCTGCCTCAGCCTCCCGGGTAGCTGGGACTACAGGCATGAGCCACCATGCCCGGCTAATTTTTTCTATATATTTTTAGTTGTCCGATTAATTTCTTTCTATTTTTAGTAGAGGCGGGGTCTCGCTCTTGCTCAGGCTGATCTCGAACTCCTGAGCTCAAACAATCCGCCCGCCTCGGCCTCCCAGAGTGCTAGGATTACAGGCGTGAGCCACCATGCCGGCCTCATCATCACTAGTTTTGCCCTGAGGATTCACTTTGAGATGATAGAGTTTTGCATTTCTATTTGTAGTTTTGTTGGTAAGACCCACTAAGAATAATTACTGAAACATTTGACAGCCCCCAGTGACATGGTTTGTTGTATACAGTATTAAAATAAACCCCCCTTCCTCCAGACTTATTATAATAAGTATGATTCCTGCTTTATTAATTTATGGGTTAAATATAATAAAGGGGACACTTGGAAGGCACACATTATCTTGGGTTATAGATAACATAAAAATGTACCAAGCAATAACAATTCATCTGGAATTATTTTAATCATTTTAGTTATCAGGTTCCTAGGAATCAAACACAGTGCAAGTTCAATTATCTTTATTTATTCCATCATTCATTCATTCATTTTTTACTGTTCATTAAATTTTATTCAGTATCTCCTAACATCTTTAATTGTGGAACCCTTTTTTGTTATACTGGACCTTTAATTCACACTTTGAGGAAATGCTACACTGTAGCAAATACGTTGATGGGTGAGATATCTGAATTAGAGTCTTTGAGTTGTTGGCAAAGCTATTCTTTGACCACTGGATTTGGCTATGCACCAGCTGTTACCATACAGTGGCTTTCTTGGTTGTCTGTATTTTCTTTTTTAAATTTATTCTTTTATTATATGGTTATTGGATGTCCCCTGCTAGATGCCAGGAACATAATAGTGAAGAAATATAGACTTTATACTTGCATTCATGGTGATTAAAGTTTAGCTGAGAAAGCAAAGAAAATCTTAATCCTAAAATGTTTCAAGAGCCACCATCTGAGAGCCAAAGTATGAATAATCAGTGGAAAGCTGGAAGCTCTGACTACTTAAGAGGAAGGTACAACAAGGGAGATGGAAACAAAGACAAAGGCAGAGATATATAAAGTCATCAGCATTACTAGACTTGATGACTGATTTTTGGCATATCACTCTTCAATGATGGGCCAACTTCGATGTTCCTCAGCTATGACTAGTTGTTAATACTTAACGCACATAATTTTAACTGACTGAATTACATAAACCAGCTCGGTTGTTTAAAAGAGTTTCACATGCATTCCAACACATTTGCTCTCACAGCGAGCACTCACTTTACTTACTGCTCCTTCATCAGAGATAAAGAAGCTTTCACTTATCTCGCTTATCTCCTTCCTCACCATTTTACTCTAGCCCTGCTGACTTCACCACTCTCTCCCGCTTGACAGCTCTCTGAAGAATGGGGCCGGAAGCTTATTGGGCGGATAACCCAGTGGAGCAGAGTCGTGTGCTGATGTAAGAACAGAACCGGCCTTCTGTTCTCTTGACCCTCTGTGCTAGTAGACATGACATAATTCAAGCCACTTAGGCAATAGTCTTAGTCTATGTACTCTCAAATATATTTTAAAAAAATCTTAACTATTAGTTGCTTAAAATTTCTATTTGTTATATTTCTAATTTTTTGAAGATATTCATTTCTACAAAATTGTCTTACAGTATATGAGGAATTGAAACAATTTGGGAATAAAATAACTTTTTTGTTGTTCTTATTAACCTTTCTTTCTTGTAATTTTTAAATTTACTGTTTTATTTATATTTTGATAGACTTAGGGGTACAAGTGGTTTTTGGTTGCATAGATGAATTGTATAGTGGTGATGTCTGTGTTTTTAGTGTATCTATGTGCCAAATAGTTACGTTACCCCCAATAAGTAATATTTCTTCTTCCCTCATCCCTCTTCCATCCTAAAATAACTTTAATGCAACTTCCAGAATCTATTTTTTTTTTCTTCGCTTTTGCATCTTCCTGGATTTTTCATTTTTTTTTTCTTTTATTTCAGTATATTATGGGGGTACAGATGTTTAGGTTACATATATTGCCCTTGGTCCCCCCCCCAAGTCCGTGTTTCAAATATGTCCATCCTTCGGGTGGTGCGCTTGCACTCCTTGTGTATACAAATACCCGTCCCCTC
>NW_012148175.1:1160921-1173147 GCF_000956105.1 Propithecus coquereli
TATGGACATTTTAACGATATTGATTCTACCAATCCATGAGCAAGGTAGGTTTTTCCATCTGTTTACATCTTCTACAATTTCTTTTTTTAGTGTTTCGTAGTTCTCCCTGTATAAGTCTCTTACATCTTTCGTTAAATATATTCCTAGATATTTAATTTTCTTTGAGGCAGAATCTATTTTTGACCAGCAACCATTCAAGTTTCTCTGATAAACTCATGCTAGTCACATTTAAGCAGAAGCTTTAAATGCACCCTGTGGGGTTTCACTTTGTCTAGCCCCAGTTTCCACTCTGCCCTCTGTAGGGGTGGGGTGGGGTTCCTACTTGGACTCATTCTTCTCTGTAAAAGTGATTTTTGACATATGACCCAAAAAGTATTTTAAAGAATCAAAGAGAAAAAAAAAAATTACAAGTTGAGCCAAGATATTCTGGGAGAGGATTAACATTTTAAATAAAATCAGGGCCTCTTTGAAAAGTATATATTTAAATGAAGACATGAAGTAGGTGATGAAAGAGCCATGAGAACATACGGGTAATAGCAATGGAACTGAGAGAGAATGTGCCTGGTGTATTTCAAAACTACCAAGAAGGTCTTTTCCAAAGGGAGCAAAGGTAAGAGAAGTAGAAGATATTAATAAGAATCTGTTGGACCCTATAGGGCAGTATAATGACTTTGTATTTCACTTGTAATTAGATGAGAGGTCACTGGGGAATTTTAGACACAAAGTAATAAAATCTGACTTCTATTTTAATAGGAACATTTGGACACTATTTTGAGGGAAAAAAATTCTCAAATATAATGCAGATAAAAGCAAAGATACTGTTGTGGAGAAATGGTAGATTATATAATTTGTTCACATGTATTTGATCACTGCCTGCTCTTACTATTTCTTTAAGTAAAATGTATACTTCCCTATCACATTGACTTTGGACTATGGACTTGTCATTGGATCTGCTTCGGTCACTGGAACATAAGCACATATGACTTTTACCACATTTAAGCAGAAGTTTTAATGCACCCTGTGGAGTTTGACTATGTCTACCCCAGCTTCCACTCTGCCTTCAGGTTACTGTTATCCTCCATGAGATGAGATATTAGCTATTTCTTCTTCCTTGAAACTAGAATAGGGAATGTGGAGCACAAGCCCAGGTGTACCCCAACAAGCCAAGCTAGACCCAGAGCCCAATACAGTTGCAGGGATTTCAAACTGCTTGTGGAATGTAAGCAAGAGCAAATGTTCGCTGTTGCTAATGCCTCGCTTTTGGAGGGTTGTTTGTTGTCACACCAAATTTGAATAATACAGGTTGGAATAGCAGAATAACTCAGCCAAGAGATGATGGTAGCATGTCCCAGGATGGTAGCAGTAAACATGGTAAGATTTTCAACACATTTTGAATGTCCAGACAAGAGGAAATAGTTTGGAAATATGTCTGCTTTTGGTACGTAGCTTCTTAATGACTGAAAATTGTGGGCATCAAATAGTAGATCCTATTTATTACTTTAAAAAATGATGTAGCAGTTATAAAGTCTGTATTTATGATATGTTGAAAATTATACCCTGCACAGTTAAACTTAGAATCATTTTAATTGTCAAATTTAATATACATGATTTTTTTTTAAATTTCAGCAAATTATGGGGGTACAAATATTCAGGTCACATATATTGCCTTTGCCCCACCTGAGTCAGAGCTTCAAACATGCCCATCCCCTAGACAGTGCGCACCACACACATTAGGTGTGAAAATACCCATCCCCTCCTCCCCCCTCCCACCTGCCTGACACCCAATAAATGTTATCACTATATGTACACTTAAGTGTTGATCGGTTAATACCAATTTGATCGTGAGTACATGTGGTGCTTGCTTTTCCATTCTTGTGATACTTCATTTAGTAGAATGGGCTCCAGCTCTATCCAGGATAATATAAAAGGTGCTAGATCACCATTGTTTGTTGTGGCTGAGTAGAACTCCATGGTATACATATACCACATTTTATTAATCCATTGATGTATTGATGGGCACTTGGGTTGTTTGCACATCTTTGCAATTGATATAAACATTCTAGTGCAGTTGCCTTCTTTATACAATGTCTTTTTTTTCCCCTTTGGGTTGATGCCCAGTAATGGGATTGCTGGAACAAATAATTTTTTTCCAAAATTCCTTTAGAGTTGTGCAAGCAATAAATGCCTAGTACCACTGGAAAAGCAAAAATGATGGAATACTCTCAACAAGTGAGGTTCTGAAGTGCCCACCCAGTAGAAACAGTGTCTTGGATCATTGGAGCAGTCTAGTGACCTACAACACTGAGTTCTAGTTTTTAAGAAACTGTTTTTTTTTTTTCTGTGCTACCCTATACGTTTTAAATCATTCATTTTTTTGCTCAAGTAAATCACAATGACATACTGTTCCTTTCCATCAAAGATCTCTAACCATGGCCGGGCGTGGTGGCTCACGCCTGTAATCCTAGTTCTCTGGGAGGCCGAGGCAGGCAGATTGTTTGAGCTCAGGAGTTCGAAACCAGCCTGAGCAAGAGCGAGACCCCGTCTCTACTAAAATTAGAAAGAAATGAATTGGACAACTAAAAATACATAGAAAAAATTAGCCGGGCATGGTGGCGCATGCCTGTAGTCTCAGCTGCTCAGGAGGCTGAGGCAGGAGGATTGCTTGAGCCCAGGAGTTTGAGGTTGCTGTGAGCTAGGATGACGCCATGGCACTCTAGCCCGGGCAACACAGTGAGACTCTGTCTCAAAAAAAAAAAAAAAAAAAAACTCTAACCATATACACACACTCGTACACATACACACACACTTTTCCTCTTCATTCTATTCTTTTAAAGATGAAAATCAGCTTTATCACTACCCATTCTTTTTACTCTTTGAATCAACATTAATAAAAGCAATTTGATAACTGGTTTTATATGTGTGTGTGCATATATATATATATATAGAAAATGCTTATATATGTAAAATTTCAATGATAATACTCTGTAGCTTCATGCCCTTCTTAGTTCTTCAACACGAGTACCAAAAACAAAAAAAATTGCAAAATAAAAAGTTCTACAATTGAACTGATGAAAACTCATTAATGGCACTTATATTAAGAATCTCAATGAGATTAAAATAATTTTGTGTTTAAAGTAATTTTGTATTTAAGATATAAAATAATTTTGTGCTTAACAATTTAAAAATGAAGCAAGCATTCATTTATCTCTTTAAGATACATAATGTTGATTCAGTTTTGCATATACATAATTATTTTATATAATTATGGCAAATATTACCATTGTTAGAAGTACTACTGAATATATTTATTGTCCCTTTTAAAAGTTGATGGCACAAACCATACAATGAATACATGAATGCTTATTATAGATTTTTTTCAGACAAGTCATCATAATATTAGCCTAAAAAGTACAATTTTAGGCAGAAACAAAGAGATTTTTGTCTGAAAAGGTAAAATACCTTTGTAATCAATTTTTCATAGGTCTTCATATCTATATTTTTTAAAATTTCAATATTGTATTTTACCTAAAGTTATCTCCAAAATTTGAGAAAGAAAGCAATATTCATAGCATTCAAGTATTATTTTCTCTCCCATTAATCCTGATATTTTTCTGGTTTTGTGAAAAGCCAGAACCTTTAACAATGATAAAATTTTGAAATTATATAATTATATATTTTTTATATTTTGAATGCATAAACAACATAAGAAATGAAGACAATTTTATTTCCTCTCTACAGCCATGAGACAATATTTCCATGCCATGCACACTTGATATTTTACTACAGTGAATGAGATATACATGCAATTATCTTTCTTCTCTTACATACTCTGAAGTATTTTATAAGTAATACCTAAATAAGTGAGGCTTCTTGGATGTGTTGCCCTGTATTTAATAAGAAACACAAAAATGAATAAAGAATCCTAACTTATTCTCTGCATTCTTACTCTATGACTTAATCCTCGTTAGAGAAATTATTACTTAACAAACCCTATCATTTTACTCAGGCCACTGTGTATATCAAAAGCATTAATATTGAAATACATACTTATCCTGAACATATGCATTCAAAATTTTACTATGCCTTTTAATAGTCATGTTTCTGAAAGAAAGATCATTAAAGTTACATTTCTAAAAGAAAATTTCTTCAGTTTTCCCCAAATTAGGATCTCTGTCATAACAATAGTGTGAGTTTAATTATGATTTGTTTTCTTATTCTATATAAGTCTCTTTACTTAATACAAAGAAAAATGGCCCCAAATATACTCATCTCTTTAGATTTCACTCAAGAACATTTCTTCTTCTAGAAACATCTGACAGTAGAGTAAGACAAGTTCTTATTAAACAAATCTACTTTGTTTTCATTGAATTAGACGGTTCAATGTGTCAAGTTTCTAGGAACTGCTTACCTCCTGGTCTCACTGATCTATGCTAGCGATTTTTTTAGGCTGAACATCTTTCTTTCCTTTGGCTGATGAGCACTGTGATTGCAAAGGTAACAGTACATTTTCTAAGATCCCAGCTAAGGGTCTGTGAGACAACATGTACTATTTTTCGTGCCTACAATGTTCATATTGCTAACCACATCTGACACTGCTGAAGATGAGACTAACTTCATGTTCCCCATATCAATATGTGAATATGCATATGTAAGTGAGTCCATGTGGGTTTTGTGTGTGTGTGCATAATTAAATTTCTATGGCATACTTTCAGAATAATTGTGGTTACAGACTTTTGGTTTATGGGGATCAGAAAGAAAATAACTTCAACCAAATCAAGAAAGACATTGTGCTGATAATTTTTAAAGGGAAGAGAATAGAAACATATTTTTGACCACATCCTGAGTCTCAGTCCCATGGTATATACTGTGTATATATTTACTTGTATACTCCTTAAAGGAGTACTGCTATGAGAAAGCTATCATGGGCTTCATTTTGCAATGAGGCAACTGCATTTTAGAGCTATTTAATAATTCTCTAAAGTGCACAGCTTGTAAGTAGTAGTCCTTAGATTTGAACAAAGTTTGACTCCAGATATCTTTGTTATTTTCAGTCTAACGAGATACCAATGCCCATTTTCAAATTCTGCAGAAGTTGGAACCACCCAATTGGCTATTACATTTTTGGCACATGGCATCTATATGGCATGCAAAAACATCTTCCCTAGGGATGATTTTTAGTCTATAGCTAATGTATACTTTCTAAAGGTCTAAACATGAGAAGACATTTTATTTGTATTAAGTGGTTTAGTTCTGGAGACATGGGTAATGAGCACAGGAAAGGGTAGGGAAAGACTGTCATTGTTGATTTTTCAGAAGGAACATTGATAGTGCTTTGCCAGCAGTTTGCCCATAGCTCACAGCAGAAAACAGATAGAATCTCATAAAGTCAAACCCCAAAAGAAAATGTGAAACATACTAGGAAAAGTCTCATGACCAGTATTAAAGCATCTCCTTTTTCCACTCTATGTGATTTTGTGACATATTTGTTTTCTAAGTTGACTCCATTACACAGCATCCTTACAAATAAAATTCACTTTTGATTTTGCTGTTTTGAATTAAGAAAACCAATTCAAATATTATGATAAATTTCTCTAATTCCCTTCCAGCCAAGTGTGAATTTCAGTGGAATTACTCTGTAACTGTTTGGCAATATTAATACAGACCTCCTTTGCATTCCTCCTTTCTACTTAGTGTATCAGGTTATTAAATTCAGTTCAATGCTATTTTCAAGGACATTTAATTTTCCCCAAATATCATGGAAAGAATATCACTTTTATTCCAAATTACTTTTACTCTTTATATGTTGACCATTCCAACTTAACTGTTCAGACTTAAGATAAACCTTCTGATGAAAGAATAGTCAGCTACTCTCTATTAACAATTTAAAATTCAAATGATTACAAGAAAATTTATAATGCCTTTGTCTGTTTGTAAGTCTTAGTTAGATGTAGACTTCTGCAGTGTTGAGGTTTTAGTTTTGTAGTTTTCCTTTTATATGGTCAGCTAGTTAGTATTTTGCATTGTTAAATAAAGTACAGGTATTGGAATGAAGTGATATTCAGGATCACATCTCAATCTGTCTATCTATACACACAGATACATATCATGTCATCTCTATAGATCAAACAAAATGGAGTATTTATTATCTACTTCATGATTTCCCAAAGTGGTTTAGTGGTTTATATAGAATGCTTCTATTCTGAGGGAGTTAAAATATAGTACGTGTTCTGAAAGTTAATGCTTATGCTAAATGTTAAATTAAGTTAAGTGAGTTTCTTTATTTAGGGATTATCAGAGGTTTATAATATACTCTGTGTATGTGTGTGTGTGTGTGTGTGTGTGTGTGTGTGTGTGTGTGTGTGACTTCTAGGAACGCATCTTACTATGTATGATCTGGCAGACAGATAGTTCAGAAAAGATTATTTTAAGATTGATTTATGAACTACGTCAAGCAATTTAGATAACATGTCTTATAAAAGGAATTAGTTGGCTTTGACTTTTAGTGTAGCAATTTATATAAATCCTCCTTTGCACTTAAAATTCTGTTATTAATTTTCTCATCTATCCAATCATTCTGTGTACTTTGTGTACTTACAAACTGTCTGCTCTTATAGATAATGTGTTAGATAAAGATGAATTAGACATCATCCCTGCCAAAAGGCACACATAACTATGATAATGTATATGAGACTGGAAAAAAGAGACAGCAGGGTACCTTTAAATGAGGAAATATCTCATACCAAATACTGCATTTAAGTTGTATTTTAGTGAATTAATAGCAGTTTATTAGATTCAGAATGTGCTGAGGAAAAAAGCTCAAAGCAGAGGAAATGTTATGAGCAAAGAGAGAGGAAATTAATTTTATAATGATAATCTATTTCAGAGAACTTGTAGTGGAAGAATGGCTGGCCTTCTACTGGAAGTTTTGCCATCTGTAGTTATAGTAGTGCCTTAAAAGTTTAAGATATCTGCTTTTTTCTTCTAAATCAACTGGAAACCAGCAGAAGACATTTCATCCTTAATACACAAGTGCAGCAAGGGATGCTTAGAAGTGAAGCACCTCACTACTTCCTGTTTCTGAGAATCATCAAGTGACAGATTCTCCAGCTTTGTGTGTGTGCATTGTTTTTCCCCTGTGATATGGCATTGCCAGAAAACTAGTCATTTCCTGCCAGTACAAAGAAGTTCCTTATGGGGAAACATTTCATCCTTTTTACAAGTGAAAGTAGAATGTCTGGAAATGAAAATGAGAGGAGAGACTGTAATGCTTCACTGGTAGTTTGCTTTGCACAGGAGAGTGTATGGAAACTACAGGGAAACGTAAAGGGAAAGACGAGAGAGAAATTATAGAAGTTTTCTGTACAATTTTTTGGTCCTTCTTTTGCTTCTTTGAGACTTTAGGGATTTTTTACTTAACAGCAACAAAAAGCCCCACATTCAACATATGTAATTTGCACTCACTTTCAGAATATTTCTGGATCTCCTGAAGCCCGTCTATACTTAGAGGCCCATGGACATCATGTTAAAAACCACGACAATAGAGGAAGGAAGAAAAGGCAAAAAGAAGATGAAATAAGAGATTATAAGGGGGGAAAAAAAGCAATAGAAAGCATTCTGGGTGAGTTAACTGAAAATAAATATGTAGTTGGGGAAAGAGGAGCAGAGGAAGAAAAAGAAAAATGGAAAAGAAAAAACAGAAAAATAAAGTAATTATAAATTACTTTTATATCAAGAGTAAAAAAATCTTGGAAATAGTAGGATTAGTATTTGGAAGTGACCTACTTTTCAGTAAGACCACATGTATCCCTTCTGCACTACATAGAACAACACAGATTATAAAATGTTATTTGACAATACCCAGAAGAGTAGTGTAATTTAAAGCAGTAGGACAAGATTGAAGATACTAAATTTCTGAATGAATTGCTTCATACTCAGCAATACTTATCAAGTCCTAATTAGAGGAGAAATGGGTATTCTGAAGGGAATATAGGTATAGGAAGTTTCCTTAGCCTTGGCATCTAGCTTTCAAATCATTCAACAAACACTTATACAGACTGATAGATCTAAAATTTCTTTTAAATGAATATGCATTTTAATCAAAATAACCATGCCCACAATATTAAAGATCAAATCATATTAAAAGTAATTTTGGTAGCTACCATAATAGAAAGTGATCACTTTTGGAGAGAATTAGGGAGAAAGGGTCCCCCATATGATATTTTGTAGAAAGCCTTTTATAATTATTTGGGTAATAACTGGATGAGTTCCAAAATTGATAATTAAAAGCATGCAGTATATTATGTAGAAACATGGAGATATATTAATGCTGATTTGCTCCTCTGATTACTTTTCTCGATTCCTAAATCTCAAGGCTTTTTCTTCATTGGTCTGCTGTTAGGTTTTTGATTTATGTTTTGTTTTCTCTTCATAAGGACTGATTATCATTTTTTCTTTAAACACTCATATATTTTAAAAAACATATGTAGACAAAAAGTTGTCTTTTATATCTACTACTTTGTTGCTCTTCCTTCATTTCTTTCATTCCGGAAAATTCAAGGCTCCCTCTTTTCTTCAGCTTGAAAAAGCTTCCTTAATCATTGCTTAGAGACTGAATTTCCTAGCATTAAATAGTTTTCCTTTATCTGAAAAATGTCTTTACATCACCTTTATTCCTGAAAAATATGTTTTCTAGGTATGGAATACTGTGTTGACAATGCTTTTTCTCTTATTTTGCTAAAGATGTTCTTCGTTTGTCTCTTATCCTGCAAAGTTTTTTGGTGAGAAACTAGTGTTTATTTGAAGTATCATTTCTCTATATTTAATGTGTTATTATTTTCTAGAAGCTTTCACAGTCCCAGGTGTGTCCTTATTCTCCACCTCAGTGAGGGTAGGTGGTGGAGTAAGGCTGGGCAGAGCTTGGTTGGGTGAGCCTGACCTCCAGCTCCACAAATGCTGGTAGCAGGGGTCAAAGGTCTGTTCTCTGCTTCTGAGCAAAGCTGCCAGGAAGGGCTGAAATGGCCCCACTAAGCTGAAAAGCCTGTGTGTGGGGGTGGGGCTGTTTGAGACCTGCAGTGAGGAGCAGGCCTCACTTCTTTCCACCCTTTCCTATTCCATGGTTTCTCCCTGGCCTCTGCCAGCAGGCAGGACCTCAAGGCAGCGGATCTCCCCTGGCTGTGCTGTGGGCAGGGAGGTTCCCTGCCCAGGATCTTAGCCTGAGCTGGGTTCACGGCCCTCCCCTGAGAGGACAGCTGCCCCTCAAGCATGCTGATCTGCCCCTGAAGGCACACACACCTCAGTAGGTTCATTCACAAATATCCCTTCTATGCCCACCCCGGCAATGCGATTGAGACGTGGGTATATGGGATCTGGTCTGTAGGCCTGTCCCCTGGGCCCTGGAGATCAATCCCTGACCCTGCCAGGGAGAGGAGTGCTGGTCTCAAGTCACCCATGGGGTGTCCAAGCTGGATTGATGCCTCTCCGCCTCAGGATTTGCCCCACTCTCCTGGAGTCACCAGGCAAGCAGCACCTGGGAAGGCTGGTGGGTAGGGAGCTCACAGTCTGAGTACTCCTCAGTCCACTGTAGGACCCCCAAGGAAAGGTCCCGTTCCCTGCAGATGCCTCCAGGTGGTGGCTAAATTGTCTCTCTCGGCAGCCGCTGGTAGGGAAGGGGAAAGCGAGAATGGACCAATATGGCACCTGCCTATCAACTGGGGTCTGTGGGGTGGAAGGTGCCCTGAGGGAGCTGGGAGCCTGGTTCCCTGTCCACAAGAGGCTCACCGCTCACTGGCGGCAGCCGTCTCTGGGCTGGTGTTAGCAGGTCTCTCCAGCCGCTCAAGAGCTCACCAGCCATCTGAAATGCAAGGGAGGGGAAATTTAACCACTCCACCTACTCTTGTCACTGGTCTCCAAGCCTCTCAGGGGGCCTTTCTCCTTCCAGTTACCCTCTGCAACTTCTTCCTGTGAGGTCTCCTGTAGTTTCAGGCACCCTTCCTTCTGACTCTCATCTGATCTATGTTTGTCTGCTTGTTCATTTATTTATTTATTTATTTTCACTTTCTTCTAAAATCTATCTTTCTTGCAGAGACACTCTGGGTGGCAGTTTTTATCATCCGTCATCTTGTTCCTCCCAGGATGGTGTATTTTTTAAAGTAAATATTATGTGGATAATAGTGTTCTTGGGAATTAAAGTGATGAAAACAAAATTTTTTTAAATTGTAGTTGAACATTTAGAAGATAAAGTTGAGGAAATCTCCCAAAAGACAGAACAAAAAAAGACAAAGAGATAAAAAGAATAAAATTATTTTTTAAAAAAAAAGTGGACTACTGCAGCTGGCATAATTTAACAGAGTCAAGATTTTTTCAAAATTTTGAAAGCACTTAGAAATTACAAATAATAGAAACTTCTTCAATACAAACATCTAAAATTCCTACAGCCAATATTATGTTAAATCATGAAATACTGAATTATCTCCTTCTGAGTTTGGAAACAAGGCATCACGTCCACTTTCATCACTTCTATTTTATCATTGTAATAGAGTTCCGAACTACTGGAATTAGGCAAATAAAACAAATAAAAGGCAATACATTGATCATTCAAAAAACTTCATCTAGAACATTTAAAGGACTCTTAGAAGTATATAATAAAAGACAAGTAAACACGTTTTAAAAATAGGAAAAATAATTTAACAAACTCATCATAAAACAAAAACATGGATATTGGATACATAAATGTTCAATAACAGTATAAAAATATTCTAACATAATTATTTGTCAGAGAAATTAAAATTAAACCACAAAACACCACTACACAGTTATCAGATTAGCTAAATATAAAAGATTAACCATTAAAAGTTTTGGCAAGAGTATGAAGAAACTGGAACTCTTATACATTGCTGTTGAGAATATAAATGGTACAACTTGTTTGAAAAACAGTTGACAGTTTTTAAAAGTTAAACATGACCTACCTGCCATATGACCCACTAGTCCATTTACATGTAATTAACCTAAGGGGAAAAAAAAAACTATTTTTCATACCAAGACTTGTATACATGAATGTCCATAGCAGCTTCATTTGTAATAGCCAAAGACCAAAACAACAGAAGAGTACATCAACAGGTGAATGGATAACAAAAAATTGTGATATACCTACACAGTGGAGCATTACTCAGCAATAAAAATAAATAAATTATCTATGTATACACACTATAACATGGATGAATCTCAAAATTATTAGCGTGAATGAAGTAAGTGAAAAAAATAAAAACAAAATGACACTACATTTTTCAATGAATATAAAATTCTAAATTACACAAAATATAGAAAGTAGGTCAGTTTACTGGAAATGGAGGTGAAAAGAGGAACATATTAAAAAGGGTATGAGGAAATTGTTATAGGTGATGAAAATATTTGTCATCTTGATTATGGTAGTAATTTTCAAGTGTACACATATGTCAAAACTGATGTAATTATACACTTTATGTACTGTACTTAAGCTGTACCTCAATAATTTTTTAAAGGCGTGTGTTTACTTTTCTCCTGAATTCCTAAATTTTAAATTTCATTGTATATCCTTTATGTGGACTTTTATCAACGAACAACTCATTAAGGAAGTGAGTCTAATGTTCATATAAATTTTTTTGGACTGTTTTAAAAGACATATCTTTTTCTGATGTACTCTATTGCATAGACTTCCTAGGACAGTGATTGTGTTACAGCCTTACCCGGTTCATGTCCTGCTGCTTAAGAGGAAGCCAATACACTGAGACAGCAGGGGTTACAGCAGAGAAAGAGTTTCATATGGCAGGTGCCATACAAGGAGATGGGAGGAAGTTCTCAAATCCATACCCTTGAGTTTTTGGGAGAAAGGGTTTTTAAAGATAGTTTGGCAGGGAAAGGGCAGGGCAACTGGGTCTGCTAATTGGCTGGGTTCAGGGCACAACTATAGGGGTGTACAAATTGTCTTGTTTGCTGAGTCAGTTCTTAGGTGGGGGTCGCAAGTACAGTTGAGTCAGTTCCTTGGTGATCACTGGTCTGGGTGGGCCAGCCATTCCACTGGGCTGCGGGGCCTGGAAGATATCTCAAAAACTAGCCATAGGTTTCACAATGGTGATGTTTTCTATGGGAGTGATGAAGACAGCTAAGAATCTTTATGATCATCAGCTATGTGTCTCCTGAGTAGTAAGCAATTATAGGAAAGCAAGGTAGGGAACAATGGCTGGTTATATAT
>NW_012148175.1:1173240-1202200 GCF_000956105.1 Propithecus coquereli
CAATAAAATAAAATTTTTATGCTTTACTTTTCTATTTAGTTTTTCCTTTAGTGATCTGTGCCTAGTTGGCATTGCTTGCAAGTACCTTGAGATGGTGAAGTGCATGTGTATTGTGTATTATAGCACCTCTTTTTCTGAACTCTCAAAACAGCCTATCTTCAAAGAATTATCTGGTACTTTAGGTCTCCCCAGTGAGAACAACCTGATGCGAATGAATCTAAATAGCTTTCCACCCTCATTAACAGCAATAGGACTAAAATTCCATTTTGGTTATGAATAGATGACATTCTAATCATGACATTCAGGAGCTATCATAAACAGCTCAGGGCCATTGTCCAAATATGCATTGAAATTAAGGGCCTTTTCCCCTTTGACTTATACTTTTTTTCCTAGGCCAGATGCTATAATGTGCAAGATTAATTTTATGCTGCCATTTGGAACATAATATTTTTGTCAGAGAACATAATATTTTTGTCAGAAGAGGCTGGGAAGGTTACCTTCTCAGATTTTGTTAAATGTATGCCATGATTTACAGAGATTGAAGGCAACAGCTCAGATATTGATGGTTTTAGGTTATTCATTTCTCAGTAAAACATCATGGTCTTAGGATGTAGAAGTCAATGGGGTTTTAGTCCAAAGAAATTTCAAGTAGAATATGTGAAAAATATTATATAGTATATAAAAATACATGTATTTTAATAAAAAATGTATAATAATTAATTTGTATATAAAATAAATCAACCTCCTAAAAACTTATATTAGATAATGTATGTTGGAGACAAAATAAGCTTCCTTTGTGGCTTTCAATACTGCTTAAAGTCAATGGTAATGAGTGTACACATTACAAGTATACAAGAAGTAGTGACGTATCTCCAGCTGAAAGAGAAAAAGGTCATTGGAATAATGTTCTCCTACACAAAGCGCTACAGGCTATGTTGCATTTTACACCTACATTCTTCCTGCAGCATTTATGAACAGAGCAAATAAGTATCATAAAGCATCCTGAAAAAGTTTCTAGATTATCTGAATATTCATACCATTTTTTTGCTGTATGGACAGTTCTTAACAGCTTAAAAGGCTTTTGTCATACAGTTTCAGCAGGTTATTGTAAACCTATGAACTCAAAAACTGAAACAAGTTCATGAACAGATGGGTTTGCAAGATTAAATCCCTAGAAAAGAGGCAAAATGAAGGCTAAAAATGTATTCATTCAAACTCAGGGCCTCTAAATTTTATGAGACTTAGAAAGGGTTTCACATAGTGTATAGTAATTATATAATCCTCATCAGCTAATAAAAATTATTAGTAATTTAAGTATAAACATTTAACCATCTTTAAGAAGGTGGTATGAATGTCTCCAAATCTCCTAGGGAACTTAATCAACGTTATTGGCTCTCTAGATAATTTGGACAAAGCAAGGCTATCAAGAAACATCGCATGCTAGTAGATAAGTTAGCATATATCTATGAAAATTTTTCTCTTTGGATCTAGTATTTTCAATGCCTTAGTTACCCTATAGTTTTTTTTTTAATTTTTTTATCTTGTTATCTTTGTGAATCATATTTAATAATTAATTTATTCAATAATGTCAATTGAGTTTTTACTATTTGCTAGTTCCATGCAACTGAGCATGACTGTAATTTGGTGTGGACTCCGAGAAGGCATTGAAACAAATCACTGAAACACACAGAATTAGTCTTTGTCTGGTGCTGAGCACGAAGTCAGAGGATAGGCAGTCTGTACTGAAAACTGGTCATGAAGAGGAGGAGAGCAGAAACAAATAGAAACCATGAGGAACAAGCTGAATCTTGCATCTGAATCTCACCAGAACCCATGTGGGCTACTCTCTACCTCCAAGCCTCCAACTTTGACATCATGGACAACCTCTGGTACTGCACTCTCATCTGGCCTGACATAAAAAGAAAGTGAAAGAGGAGATTCTGAAGAATAGATGAAAACAATCAATTTGATGGAGTGCCTCTACAAAAAAATAAAATAAAACATATCCTTAACATCATATTTAATAGAAAAATATTGAAGTTCTGAAAAACTGGCAAGCACTTCTATTTGGCATTCTTCTAACTGATTTAGCCAGCCCGATAGGCAAGAAAAATAAATAAAATACCTACTGAAATAAAAGATTTAAAGTTGTTACTTACAGATAGCATGATTTTGTTCACATATAACCCTATTGAATCTACAAATAATTCCTCACGAGAATTAACAAGTGAGTTTACTATGGCTGCCAAATACAAAAATCAATATAAAAATCAATTTATACTAGCAAAGATAAATGGGAAAACAAATTCTTAAAATGTATATAGTACCATTAAAATATGAAATACTTATGATTAGGGATAAATTTCACATAAGAACTACATGACTTTTACACACATGCACATATACATTGCTAAAAGAAATTGAACAAACATAAACTGCATGAAGAAATATACCATATTTGTGAATAGGAAGACTCAATATTTTTAAGATGTCAATTGTACCCGAATTGATCTATAGATTCAATGTAATAAAAATCAAGTTTCTAGTAGGAATTTTGTAGATGTTGATAATCTGACTCTAAAATTTATATGGAAATAAAAAGATTTAGAAAACCTAAAAATAATCTTGGAAATTAAGAACAAAAGGAGAGGGCATACACTTCTATTATATAAAGCAACATGAATAAAGACAGCATGATATTGGAGTAAGTATGGACAAATTAGTGAATGGAATTGAATAGAGAATCCAGAAATGTTTAGCCATTGATTATTTCAATAAGACACCAAGTAAACTGTAGCAAAAAAGAAAAAGCTTCTTAAGAAATGATATTCGAACAACTAGATATCTGTATAGGAAAATATTGAACCTTAAAAATACTCCTTATTCCAAATACAAAAAATAATTTAAGATAAATCATATTTCTAATTGTCCAAGTTAAGGAAAATATATAGTAGAATATTGATGATCTTGAGTTAAAGATAAAGCTTTATGAATCTAGACACAAAAAGTTCTAACAATAAAAAAAATCGATACATTAGGGTTTATTAAAGTTAAAAATGTCTGATTCTCAAAAGACATTGTTAAGAAAGTCACATTCTGAGAGAAAATATTTACAATGCATTTACCTAAAAGGAGACTTGTACCAAACTATTTAAGGAGCTTATACAAATTAAAAATAAAGAAAAATAATACATCAAATTAAAATATTCATGCTTCTACCATGAATCTGTAGGTTCTCTCATGTGTCTCAGTTATACTACAGTATGTATTTGAATTTTAAAAGTGATTATATTGGAACTAGGCATATAAAAGTGTCCAAATTTTTTTCTTGAATGATGCCATGTATCAACAAACCTCTCTTTTGCACATTTGTAGAAGGCAATATTCAGTTTGTTATATAGACTGATAATCCCAGGTTTCATGAAATTGTACAATGTGCTGCTTCTGACCCCTTTTCCTGCACACAGGAGCCATCAGATAAGTGGGGGAGCCATGTATACAAGGAACAATGGTAGAATGAGACTCAAATTATCACTTTATTATAAGCTAATGCAGTTTCTGATAACCCCATTCAGAGTTCTGGTAAGTGTGGATAGATGGATTAAGAAAGGCCTCTAAATCTTGCTTAAGCCTAAATTGCCTTCTAAATAGCTATGTGATAGAGTACACCAAGGTAATGACAAGCAATACAGGTCTCAAGACACTTTATATTTCCATTTCATAAAAAAAAAAGGAAACGTAGGCAAGAGAGTCACTTATCAACGCAAGAAACATTTTAGGCACACAAAGCTAGACTGCCCACTTTTAATAGTAGCCGAATTGAAATCCCCAAATTTAGCAGTGTTTCAATTAATAAGAGGGACTGAGATGAATTTGTATCATTAACAATATAGTGAAATAGTTTCATTGAGAATCATCATTTCTCTCTTCTGGCTAGCACAGCTGTATGATATATATTTATATTTGAAATAGAGGGAAATTGAATAAAAGTAGGAACTATTTTCGAAATACTTAAACTTCCTTGTAATTTTTTTCAGGAAATTAATACAAATATACTAAATATTTTTAGAACAATTCAATAGTACTCTTGCCACCATTAGGCCAATGATTAAAAGATTAATATTGCCTTTCAATTTATAGTTAGATATATAGCTTAGGTTCTTACACAATTGTCAGGGTTGTGAAAAAAAGTACAGTAGTGTCAAGTTTAAAAAATATGAAAAGAGAATAACTTCACACAATGTACATTAAGAACACAGCAGAAAGAACTTTTTGAATACTTCCAATTATAAGTCTAAGTTTCTTTCTTACATTTTAAGAAATTCATGCTAGTTTTTATCTAAAAATTTTTACAATAAAGTTTTTCTTGCATTGCTTTGTCAAGAAATAATATGTTGCTTAATCAAATATTCTGATTGATGGAGAGTCAATGCGTATGCAATAAATTAGTCACCATTGTTCACATTAAAAAAAGAGACTGTAATATGGTAACAATTATTGGACACTAAGCAAAAAAGTAGACACTTCAAAATTCCATATAAAATTTAATTTGAAGTTCAATGTACAAAGTGAATTACTTTGAATCCTTAATGTATTAAGTATTTCCTGAAAAAAAAATCCAATCCTACATGGTTCAACTGAAATATTCTTTATGAATATCTTTTATTTGGATGATAAGAAAGCAGTAGCAAATATATATTGAGTATTCATGGTGAACAATGTACTAAGTATATAAAAATAAGCTTGTCATCTACTTAGATAAATATTATTACAAGTAGAAGGTAATTTTAATATTGAAAAGATCATAGAAGCCACATAAACTGACATTCTTCTGTTTTTCGGAATAATTTCTTTACAACATTTAAAGGATAATCATTCTGGATTTTTTCTTTTCTTTTTTTTTTTTTTTTTTGCCTCAATTGATGGGATCCATTTTACTCTTGCATGCTTACATAATGTGATACAACAAGGTCAAATTATGCATACTTATTGGTTCATCAACAATGACAACGGCACAAATAGCACAAACTTGAGTATTACATCTAACTAATACTTTCTGGGATAAGAGTTAAATGTAAAATGAATTGGAGAAAACAATGAGTTCCTGATTGCATATTGCAGACATCTGTGTAATGTTTACAAGTATGATGCTTCAACTCCAACCCAGATCATTAAATCAGAATATCATATGTCTACAGGTTGAAACTGAATAATACATAGCATAATCATTCATAGGGGGGTGTTATAATTAATGGCTGAGATCCAGTGAGAGACTAGAATTAAACTTTAGATGGAGAGGAAGAAGGATGTGAAGTGTTACCCAAAAGAGCATGGCCATAAGAATGTACATGTGGCAAGCAGGTCTAATAATTAATGGAAGCAACGTCAGAAATGTAGGTATAGATTAGATTATTGAAGGCTATAGGTGATATAGAAAATGTTTAACTCTGTTCTCTAAACCAATGGCTCTGAATCCTGGTAATCAGAGTTAGATGATAAATAAGGAAACCTGTAGCTGAGGAAATCTATTAGGAGTTATTAACCAAGATGGCATCCATGAACTCAGACATTTGGTGCCAAATTTTGTACCTAAGTGTGTATGTATTTTTTGTGTGTGAAGAGAAGGTAGGAGACATGAGCAGTTAAATGATACAGTAAAATATGAGGCCCAAATCTCAGTGATTATATACTACAAAAGTTAATTTTTCATTAAACTACTTGTCCCAAATGGATAACTGAGAGCCTCTACTACAAAGTCACTTAACCTAGCAGATGCTCTATAGTCTTATACTTGTATCATCTGTAACATGAGGGCTGGTCTGTAACCGTTTTGAAAAGGGAAGAGACTAAAGTATTAAAATATATCTTTCTTTGCCTTAATCAAGATGTAACACATAACTTGTGCTCCCATTTTTATTTACATAAACTAAGCATATGGTTCTGGTCACAGGTGCTGGCAAGTAAAGTGTTCCCTACATGAAGGTGCAAAGGAACGACCAAACTGGGTGACAGCTAGTAAAATTTATCAATTTGTAAATCACTTCTTAAAATTTTGTAACAAAGTTTATGACTAAATGATAGTGCAGAACTATTTGCGTAAATACTACATATAAATACTATGTAATAGGCATAAGTGATGAGGATCTGTGATGACAAAAGGGATAGAGGAATATAGAAGGCCAATGAGAAGAAAGAATAACAAAGACAAAGTAGGTATTCCTTATTCCCAAGTATTTTCTTCAATTTGACTGAGAAAATTGAAAAATCCTTAGGAGGACTATTGCAGCCCTACAGAGTGGAGATAGGTTGCTATGAGTAGGTGTGTTATGTAAATGTTCAATACTAGTTTGGTGAATTTGATTAAATTAGTTCAGTCCAGTCATGTGTGCTAGGTAGCTGTTGGACACCTAGCACACACATTGATTGTAGTTAAAAATAAAAAGTTTGGGATGAAGACTTGGATTAGGAGGATAAATAAGTTATAATTAGAGTTATTACAGTGAATGACAAAATATATATATCCATACGTAAGAGGTAAGTGGTGCAGAAGAGGCCAGGCAACAACATATGTAGAGAGGCTCCAGAGGGCAAAATGAAAAATAAGACATTATGACCAGAACCAAAAGATCAAGCTTCAATGCATTGCATTTGAAAAGAATTGAAATGGTCAATAGTCAAAAAAAAAAAGTCAAGAAAAATGAATTATATATATTTATGAATATTTTCCATTAAATATTATATATATACACATTTTCTATTAACATATTTGCTATTAATTAGGATATTTCCACATTGGAAAGGTACATTTCATTATATGTAAGGTTTTGAGTCTGTGAGAGATTGTGGTCCAAATATGCAGGGATTGAAAATCCAGTGAATGTTGAGAAAATTGAAGCAAAACAATCACATAGTTTCAATGCATGATGGTAAAGGATTATTTCAAAAGAAATAAGTTGTGGTTCTCTATTTTCTTGTTTGTTATTGTTGTTTTCATGAAAATGATATAAGATTTTAGATAACTTGGGAGAAACAGAAAGTGGTTAAGAACTTAATGTAAGATAAAGGGATGGGATTGCATGAAGAAGATTAAACCATAAGGAAAGGAGTATTGGGTCTTTTGGAAGAGAAAGGAATTCTATGGCAAGGAAAGGGGAGGAAGAATCATAAGTGAAGCATTTTGATATGGGAAAGACTACAAAGACATCAAAGAGGGCACTTGGAGTTATTTTTACCTGTGCAATTAGTACTTTTGTCTTTAAATTCTGAGGGATTATCCAATTATTTTAGAAAATCAGTTCAGTTTGGGAGAAACCTGTCTTGGCTGTAACATCATTTTTGCTGACTACATTTATAGATTCTGTCATTTCCAGAAGCTGTACTCTTATTATTTATACATTGATTGAGAAGATATATCTGAGATAAAATGCACTTAATTTATTCCTTTTGAATCTTTCCAAATTTTGGGCAGTAACAATGACTTCATGAATAAGTACCCACACTCTCTGAAGACGTGTAGAAAGAAGGTCATTTTGGTATTTCTCTGGTAACTTACCTGCAGAAAATATTATTTTCAATTTTAATGTAGCAATATTAAGTGTTCTGCTTATTTGCCCACAAAAAAAAAATCCTGTGTTTAAATTCTGTGACATAGTTTTCTTTGCATAAATGATTGAGTTGGTGACATAATTATCATTTAAATGGGGATGAGGAAGCATAATTTTTCTCTCTTTTTAGATCATGTAACATAAAATCAACACAGCATTTATCCCATTCAATAGAATCTACTCCCAACATGCACATAAATTCTATAAAGGTATCTGATTAAATATTTACAAAGCATACAGAAATAGAAAAATTTTGCCTACATCTGATTTTTTTTACTATAAAGTGTGGAACTTGACAATTCAGTAATGATTGTGAAGACATAGGGAGAAAGGTTGAACACAATTGCAAAATAGAGAGCATCTATTGATATCACTTATCTGGGGATTCTGTTGATTTATTAATTCATTTGTAAACCAATTATAGACTTCTTGTTTTATCCACGTGTAGAGCTAGGCTATGTATCTTGGGACAATAAACTAAATAATTTAGTGTTGTAAGTGCTAAAATAAAGATGCCTAGTAATTATCATAGAAATTTAAAGGAAAAGCACCACCCAGCCATGGGAAAATAGGTAAAGTTATATGAAAGAAGAGATACCACTAGAACAACTTGATCAAAAGTTATGCAGGTTGAGAAAATATTTGACAAATTAATGACAAGAGTAGAAATTAAAGAAAAAGGCACAGCAGGGGAGGGGAGAAGAGGGCTTGGCAAAGGGGTATGTGAATATGCTGCATTTGGGAAATAGTAGGAAATGTCAGAATAGTAGATATACCAGGAAATTAGGCTGAAAAACTAAACAGAAGCTATGTTATAAAGTTTATATGTAGCATGCTGAGTTTAAAAGATACCAAAAGAAGCAACAGTTTTCTGGAAGAAATAGCTAAGAATTAGCCAAGAAGTCTGTATCTAGATAATTAAACACAATGATTCCACCATACTGTTTTACAGAGTGTCTATATCATCAACACTTGTCAAATAAACCAGTATTAACCAATTACAAATCCATCTGTGGAATAAAACTTTCTGTACAACTCATTGTTAATTTATGGTGCATTTGTTTTTCCTAGCACTCATTGTAAGTGACATTGAGGCAGATCCTGTTGCTACAAAGTCATGTCTTTCAAAGTTCAGACCAGCGGGCCTCTATCATAATATAATCTGTTAATTGGTTTACCTTAGCAAGAGGTTAATTTAAAAGAACTTTTAAGAGATGCCATGCTCAAATTGAAAGGTTATGGACTATCTGGAAGCCATGTGTTCACAAACATCTCCCTGGCCAATATCTTTTCAGAATCTCTTTTCCTCACCCGCTATTCCTCTGCTTCCAAATCTTTCTTTCTACCCACCCTCTCAAGGAAGCACCCAGAGCCTCTCCTTATGCACCACCCCAATATGTTTTTGTTGTTATTTTGTTTTGTTTTTGTTTTTTCACTATCTGCCTTCCTCGGAAATCAGAGGATTCAAAGTCAAGGTGAGCTGGAATTAAAAACTAAAAGCCATCTGAGAATAAGTGTAACTATTTCCATTGCATTAGGGGTAAAAGTAGCTCTTCTGGTTACCTTTGTAATCTAATAATCATTTATAAATTGCATCAATAGATATCTTCATTCCAAATTCTAATAAAATTAATTAAAAACAACATTTGAAAACACATTTTTTCTTTTAAGTTTGGAATTTTCCAGCATTATATTTACTTGACTGCATTTTCTCCTTAAAACGTTTGCCAGACTGGGTGTGGTGGTTCACACCTGTAATCCTGGTACTTTGGGAGGCTGAAACAGGAGGATGGCTTATGGCTAGGAGTTTGAGATCAGCTTGGACAACATACCAAGATCCTGTTTCTACAAAAAATAAAATATTTTTAAAAAGTGAGAATTTTCAGAAGTCAAGAATAAATTTGTAAACAGAATAACAAACTATTGTTCCAGTCACACATGAAAACAGAAGATGGAAAAGTTTGTGGACATACAGGGCTTGCTACTCAACTCATTTACCAAAATTTTTAGTAATGATATTGAACTTTGCTTTCCATTCTGGGTCTAAGAGGTAGAAGTTACTAGAGCATTTAAACATTCCTAATTGCTTAAACATGGTTAAGTCGAAGAGGCAGTCATACATGGGCACTTGAGTGGTTGTTTACAAGCATCTAAACCTACAAATTTCAACTATAATCCTACACCATTTCTCAAATAGGGCATAGTTGTGCAAGACATTCCAGTAAAACACCTTATCAGGGAGAGTAGAAAGTCCCACGATAGAATATGCACCCTACTTCATATTTATTTCTTGAAAGCCAAATATTACAATTATAGGCATACCTCGGAGATATTGTAAGTTTGGTTCTAGACATTGCAAGAAAGCAAATATTGCAATAAAGTGAGTCACGCAAGTTTTTTGGCTTCCCAGTGCATATAAAAGTTATGAATATACTATATTGTAGCTTATTCAGTGTGCGATAGCATTCATGTCTAAAAAAGCAAGGCACATACCTTAATTTAAAATATTTTATTGCTAAAAAGTGTTAACAATCATCTGAGACTTAAGTGAGTCTTAATCATTTTGCTGGGGAAGGGTCTTGCCTCAGTGTTGTTGTCAGCTGACTGATCAGTATGATGGTTGCCGAAGGCCGAGGTGGCTGTAGAAATTTCTTAAAGTAAGACAAAAAAGAAGTTTTCCGTATCTACTGACTCTCCTTTTCAAAGATTTCTCTGTAGTATAAAATGCTGCTTGATAGCATTTTAGCCATGGTAGAATTTCTTTCAAAATTGAAATCAATCCTTTCAAACCCCGTCACTGCTTTATCACCTAAGTTTTTGTGGTATTCTAAATCTTTTGTTCTCATTTCAACCATGTTCACAGCAGCATCTTCACCTGGGGTAGATTCCATCTAAGGAGCCACTTTCTTTACTCATCCATAAGAAGCAATTCCTCATCTGTTCAAGTTTTATCGTGAGATTGCCACAATTCAGTCATATCTTTGGGCTCCACTTCTAATTCTAGTTCTCTTGCTATTTCCACCACATCTGCAGTGACTTCCTCCACTGAAGTCTTGAGCCTCTCAAAGTCATCTGTGAGGGTTGGAACCAACTTCTTCCAAACTCCTATTATTGTTTATATTTTGACTTTCTCCCATTAATCATAAATATTCTTAATGGAATCTAGAATAGTGAATCCTTTCCAGAAGGTTTTCAATATACTTTACCTAGATCTGTCAGAGGAATTCGTATTTATGGCAGCTAGAGCTTTACAAAATATATTTCTTGAATAAGACTTAAAAGTCAAAATTATTCCTTGATCCATGGGGTGCAGAATGAGTGTTATGTTAGTGAAGGCATGAAAACATTAATCTCTTTGTACATCTCAATCAGAGATCTTGGGTGACTAGGTGCATCATCAATGAGCAGTAATATTTTGAAAGCAATCTTTTTTCTGAGCAGTAGGTCTCAACAGTGGGCTTAAAATATTCAGTAAATCATGCTGTGAACAGATGTACTGTCATCCATGCTTTGTTATTCCATTTATAGAACATAGGAAGAGTGGATCCAGCATAATTCTTAGGGTCCAAGAATTTTCAGAATGGTAAATGAGCATCGGCTTCAATATAAAGTCAGTAGCTACACCAGCCCCTAATAAAATAGTCAGCCTGCCCTTTGAAGCTTTGAATAAAAGCATTGGCTTTTCCTCTGTAGCTATGAAAGTCCTAGATGTCATCTTATTCAAATACAGTATAAGCTTGTTTCATCTACACCGAAAATCTGTTGTTTAGTGTAGCCACCTCTATCAATTATCTTAGCTAGATCTACGTAAGTTATTGTAGCTTCTACAGCAGCATTTGTTGTTTCACCTTGCATTTTTATGTTATAGAGATGGCTTCTTTCCTTAAACCTTGGGAACCAACCTCTGCTAGCTTCATAGTTTTCTTCTGCAGTTTCCTCACCTCTCTCAGCCTTCATAGAATTGAAGATAATTAGGGCCTTGCTCTGGATTAAGCTTTGGTTTAAGGGAGTGTGTGGCTCCTGTGATCTTCTAGCTATACCACTAAAACTTCCTTTAGATTAACAACAAGGCTGTTTTGCTTTCTTATCATTCCCGTGTTCACTGGGACAGCACTTTTTATTTCCTTTAAGAACATTTCCTTTGCATTCACAGCTTGGCTAAGAGTTTAGTTCAAGAGACCTAGATTTCAGTCTATCTTGGCTTTCAATATGCCTTCCTTACTAAACATAATCATTTCTAGCTTATGATTTAAAGTGAGACATGCGATGCTTCCTTTCACTTCAACACTTAGAGGCAATGTAAGATTATTAATTGGTCTCATTAATCTTTTTGTGTCCCAGGGAATAGGAAGGCCTGAGAATATGGAGAAAAATGGGAGAACAGCTCACTAGTAGAGCAGTCAGAACACATAACTTCTCTGTCTTATATGGGTACGGTTCATAATGCCCCAAAACCATTACAGTAGTAACATCATAGATTACTAATCACAGATCACTGTGCCAGATACAATAATAAAAAATAAGTTTAAAATATTTTAAGAATTACCAAAATATGACACAAAGACATGAAGTCAGCACTTGCTGTCGGAAAAATGGTGCCAATGAAATTGTTTGAGTCAGGGTTTCCACAAAACTTCAATTTGTAAAAAAATGCAGTATTTGTGAAGTACGGTAAAGCAAAGTGCAATAAAACAAGGAATGTCTGTAATTCTCACAGAATGGAGAATGACAAAACATTTTTGGTGAGTGTGTGCATGTTAGTGTGTGTATGTCTTTGTTTATGTGTATGAAGGGATATGTAGTAAATGTTAAGCACTATTTTCTTATGAAGAAACCTTCACAGTTTCTGTTCAAAGTGGGCAGGTATCTGTAAATGATATTTCCATCATTGTTAAGTGATTCTCCTTCCTGGCTGCTGTCTGTATAAAATTTAAAGCCAAGGAGCAGCATATTTTCTGCAAGTTTTTTAATGTTTTCTGTGTTTCCTAGCACAAATATGCATACATATGTTCATACACACATACATATGTGAGTATATATGTATATGTAGTAAAAATATACATATATACATATACACACACATGCATATATGTGTGTGTGTGTCTTAGAATTACTTCAAATCCATCTAGCATCTATGGAGGGCTCCTACCATTCACTGTAAATGCCCATTACCTCTCTCTGATTGTTACCTAACCTTGAACCCCACAGGCTTCCTACATATAGGCTGTGCTCTGGAGCCTTTTACATGTTGATTTCCCCCGTAGAAATCTTTGTAATATGTTTCTGGGTTAAAAATCAGAATCATCACCCTTCATTATTCTGCATATTATTCACGCATGCAAAATAACTTATTATTTTATTTTCTAAATAATTATCTTCAAATTTCATACTATCTGGTAGTTTCAAATTCTACTTTAACATTGCTAATTTACTATCAGTAGTCTAATTTTTGATAAGACAATATACAGTTAATTTTACCATTTTAATCATAATGAATAAATGAGTTTTTTATAGGGTCACTGAAATAAAGTCAAAAAGTAAAGTTTCAGTCTCAGTTTATTTATCAAATATGCATTTCAACAACTTCTCCGTGTCTTAATAGAGGGTTAGACGGGAAACAGATATCTTAATTTTTTTTTTTTGGTCACAAGATAATTTCTTCTATGAATAAATTTCTGGAATTAAAAATGGAAAATCCAGATTGGAAAAGAATGGGTTTGCTGGCACAGTAGAGTGAATATAATGGGAATATTAGCCCTCCAATAAGGACTGTGATATTTCAGAGATCTTGAATTGGGCCTTTCTCTGTATTACTACCAAAAATTAAAATCAGATTATGGTACATAACTTAAGAATTTGGGGAATGTTTTTAGTATTATCAGTGATTAAATTGTCTGTGATGTTCAGCAAAGAACATATAAAATTGAGGAACACATAGAAGTATTCAATCCTTAATTTCTCCTGTATATTTTGTTTACTTTTAAAACTGAGGCCTACTCAGGATGATGCTGATACAAATGATGGTGAAGCTAATGATGGTGAGGAGGAAAAGAGTATCTAGGAGTAAATGAGGTCTTCACTTGCAGGTTCCTAGCATTTCGATTTCAGGGTTTTTTTATGTATGTCCTACGAAAGGCAATACAAGACACTTTATATAGTCACAACAAAAGCAATAACAATAAACACTTAATATGTACCTAATATGTACAGTAAGTGGTGCTGAGTGCTCCATAGACATTATCTCATGTAATCATCTCATCACTGCAGACAAGTTTCATTACCACTATATTGATGAGGAAGGTGGCTGTAGAGAGGAAAAGTAACCTGCCAGAAATCAATGAGCTGGTGACTGACAGAGTCAAGATTTGGATTCAAACATTGTGTAATACATTCACATCTCATTTTTATATTGGCAGTCACCTCTGATAATTGTGCTCTTTCCACCAGAAAAGAAAATTGAGGTTCTGAAATATTAAATAATTATAATATTTTCCATTAAAAGGGGGTTGATCTTTACTTAAAGAAACAAAGAAATTGCAATCGTCAAATGCCACATTGTCAGGTATATGAAAAAATAAATAGAAAAAACAGATAAATAAATTTACCTACCCTAACTTTAGAAAAATGCTGTCACTGTAACTCGCTTCATCAGATTTTCTGTGTCTATATTATGCAAGAAGGTGGAGACCTTATAAATTAATATAATTTATCAAAGTAAGAGTCTGAGGTCAGTAGTGGGGAAACTCAACAGGTATGTACCTAAAAACACAATAAAAGAATAATTAAATAATTTTTCATTTTATAAACAGAATTTTGGAAAGTCACAAATAAAGTTTGCTTTTTCTTTTTGTAGACAGTTTTTTATGTATTTTAAACTGTAAAATATTCATATTACCCAGGTTATTGCACAATTTGAATACTGTATGTCTACACAAGAAATTTCTCTTAAATTTCTGTAGTCCAAGAAGTGATCCACATTTTTCAAACATAATTTTAAATGTTTTGAAAGAGAACACAGCTTGCCATACTCATTCTTCTTGCTAATAGTATTTTATTTAAATGTATTTCACCAAGTACAGTGAAATTCAGACTCCATAGCCCAAAGGAAAGTTATTTATTTTTCTTTCTTTCTCTGAAGAGTGATCAAAGACAACATAAAACAATAATATAATATAAAGATTTAATTTCCTGTGTTTCCTTCAAAGTTATGACTGATACTGTATTCATTTTTAATATGCTATGGGATCATAATTGCTGGTATTTATCACGGATTAATTTCCTTATATATAATTGTTTCTTCTTAACTTTTAATATGTCCAGACACAATATGCCTAAGAATCTATCAAGAATCAGGAAATGTGTCTAGTTTGAATGGGATTACACTTTGGCAATTTCTGTTTTAAAAGAGCAGAGTTTATGAATGTCAATAATATTACCATTTAGGTAAAGCTATTTTTTTTTTTTAATTTCAGAGTATTACAGGGGTACAAACGTTTTGGTTATATAAATTGCATTTGTACCATTTGAGTCAAAGTTTTAAGTGTCCCCATCCCCCAGATAGTGTGCATTGTACCTATTAGGTGTGAATTTACCCATCCTTCCTGCCCCCTCCCACTTGCTTGTTTTCCCATGAGTTTTGTTTCCATATGTACAGGTGAGTGTTGTTCAATTAGTTCTAATTTAATGATGAGTATATGTGGTGCTTGTTTTTTCATTCTTGTGATACTTCACTTAGAAGAATGGTCTCCAGTTCCATCCAAATGGGACCTGATAAAGCTAGTTTTTGATGTGGTATATTTTAGTATCAAAGTAGAGAAAAGCACATAATATCAGTATCTTTCTGTTAGTTTGAAACCAGTACACTGAAAGATATTATAGTTTAACTAAATTTTAACTAGATTTACTACTAAATTAAAAAAAAAGTTTGAATTCAAGACCTTTTCCTTTCTAAATTATATAATCTTAATGACTATTCAACTTTTAATTAAAGGTTTAAGCAATTTATTCTCAATAAGTATTATAACTATTAAGATTAATCATAACTTGTAATAGCTTTTAAATTAACAGGCTCTTTTGCTTAACAAAATCTTTGTGCAGTAGGGCAAAAAATAATTACATTTTATTTCTCTTAAATGTGTTAGCAATTAACATTTCTAATTTCTATGTAAAATTAATGCTTTGATTTAAATATAAAAGGAAATTAACAAAGACTGCACTTTGTAATTTAAACTGAAGTCACAGGATATACCTATTCATTTAATATTAAATTCTTTCTTAAACCTTTTGACCATACCTTCTTGTGATTTTTTTTTTAAATAATAGGATTTTCCTGACAAAAATACCCTTTAGAGTATGTTCAAGAAACTGATGTGTAAGACTCTCAAACAAACTAAAGTTGAGAAGTACAAATAATGCCCCCCAAAATATAGACGTGGACAGGTTGAAAGTGTTTCAGTATTATGACCTGGAAGCACTCATATACACTTTAGAAGATACTTTATTGATCAAAGTGCCCAGACACATTTTAGATAGCAAAACTACCTGAATCATATCCAATCACTAGAAAAGATATTGAAGTAATAATACCGTAACTCACTGTATGAACAACTTTCAATGACCCCTTTATGTTTTTTATAATCCTCTCCCTCTCATGTTTTAGATTCTCAGGCCAGTGGGGCATGATATGACCAGAGCCTCTAAAACTTTAACAGCTTACACTTTCTGAGTGGTTTCCCAGAAATGGTGGAATTTCTGCAAGATACAGAGCTGAAATTCTGAAGGACCCTGGGCAGACTTCCTGACTCCATGAGTCATCATCCCCTTCAACCTACCCCAAAAGGCTTAGCCTCTTGTTAATTACACCATTACCTGCCCCAAAGCATGTAGCCCCTCCTTAAAAACTCCATAATTTCCATTAGTTTAGATTTGAAGCGTGATTTCCCATTCTCCTGACAGATGTCTTTTGTATTAAAAAAAAAACAAAAAAACTCCTTTCTTCCTTGTCAATCCTCATTGTCTCAGTAATTGGATCTCTGTGTGGAGAGTGACTAGACCTAGGCTGAAACCCCCTTGAAGTTATCACAACAATACAAAATGTCATCTTGAAGTTTCTGAGCATAGCTTAACAGGGAATTGCTAACCCTAAATTGAGTATATCAGACCAATGCATTATAAATCACATTTACTGAAATGGCAGTTGATTAAGTTTGCTTAATGAGCAAAGACAAATAATTGCTTTCTCAAGAAACAAAAGCAAGATTACAAATAAAGGCATAAAATTAACCTTTTAGGTCTCAATTATTTCTTACAATTATAATTTAAGTCATACATAAAGTTTTCAGTGCATTCGATATCAAAACGGCCAAAATTAAAACAGATACATTCCTATTTAACAAATGGATGCTATTATTAATTAACTGCCTTAAATGGCAATGAAAGATGCAGAATTTCTGATTAAAATATTTTAAGTAATCAAATTAATTCTCTAGATTCTTTTTTATTCTTAGTAAAATTAGAATACATTTTAAAATAGCAAACAAAATGTTCTATACCTCACACTTGAAAAATTATTCAATTTTTTTTTAAATTTCTAAATCTGTACAAAATGACAAAGTTATTTCATTTATGTAGATTCAGAATCAGTCATAAATATGAATCACAATGGTTTTTCTTAAGTTTTGGGAGAAAACATTTAAGTAAAAAAAAAAATAGAATCAGAGGAGAAATATCATTCTTGTCAAAATTTGGCTTATGGGCTTATGGGCTCACACTTTGTCTCCTCAACATTTCTGCTTTTATTGGCAATAAAAGGTAGAAAGTTTAAATATAAAAGCATGAAATACTATAGATAGTTCTCTTTTGGAAGATTCTAATACAACTGCTTCAACTGTTTAAAACTTAAACATTTTTCTTAACATTCCATTCCAACAAGACCACCCTACAATACCAACCTATTCAGATAATTCATTAAATCCAATGGGGAATAAAATCAGTTGGATCAGGGTTTTACTACAAAAGAAATGTAGGAACTTTTTGCTTGAATTTATCTTTAATATTTTACCTTTTGTTTTAGCATAATGGAGATAAAAGATAAGATTAAATATTAAAAACCCTTGGATATAAAATAGTAAAATTATGATAAAATGGTAAAAAATAGTAAATATATTTTTAAGATGGATAAATATTATTCTAAAGATAATAAATTTATCAAAAAATTGTGACATAACTAACTCGGGGCTAAATGTCAGAAAATGAGTTAAACATTTTAGGTGGGTAGTATGTACAACAGGTTCTTAGCCTGGTTTATTTTATGTTCCATTAAAGTATAAATTAGAAATAAAGGATAATAAAAATAGTATTTCCTCCTACTTTCTTTATCTTTCTGTTTAGCCTTGTAAAGTTTACAAAAATATCCCCTCTGTAGTTACCTGCATGTGAATATTTTAAATTGATAGCAATGTCTCTGATCAGTTTTAGCCAATGAGGATTTGCATGTGGAAGAGGGGATGGGAAAAGTATAACGGGAAATTAAAGATACCTGAAAATTCTTCGCTGCTGCTCCCATTGGAGTAGCAAATGGGAGCACATGAATTAAGTAACTTTGTTAGATTATTACAATAGAGTGGAGGCTAGGTAATAGGAAGTTCTGCAGGTTCAACCCAGGGTTCCTGGAACACTCTCCTTTTGAGCCAGCATAAAAAAGCCCAACAACCTTGGGACCTTTGTGTAGAGACCGGAGGACTGTTTCAAGTCTACTACTGACCTCGTGGAGCTCTCTTCTTTTCTAATATCAGAGCTTTTTTCATGTTGGCCTTTTATTTGATTCTTATAGTTTGTATTTCTCTGTTAAAATTCCCTATCTATTCATGCATGTTACTGACCTTTATTTAGCATATTTCCTTTAACATATTAAACACAGATATTTTACATCATTAACTGTATGTGGGTTGTGGGTCACCTCTGAGTCAAATTATTTTAATTGCTTTGTTTCTTGACAATGTGTTGGAGGGTTTCCCCCACCTAGTTTTGTTGCATGGTTTACAAAAATTATGTTATAATTTTTTATTAAATGCTGGACATTATGTATAAAGGTGTATAAATACTATTCACCTAAATTCTGAGGTGAATAGTATTTACATCTTGAATGAATATGCCTCTTCTTCTTTCAGGACATTTAAATGGGAACTGAGATCATCTAGGCAAGGGATGGGGTTTGTGTGGGTTTTGTTTTTGCTTTGACTCTAGTTAATATCAGTCATCCCAATTTTCAAATTCCTTCAGCAGTGGGCTGCCATTTCCTTATGCTTAGGGGAGGGACTTCGGTGCTGAAGAGTTTTTCTCAATGTTAGTTCTTCCATCAGCTTTGAGCTTTTTTTCCCTCTCGCCACACCCTGACCACCTCCACCCCATGCTTTTGCCCCTTCCCATCCTTACACTTCTCTGTTAGGCTCATAATAAGGGTAGAAGTTTTCTTTGTTGTTCTGGTCCAGCCTCAGTTTTAATAAGGCCTTTTGCATTTCAGCCAAAATTATGCAAACTTTCTCAGTGTCTTTGCCCCTCCTGATGGCAGCCAGACTTTGCTTATATTTGTAGTTGGTCTTAGACAGGTGTTTCCTTTCCCCCTTTTAGTGAAGTAAGTCCTATGCTTGGTAGCAGTAAAGTATTTCGGGCCTACGATCCTTTTCCTACTTCTCTTTCAGGAATATATAGCTTTATTTTTCCTGCCTTTCCCCTAGCCATAAAATGTCCCTGCCTTTGCATTAGGAGCAGTTATGCTGTCTCTTTCTCTGTGGCTGAAGGCTTCTGCTTCCTACAAAAGAAATGTCTAGAGAAATGAGTGGTATTATGTGCCTGTGACCTCACAACTATTGATCACATCATGCATGCTCGCCATTATTGATAGGGGCTTTTCTCAGTTGTTCCTCCTTCCTCAAAATCCTCTCTCTCTCTCTCTCTCTCTCTCTCTTTCTCTTTCTCTCCCTTAAAATCACCCAGTAGAAGTTTGTACAAAAAACTTATAAGGAAACATGATTTTCACTTAGATCCAAACTATTCCCGGATGACATGTTATCCCATAGTTGGCCTTTGACCATTCATTAAAATTTACTTGATTATTTTTTATTCACTTATACAGTGGCTTGTGCTGCTTCCTACAATGCTCTACCACAGGTGATACAGTCTGAACATCCTTACTCTCCTTGGACCTGACCCTCTTTGAAATTCAGGTTACTTAGTTGCCTTGTACCCTCACTTCTCTGATGGGTTCAAGGAAAGTTATATTTTTAATTTATCCAGTTTTTTCTCCTCATTAACATAAAAGCAACATTCCTTAAAGCTTTTTATATCTCAAGTAGAAATGGAAGTCCAGTAGATCTGTTTTTATATTCATATACACAAAGTAATTTTGAAACTTTTTGTGAAGTCTTACAGGATTAAGCAAACGTGTAAATGTATGATGTCATTGAGCCAAAGGTCTTACTTTGGAGAAAGAGGGAAGGCAAGAAATAACCCTTTAGGTACAGAATCATAGCTCATTGCTCAGTATTTTTCTAGATGAATATAAATTAGCAAAGAAGAAACATTTTATCGATCTTTTTAATGTCTAAAATTAATCCCCTTTATGACAGTATAGAATTCTATACTATTTAACAATGAGACATATTGAACATAACAATTAATACTAATCTAGTATTTTGTGAGAAAATAAGCCACTCTTCTTATACTAACCTATTTAAAAATGTTTCCTTGAACACCAAAAATAAATAATATCATTTATCAAAGCAAATAATTATAAGATAAAAACATCTTAATGAGTAAAAGAGTAAGTGACTTATCTTGTTTTTCCTATGCTGAATATTACAACTGGTCACTTGCTTATACAATCATTTTTATTGATAAAATGAAAAAACACTTATATGCATTATTTTTTGTAAAAATGCTACCCTTCTTCAGGTTTTCTACCAGGAAAAACATCATCCTGCTATCAAAACACATTCACTGAGATGACATGAGATTGCCAAAGAGAAAACTAAAAGTACATGAATACAACTCTTAAATCTGGGTAATTACTTATCTGTGAATCATTTTTCAGAAATACATACATTCTGAAATTACATTTTAGATCTGAAGTGAAAGTGAAAGGATTGTCACAATAAGACAATACTACCAACTCAAGTGGTCTGAATAGTGTAAGGGAAAATGCATTTGTATAGGCAACAGGTTTCTTAGGCCAAACTAAGATGATTGCAGCAGAATTTTCTCAGGCCTGCTTCTCCCTCCCCCTCCTTTAGCTGGCCTTATGGAGAGGCGTGAGTCAGCACACTCATGTAACAAACGGGTTATCTCCTGCGTGAACCCAGGTGATCACGTTTTCCCATAGCATGTTGCCACTATTGTTCAGAGCCATATATAAGCACTCGCCATGTTCTCAGCCATGCTTTTCACCACTGCTGTATCCCCCTGACAATAAAGAGCATGTCTCATCTGCCTGCTGCCACTTGCCTTTTTTTCCAATTTCCGAAGCTTGCGTCGGAGCACAAGCCGGCCACAGAGCATCCTCCTCACACTCGGCGTAGTCTGGCAGGATCAGCAGGGGAGGACATGTGGCCTCCTATGGGCTTGTGGCAGCCAGTGTCAGTAGTCCTTGTGTCGTGGGCCCCTGCCACGGGGTGGGAGCAGGTGGAATGTACCCCTGCTGCCCTTGAAGGCCTTGGAGGAGTGGCTGCAGCCTCGGGAGCAAGCAGCGGCTGGTAGGGTGGGCTGGCTCTTCCTCACAGCCCTCCGGGAGCAGCACAAGGATGCCCCGTGGAGAGAAGCCCAGGTGAGAGAGTTATGAGAGACAGGAAAATTTAGAAGCCCGCATGCAGGAGTTGGAGAAAGAGTGAATGAGCAGTCTGACCTTGGATGCTGATGAAACCGCAAGTATGCAGGAGACTGAGGGGGCGCGCTGGGGTGCGGGGCGCTTCTGCTGGGAGCCCGCCCAGTCGTGAAACAGAAAATGGAGCATGCGCAGTCCATGGGGTGGGGGGCGTGGTGCAGGTGCATCCTGGGGAGACTGTGCCTACCTGGTTGTTTCGTTTATGGGATGAGGGGACAACGTCCTGTGCTCCCCAAGGGAGATGGGGCAATTGGCATCCATAACTATACATCTTTCTCTGAGGCAGAAGCTATAAACAAGTGGTCGCTGTGGCGAGGGCGACCACTCCTTGCTTGAATGGCTTATGGCTGCTGCCCTCACAGTATAGGATGACGCCGGAGAACTACCTGAAACCGTAAGTGGACTTCAAACACAGACTTAATTCAGATTCTTCGGGAGTTGGGACTGCGCTAAGCCATTTTTACGGTAGATAACTGGTGGGGGCGCCATGGGGAGCGCTTCACTATACGCATGCGGGGCCTAATCTTACCCACGGCTCCCCCTGATTCATTTGGCTTGCTGTCAGCTTTGCTCACTCCCTATGTGGCGAAGCAGATACATGAGGTCGCCACTGCCATGGCGGCTCTGGGAGATGCCAAGCAGAAAGGGGAAAGGGACGAGTGCTTATGCTACGAGGCCCCAATGAGCTCAGGGCCTCCTGCAGAAGAAGGCAGTACAAGGGGCCCAGAATGTGTCTCAAACCCAGATGTGGCTAGACCTCCTACTGGCAGGAGTAGATAAAGAGAAAATAGATAAACAGCCTCATGAGGTATTGCTGGCTTTGTGGAATCAGTTGGCTCCCCACCAGCAATTCACCACCCAAAAGGCAGGGAGCTGAGACGCCCGCCAAAGAGACCCGCAACGTGCAGCTGCAAGGTTTTATGGTTGAAACCCCCCTCTTTGATACAGACTAGGGGTTAGGCCAAGGCACTGGTTAGAGGGGACCTCAGATGACCAGAGGCCACATGTGGAACTTGCTATTCATTGGTCCCCTACAAATGTGCAGCGGGTTTTGGCCTTGGTGGACACAGAAGCTGACTGCTCCCTACTCTATGGAAATCCTGAATGGTTTGCTGGACAGCCTACATAGATGGCTATGGTGGACAAACTGTCAAAGTTAAACAAGTGACTATTCCCTTGGGGACAGGTACTTTGGTGCCCAGGCCTTACATTGTATATGTGTCCCCATGAAAGAATATATTCTGGGTGTTGACATTCTATGTGGCTTAACCCTGAGCACCTTCACGGGTGAGTTCTGCCTCTGAGTTAGGGTTGTGAAGCTGGTGGTGTGTGGCTAACCCCATTACCCCCATTGCCCACTGCAGGTTCTGCCCACACCTCATCGTGTGGTATGCACCCAACAGTATCGTTTGCCCAGGGGGCATGAAGAAATTTCACAAACCATACTGTAACTAGAAAAGGCCAGCATAGTGTGCCCTGCTCACCGTCCATTCAACTCTCCTGTTTGGCCAGTTAAGAAACCAGATGGAACTTGGAGAAATGATAGTAGACTACCAGGAGCTGAATAAAGTAACTCCCCCACTGCATGCCACAGTGCCATCTATACCGGATCAACTGACTTTGGTGCTTGGACAGTACCACTGTGTAGTGGACCTGGCCAATGCCTTTTTCTCCATAGACATAGCTATGGACAGTCAAGACCAGTTTGCCTTCATGTGGGAAGGATGACAGTGGACATTTGTGGTGTTACCACAATGTTACCTCCACAACCCAAACATATGTCATGGTTTGGTGGCATAGGATTTGGCATCATGGAGTCTGACATCCTCAGTTTTTCTGTTTCAGTATATTGGTGATATAATGTTAACCTCTGATTACCTTACAGATCTAGAAGGAGCCACCACCAGTCTTCAAACCTCATTGGAACAATGGGGTTGGGTGGTGAACAAATTCAAGGTCCAGGGACCTGGCTTGTCGGTCAAATTCTTTGGTGTCATCTGGTCAGGTAAGACAAAAGCAATCCCTGAGGCAGTAATAGATAAAATTCAAGCCTTTTCCTGACCCACTACAGTGAAACAGTTACAAGTGTTTGCGGTGCTTTTGGAATATTGGCATATATTCATTCCCCACTTTGCCCAACTGTTGTGGCCATTGCATTCATTGTGTAAAAAGGGGGAACAGTGGGACTGGTCCCTGGAGGCAGAGTCCTTTGTTATGGCAGCCAAGAGGGCTGTTACACAAGCCCAGATGCTGTAAGTAGTAGACTGCTCACAGCCATTTGACCTCGATGTGACAGTCGATTCGAGCAGGATGGACTGGGGTTTGCGGCAATGCCAGCATAAGCGGTGGATCCCTATTAGGCTTTGGTCCCAGATTGGAAGGGCCCCCAGGAACACTATTCCTTGGTGGAAAAGCAGCTGGTGGCTGTGTATGCCACCCTTCAAGCCTGTGAAGCTATAACTGGGCAGTCTAAGGTGCTAGTGTGTACCACATACCCCATAGCAGGATGGATGAAGTCATGGATAGCCAGCCCATGATCAGCGGTAGCCCAGACACCCACTCTGGCAAAGTGGGGAGCTTACTTGGAGCAACGAGCAGAGTTCAGCTCCAGCCCTTTAAATGGAGAGTTCCAGACAGCGATGGGTCCTGTTGAATTTCTGTCTGAGGCTGACCCTCAGACCACAGTAATACATAGGGACGAGAGCCCGTACCTTGAAGGACAGGTTCCTCCTCCAGCAGAGGCATAGTATACCGACAGATCCAGCTGTGGCCCCTTTGCCCAGTGGACAGCAGTGGCCACCCAGTTGGATCATAATGAAATTTGGTTTGAAACAGGGCAGGCAGAGCAGCCAATGGGCTGAATTGTGTGTCGTGTGGATTGTAGTTTTGTGTGAACCATCCCCTTTGCATGTCTGCACTGATAGCTGGGCCATGTTCAAGGGTCTCACTGTCTGGTTACCTACATGGAAAGCCCAAGGTTGGCTAGTAGGGCACCACCCAGTATGGGGACAGGCAATGTGGGAAGACTTGCTGCAGCAAGGATACCAGAAAGAGGTCTGTGTGCATCATGTTTCAGGACATAGACCTCTAGTCAGCCCTGGCAATGATGAGGCCAAAACCCTGGCAAGGGTGTGATTAATCGCATCACCCTTGCCAGTTGACAAAACCCTGTGGTTGCACCTTTGTCTAGGCCATGTCAGGGTAAAGACTATCGCTGAAGTGAACCAGAGGTGGAATCTACACATACCTATGGCAGATTTATGGATGGCTTGTCATCAATGTGAGGTATGTGCCTGACAGTATCCACATTGTAGGCATCTCCCCACTGTTCCTGGACATGTCCAATGGGGAGACCATCCTTTGGAGAGATGACAGGTTGACTGTATTGGTCCCTTGCCTTCATCTAACATGGTGATGTACACCTTCACAGAGGTTGATACTACTACCAGCCTCCTTTTTGCCCACCTGGTGGCTCAGGTTGACCAAATCCACTAATAAGGCATTGAAACAATTAACTGCTCTATATGGGCAATCCCTCACTATAGAAAGTGATCAGGGTAGTCATTTTATTAAACATGAAATCCAACAGTGGGCAAATGGGCATTGAGTGGATAGCCCATGTGCCCTACTGGCCTCACACCACTGGCATGATAGAGTGATTCAATGATTTGTTAAAGGGAAGCTAAAAAGTGGAACTTTTCCCCCATCTCCCCGGCACTGAACACAGAGGTTGGATCAAGCTGTCCAGGTGCTGAACGAGCAGCCCTGAAAGGGTGGGCCTGCCCCCTTAGATTATTTAACCTACAAGCAGACCACTCCCCTCTGATTGACAGATGTTGCCAAGGACCCATCAATGTGATCCCAGGTAACTCAGGACAGAACTGTTCTGCTTCTGGTCCTAACTCTCCTCAAGGAAGGAGAGACAAAAACCTGGACATGGTCATGGGGTATATCAGGTCACGAACCCCGGTGAATTGGTCTGTTAGCCCCGTGGGGAAATAGGTAACAGTACCTCTCCAACGTGTCACCCACCATGCTCACCCCTGAGCAGCAATCGGTGACAGTCACAGTGGGCCACCATGGAAAAGGCACCCTCATCAGAGGCACCTTAGTTCTTGCCCTTTGGGTAATTTCCTGGATTCTCCTTGTCTTAGCACCTGAAATTGCCAAACCTATTAAGGGCGAGACTGCATGGTACCATTGCCCAGGACAAAAGGCAATTCCAGACACAATGTTGTCTCAGGACTGACAGGTAGCCTGGGTGCTGCCTGAAGGGCATGAGTTACCCTTAGTGGTCCCCCTATATGCTCTTTCTTACCGACCGGGGTAATCCAGGCTAATAGCATCGCTTCCTGGGCTCACACTTACACTCAAGTAGTGAACAATTCTCACTGCTGGGTCTGCATGGAGTTCCTGGTCGAAACCTCCAGTGGCCTGCCCTGGAGCATCACTCCTCATTGTGTACAGAATTGGACTTTCCTGGCTACTTGTGGTCCCCAGGGTGCTGACTATGACCCCGTTCATTCACAGGGTATTTGAGAAACACCTGCCACGGACTCTGTGTTCACATCCCATTTTGGGATATGCTGTTTGGGATGGTCAGTGTTGGCTATTGGGGAACAAGTAGAATTGTGCCAAGTGGCCTCCCTACGTATACAACAGGGAATGTGATTGAATAACCACACAGTGGGATGGATCCCAAAAGTTTTGTGCAAGCATTACTCAGAATAATAATGCCACCTGCTGGTGGAGCGGAAAACCTTTGGTAGGGACTGTCCCCACCGACGGAGTGCCCCCAGGATTTTTATGGGCATGTGGAAGACATGGGTGGCTTTATCTTCCTGCTCGTTGGATGGGAAGATGCATGTGGGGATGGCAATACATCCCAGGGAAGGTCCTCCCCACGTTTTCTGAGAAGTCACATAACTGGGATGCCGTGTTCTACTGTTGGCATTGGGTAAAAGGGACTCCATGGTGTTTTTACCCAGTGTCCATCCTTTTTCCTGGGGGTGGAGCCATTAAAGTAGAGATAGAAGTGAATGCCCTAACAGAACATACCGCTTAGGACCTAAATCAAACCCGGCAGGCCTTGGCCCTCCTAATGGATGAAGTCACTCAGATGAGAAAGGTAGTTTTGCAAAACCGCATAGCCCTTGATCCCCTCACTACAGTTCAAGGAGGCACATATGCAGTCATACATACTGATTGTTGTGTATATGTACCTGATCACCAGGAGGATATCTCCTCTGCATTGAAGGAAGTTAATGGTGAGGTACAGACAATCCAACAGTTAAATGGAGACCCATTACAGCAATGGTAGGAACGTCTCTCGTCCTCCTGGCATTGGACCCTTTTAGTGTTAGGAGCTGCTGGCTGTGGTCTAGTAATACTGCGTTGTTCCCTGTATTGTTGTGGCCTTTGCTCCCAAGGGCCTCCCTATGGGCCAGTGTGTCAGCAGTGAAACCTATTACCTAGGGGGTGGAGTCTAAGGGAAAATGCATTTGTGTGGGCAACAGGTTTCTTAGGCCAAACTAAGATGACTGCCACAGTGTTTATTCCAGCATGTTCCACCCACCCCTCATTAGCTGGCCTTCCGGGGAGGCACGAGTCAGCATACTTATGTAACCAAGGTGTTATTTCCTGTGTGAACCCATGCGATCATGCTTTCCCATGGCATGTTGCCACTATTGTTCAGAGCCATACATAAGTGCCCGCCATGTTCTTGGTCATGCTTTTCTCCACTGCTGTATCCCCCTGACAATAAAGAATATGTCTCACCTGCCTGCTGCCTCTCGCCTTTTCTTCCAATTCCAGAAGCCTGCACCTGAGCACAAGCTAGCCACAGAGCATCCTCCTCACAAATAGCTCACAGAAGTACCTGAACTTGTTCACTTTTTCCTAAAGCTTCCTCTGTCTCCACTAAAATCTTCATTAGTTTGTCAGGCATCTAGCTTGTAACTATCTCACCTGACTCTATTCATTCTTGATTTCCCACACCTGTTTTCTTATTACAAATTTTTATGTCTGATTTCACCAAAGTGTGAGCTTTTTACTCACTCACTTTCTAATCTGTTACAAAAATCAAAGCCTAACCCTCTTTTGATAAATGTAACATTTTTTCTGGATTCCCAATATTTGACCTCCCTCATCTCTAACTTTAGCTCTATAGCATCTTCTTTCTTAGTTGAACTGATCACAGTAGAGCTTTTATTTTTAAAAATCATATCTGAGTGAAAATGGTGATACTTATCAATAACCATTATTGAACAGCACTCATTTCTTTTAACCTCTCTTACCCATTTCTATTTTTAAAATAATTTTCTGCCTATCTGGCAGAGTTTTGTGAGGACATTAGTTTGTTGAAAACTGTTTTGTTCAATACATTGTATCCTTGGGAAAATGTGTTTATTGGGTTTATTTCTGGGAACAGATCAAAATTTTAGTGGAATGCTGTATATATGCTCTTTGAGCACTTAAAAAGAATGTGTATTCACCTTTCCTTGGGTGGAGTGTTCTAAAAATGTGAATTAGCTCAAGTTGATTTGTAGTGTTACTCAGATCATATATTCTTATTGGCTTTCTACCCACTTGCTCTATAAATTACTGAGAAAAGTGTGGCAGTTTCCAATTCTAATTGTAGATTTATCTATTTTTTCTTTTAGATTTATCAATTTTTGTCACATGTGTTTTGAAGCTCTGTTGTCACATACATACACAATTAAGATTGTTATGTCTTTTTGAAGAATTGACCCGTTTTATCAGTATGTAATGACTCTTTTTATCCTTGATAATATTTTTTTCTGGACTTATTTTCCTGAAATTAATGTAACTACACCTATTCTTTGGATTAGTGTTTGGTTTTGTATGGGACATATTTATACTTTTTAAATTTTTAACCTATGTTTTTATATTTGGAGTGGGTTTGTTTAAAACAAAACTAGCTTAATATTTTTATTAGTTTACATGGCATTCAGTAGTGTCTGCCCAAGGTAAATAAATAGTTTGTTTCTATTCAGTATCTGTGCTATTATGAATTTGAGGTTAGTTGTGTGCCCTGTGACTCCAGTTCTTTGATGGATTCCATAAAGATCATTAATTTTCACTTTGTCCCACTTTGTTTCTGCTTATAAAAATATGAATGATTATATATAATTCATATGGCTTTATATTTCTTGCAAGTATTTTAGTGCAGTGTTTGTTAGATAAGGTGACAGTGAACATCTTTATTTTTTCTCATTTCAAGAAGTAACCTTTAAAAGGTTCATTCATCAAGTATTTTTTTTTTAGCTTTTTGTAAATATTCTTTGTTAGATTTCAGAAATCTCCTGTAGTCATGGTTTGCTACTATTATCTCTAATAAATGTTTACTTTAACCAAATTCTTTGTTCCTGTTGAGCTGATCATATGACTTTTTAAATCAGTTGATCAGTTAGTGTGGTGACAAACCTTGATTTTCAAATATTAAAGTTACCTTAGAATT